>NC_134856.1:112667488-112967488 GCF_049852395.1 Peromyscus maniculatus bairdii
TGAGAGAAGCAGGGTAAGGCTACCTTACATACCTGAGGGCCCATTTTGCTTACAGCTGTGAAGATGAAGCTTAAAATATAGCCAAGAGTCCAAGATATTGGAGATGTAGAAACATGAAATCTTCACCAAGGAAACAAGTGGTGCGGTCCCAAGAGAGAGGCCATCTGTCTTACAGAGAATAGATCTGGAGGAGCAGGGCTCCTAAGCCTGGTGAGACACAGTCAACACCACTAAGAAGAATCCTAGGTGCTGAATATTATGCAAGATGTTTGCCCTGCTAAGTTGGAGTTCTATTTCAGTCTGATCTTTCCTCAATTTTCTCCCTTTGCAAAACTTCGTTGTTATCATTGTTAATTATGTGGAGGAGTGAGTGTATGTCTGCACATGGGTATAGGCATGTGTGTGCAGGAGCCTCTAGAGGTCAGAGAGGTCAACTTCTCTGGAGCTATAGTTACAGAAGACTGGAAGTCGCCTGATGTACAATTTGGGTCCTCTGTGGAGGACAAGGCTGTGGATCAGCCAGCTGGAGTGGGCACTTTGGATATGACACCCAACTCCATGCTTAGGAGCAGTTTTTGTGTCTGGCAATCTGCAGCACATTTTGGAGGAATGCCAAAAGAGTCACCTGGGCACCTCAATACAACCCTGTCTCTCTGCAGAGTGAAACCCCTGGTGGAGAATTAGGCCAGCAGAAGTGGCCCTGGGCCAAGCCTATCTTAATTGTCTCCTCCCTCTGTCTCTTGAAGAGCAGCTGGAGTGAACATTTTACCAGTTACATACTTCCAAGGTAGGAGGGGAGGTTGGTGCTCACTTTCCCTTTGTGATGATGCTCCTTGGTCCAACTCCTTCCCTCTGGGGTCTCAGTGTCCCAGTGTGTAAAATGAGTACTTAGATGATGTCATTCATAACCTCATTCCATCTTCCTTCCCTCTTAGACACTGCTCCAGGCCCAAGAATTCTTTAGCCACATCCTCATGAGGTAAGCACCAGTATTCTCTCAATCTCACAGATGGGGAACCTGAAACAAATGATAAAGACATGTTCTCAGGGTCATGTGCCCAGAGAAAGGCAGAGCAGTATCCAGTATGTGCTCATCTTTGCAAGTGTCTATATCATTATTTAAACAAGCTCAAATAAAAAAAAAAAAAGGAAACTCAGGTCTTCTTGACTTCCCAAGCCTCAGCTTCCTCACTATGAGCAGGGGACTCACTCACAGTTCCTCAACAAGGTTAGGACAGGACCTGTGGGCTCCTCCCCAGGCCCCAACATTGCCCCTTTGGTCTTCATCCTTCAGAGAAAGACTTAGAACAGGATTACACCCAATGGCCCTTATTCTGTGGCTCTGGTTGAAATCTGAGCACAAGTTCAGTGTAGAGAGAAGGGGGTTGGGAAGAGTCTGAGCCTGCACTTGGATGGGAAGAACCCGGGGACAGGACAGCAGTCCTTTGAGTCACAGTGCACAAAGTACACAACAGTCAGGGTCATTGGCTAAAGGAACTGGGTAACATGCTCAGGGGCTCAGGAAGCTGATTCTCTGGGGGGAGGGAGACTGGGTGGTTCTGGGTGCTAGGATGATCATACACTGTATGGCAGTAAAACCTCCCTGAATAGAGTAACTGTTAGAGTCTGGCTCCTCAAACCCCAGCACAGTGTAGTGTCTGCACCTACAGAATACTGAGCAGTGTGGAAGGGTTTGGAAGGCAGAAGAACTGCCAGTCCAGTGTTGGCTCTCAGGGCTTAGCTTCTCTTGGGCTTCACAAAATGGCAATCCAGGGTTGAGGCTGGGCCTCCCTATGATGGGCCCAAGGAGGATGACCAGTGTCCAACTCTGTTAAATGTAAAGTTCTTTCCACTGTCTTCTATACCATTGTCTCATAGAATACAAGCACAAAGGGCACATTCTTTTTGTGTACCAGAAACTAGCAAAATCACCAAAGAAGACAGAGTAAGCAAGGGTGGAAGGAAGTTGATGGAATATCATGATCATAAGTCCATCACGAGCGATTCCATTTCTAGATGTGTCTTATATTAATGGAAGGAAGGCTCCTGGGAAAAGGCTCTAAGTTGGGCAGTTTGGGATAGAAGGTAGTGGCGGGACATTGTGTGTTGAACACACAACTTGCATGTTGACTCCAGCACTCTCTAAGCGTTTTTTGGTTAGGTGTGGGGGGGGAGGCTTTAAGGCATTACTGTAGGTTCCCATGAAATCATGGCGGTCCATGAGCTGAGTCTGTACAGAAAAGACATTGGTGCCCAACATCACAAACACGTATCTCCCTACAATGGAAGAGTATCAGACAGCTGCTTGCATTCAAAGCAATTCTAACAAGTGTACCATGCTTTCTCTTTTATGTTGTGGTTGCTGAGGACATCTCCCTAATGAAGCAACACTGCACTATGACAATATCTTTGCTTACAAATAAATATGATATCAAAACTATTTCTCTTTCACAATCAGAGTTACTCAACCCTGGGACCTGACAGTGTCACAGTCTTCTGGGATGTTGTAAGCTTTGTTTGGCACGTTGTACTGATGGCCTTCCCAAAGAAGCCTTGGGGCATTTAAGACTAACTCATCCATTAGGCTCTGCAGAAGTAGGTGTGAACGTGAAAATTGGAGCTGTCAATCATACTGAGAGAGATTACCTCAGGTAGGGCTAATGGGTGGGGCCCAAAAGATATTTATATTATGTGCTTTGATGCCAAGGGCTCAAGCTGAAGGTTCCCATCCACAGAAAACCATGACCCACCCATCTGTGCTCAGTGTCTAACTGGTACAATGTTGTCTTTGGTTATGGTGCTTCAAATGACTGCTTCTTCAAAGCAAAACAAACAGTCAACACCAAGGGGATTTTAGTGTATTCAGAGACAAGTTGCCTCATAACTTATATAAAGGTATCCACTTTTAAGGATGGCCATCACCTGACTGAACTGTGGCTGTCTTTATTTGGGCTTTCTTCCAAGTGGTTGTCATCATGGTATAGTTTTGACATTTGAGTTTAATCAAAATTCGGGGCAGGGCATGCGATTTCTCACATTTTTTTAAACAGATAATTTCTTTTTATTTTTAATTCAGGAATAAAGATATAAATAATTTTTAACATTAATTATGTATTAAAAATAGTTTTAGACTTTCTCTGTAACACAAAGCTTCAAGAGGCCATACAGTGATGTGCTCAGTCTTGAGGAACAGGAATTATAACCTAAGAATTTTATGCTGGCCTCAATTATCACACACACATGCACATACTGCAGGAATACTAGAGTCAAACAACCCACAAACACTGTATTTATCTTAGATTCTTCATTTGGAAACACATACAGAGATATTTTAAAAATTGCATTTGAAAGCAGAACTATAAGATAAACAACAGTGTTCTGCAAGGCTAATCAATCACAGAGGAACTAATAAACAATTTTTCTAGAGATCTTGTTATGGTTAGATTCCTAAAATTAAGAAAAAAATCTTTATCATTACCGTGTGTGTGTGTGTGTGTGTGTGTGTGTGTGTGTGTGTGTGTGTGAGTATAGACATGGGTGCTATAGCATTTATGTGGACCTTAAATGACAACTTTGTGAGATCTGTTGTCTGTTTCCTCTTCCCACCTTTATGTGGCTTCTGTCATCAGTTTGTGAGGTCAGTGATTTACCCGTTGAGCTATCTTGATGGTCCCTAGGGTTAAATTTGTTTGTTTTTTTGAGACAGGATTTCTCTGTGTATCTCTGGCTGTCTTGAAACTTGCTCTAAAGACCAGGCTGGCCTCAAAGAGAGCCTCCTGCTTCTACCTCCCAAGTGCTAGGCTTAAAGGCGTGCCCCACCACTGCCCAGTGTTTAGATTTTTTTAAATTAATTTTTAAAATCAGGGTTAAAAATAGTGTAATTCATTATGACATTTTCATACATGTATGTCATTATACTTTGCTCATATATATCCAAGATTATCTTTTCTTGTTTTCTTACCTCTTATTCATTGTTTCCCATATATACACACAAATATGTATAAGTAAATATGTATTTTATAACTGTACTTTTTGTATGTGGCTATCTAGGTTTCCCTGGTACAATTCCATGCACACATATGCATGCACACACACATACACACACTCACACATTCACACAGGCACATTAACACTCGAGAAAAAGTATACAAATTTGTATTTTAGTTTGGTTTATTTTGCTTGGTATGATGATCTCCAATGTCATTTTCCTGAAAATGATTATCATTTCTTTCTTTTTTATGACTGAGTAGAACTCTGTTGTGATAGGTACAACTTTTCTGTATCTATTCATCTGCTGGTGAACACCTTAAGCTGATTCTATACCTACTGTGAGTAGTGCAGCTGTAGTCATGGAGGCACCCAGATCTCTGTGGTGTCCTTAGGTAGAGGCCCACAAACCATATAGCTCGACCATAAGGTAGCTCTGCTTTCAGCTTTTAGGAGGAACCTTCACACTGACTCTACAGTGGCTGGGCCAGTTTGCAGTCACACCAGCAGCATCTATGGGCCCTTCCCCCGACACCATCACCAGTGTCTGCCATTGTTTCTCTGGTGACAGCCACTCTGAAAGGGGTGAGATGGAATCCCAAGCAGTTTTAATTTGCATATCTCTGATGACTAAGGATAGTGAACATGTTTTTCATGTATTTTTTGGCCAGTTGTTCTTCTTAGAATTGGCCTTCTAATTCATTGATTGGGCGATTGTTTGGGCACTTAATTCTTGAAATTTGTTAGGGAGTCTAGACCTTCACTCCCTGTCAGATGTGCAGCTGTGAAGCTCCCCCTCTGTAGGCTCTTTTTGCTTGGCTGATATTTCCTTGGCTGTGCAGAAACTTCCATATTCGTGCGATCCTGTGTGTCACATCTTGCTCCTTTTCCCTGTGCTGTTGGAGTCCTTCTTGGAAAGTTCTTGCTTATACCTGTACCTTTGAGTGTTTTCCCTATATTTATTTCCTCTAGAAGTTTCAAAGTAAGGTGTTTGGTTTGTTTTGAACTGATTTTTTTTTTTCAGAGTGAGAGAAAAACTTCTAGCTTCCTTCTTTGGCACATGGTACACCAAATGACTCTCCACCCTCTGCTTTTCACTATTACTTATCTAATCGGTCTATTGAGGACCTGAGACTTAGCCTAGCCTGTTAGGGCTGCCAGGGCTGAGACTTTGGCTCTAAGAACTCCAGCATCAATGCTGGAGTAGTCACCTGTCACCACACAGTGAGCAGGGATGCGGGTTTCTTTTCGCCATGGCTGGCCGGTCTACCCTGTGGTTGGAGCATCTGCTTCCCACCCCTGCTGGGGAGCTGCTTGGTGGCTGGAACTGTTCCCAGTGCTTTTTTTCACAGGGTGTTGCCTCTGCTCCTCCACATTCGTCAGCTTCCCTATGAACACAGTCTTTGTGTTTTCTGATGCTCCCCCATCATTCAGTCTTTGGCCCGGAACCTGTATATAACCTATAACCCACAGTGACTGAGTGATACATGCATCTACCCTCATTAGCCTTGAATTTTTGATAATGTTAAAATTCTCCATTTCACTTTTCAAAGCAAATAAAGAGAATAAAATCAATGCCCAATCAGTGAGGTTGGTGCTGGAAGCACCATGGTTTCAGGATCCGAGGGCACGTGTGTGGCTCTCCCTGTTAGCACACTGCACATGCAACACTTTTCATCCCATAGTCACCAAGACTCCTCACCACAAGCTTCCCATCTTAGACTGCTGTGTGAGATCACAGCACATAAAATCTGAGGCCCAGATACACAGTCCACAGATAGAAGTGTTATTTGTAATACATAGTTTTCAAAGAAATGCAAGTTAGGAACTTGAGGTCTTTTAAAATTTATTAAATTAGCAAAAAAAAAAAAAAACCAAAAAACAAAAAACAAAAAACCCAAAAAACCAAAAAACAAAAACCCAGAGCACCCTAACTGTGATGATTTGATGAAACCAGCACATTGACACACTGCCCTTGGCGTTCACTCATTCAGTCATCCATAAAAACTTTTTAGATAAGCCAGTGAGCTCTGAAGCCACACTCGCACTGGCTCCCTACTGTCTCCTCCTGCTCTTTAGACTGGGTTTCTTCCTTCACTCTCTCCCTGTTACTCTCATCCACACGAGACTGTCCTAGCTCCGTTCCACCCATCTCTACCCCAGGTTCAGAGTCAAGCCCTGTCACTCTTTTTCCTCACACCCATCTCTGGGTTCTAATTCAACCTACCATCTCAAAAAAATCTCCCTTTAGTTTCTTACTCTCTCGTGGAAGAACTTCCTGTGGCTTCCTGGCTGCCTTACTCCTAGGGCTCAGAGTCTCTGTTTCCCAGAGCATCTTTAAGAAGTCCTTTAAGTTTATCTGCCTGCTGTCCAGAAAAGCAATCCCATCAGTCACTAAAGAGAGAACACCTTTAGAGAATATTCTCCCTTCTATTCCCCCATCTCCCCCCCCCCCTCTTTCTTTGCTTTTATGAGAAGAGTCACACTGTGTAACCTAGGTTGGCCTCAAACTCAGTCTTCCCTAAAGCCAAGATTACAGGCATGTATGTTCATGCCTAAATAAATTTAATGTTATTTTTGATGGCCACAGACCATTTGTGAATATCTGTGAGGTACAGTTGGATTTTTTTTTAAGTTTGTTTTTAACTGATAGATAAAAGTTACATCTGTTAATTGGGTACCATTGCATCAGCGTAATCTTTGATACATGTCTGTGCTATAATGATCAACTTGGAGTAATTAGCATCCCCATCACCCAAAATCCTTATCACTTCTTTATGATAAGACTTTCCAAATGTTCTTCTACATTCTGATGTAGTGATCATTAGTTGTGTTCTCTCTGCTCTGCCTAAGATCACTAGAACTTTTTTCTACTTTCTAATTGAAATATTACACCCATCAATCAACTTTACCCTGTCTCCACTGCCCTCTATTCCCCTGAGTCTCTGGTAACTATTATTCAGCTCTCAAATGCTATGAAATTCTTCTTTCTGGATGTCATGTATGAGTGAGTGCAATAACGTGTGGTTTGCTTTTGGCTCACTTGTTTCTCACTCTGTGCCATCTGTTGTCTCACATGATTTATTGGCTTTTCAAATCTTCCCCAAACACTCACCTTCCAATCCTTCATAAGCCTCAAGTTCTAGCCATTCTTCCTAGTCTGTCCGTAGAGTTTCCAGTGTCTCTGCCATATCCTTAGATACTGCCTTCATCTATTCCTTCTCTAGACATTATAAATGAGCCTTCAGGGGAGGAGGAGGATTTTTCTAAGCTTTGGTGAGGTTTGTGTTCCATTATTCTTCAACTTCCCAGTGTCTAGTACTTTCTGGTTAACTAGCCTTTAAAGTCTTGTAATAAGTGTAAGTTACATAGTTAGCTACTTGTTGGATTATAAAGAGACCATAAAAACCAAAGAGGAAAGCAATTGGACATTAAGTATCAAAGAAGAGATACAATATCAAAGAATCCTTGGACATGTGACTGTGAAACACAAGAAAGCAAAAACAAATCACATCCTTCATTGTACTGGTTCAGTCCCTTCTAATGTAGCCTGGCGCCACGGATAATCAAAACAATCAGATTTGTTTTAAAGCTGGGAGGAGAAACTACCCAAATCTTAATGTTAAACTTCCACAGACCATTTCATTTTATGATACTTAGGAACCGGGATATTATCAATTGATTGAACAAATAGTGAGTGGAAATGATTTGTCCACACACAGCCAGCAAACATTCACTGGCCTTCTGATCAATACTAGTTAACTAACAAGCAGACACCACGGGAGTTTGCCAGCAATCTGTTAACTGGCTTTGCCTTAGGCACCGTAAGAAGGCTTCACTGTGCATCGTTTGGGTTTTATTCTAAAATGGGAACTTGTAGTTACATATGAGAAATAACTGACAGTGTGGGCAAGTGAGCAGGGTAGACATATCACTCCTCTGTCAAGCTGTTTTAAAAGAGGTGGTTTTCCTCTACTACAAAATTTAGATTTTTAAAATTGGAGAAACATCAGAGAAGAAACTAGATCTCTATTCTATTAGTGGCTCAGTTTTGTTCTGTGGCCTGTTTAGATTTGGTGGTTGTCTTTAGTATCTGGATTTCTTATAAATATCTTTGCTTTTCTTCTTCCCCCATCTATGGTATATATGCATTGTTCTGTTTATAAAAATAATTGCATTCTTTGAAGACTAATGTAGTCAACATATAAATATTAAAGACATTAAAATTACCTTCTAACATTGTTTCTAGACTTGCAAATTATATAACAGGTCAATGCCATCATGTCATACTTTTATCATCAGATGATTTTTTTCCCATTGTATTGAGTATAAAAAAATAATAATTATTATTCTTAGCTATGATATAATGGTATCCTATATGGAAATAAATATCTTACTTTTGACATTCCTTTTATTGACTTTTACATGGTTTTTGATGGTTGCCTAAGAAAATGTCTGACGTAATCTTTCTGTGTGTGTTTCCTATTATTATTTAGGACAAATCTTAGAAGTAAATATGTAGGAGACTCTTGATGCCTTTTGAACATTTGCTTTTAAGAAATATGCACCGATTTCCTCACTGAAGCAACTTCCAAGTGTTCTAGGCCAATGCAGTTTTCCACCGCTCTTCGTTCTCATTGTAAATAAAAATGTATGAAGTTATCATTATTTTCTGAATGTGTTTTCCTCTCCTATGGGGACAACTGCCACTGTAAAGCCATTGTGTCCCACTTACATTTCCTGTTATCCATTCTTTTCCTCAGATACCTTTATATACCAGGGCTACTACTGATCCCAGGGTAGTCATCTTTGCTTTAACACTGTTTTGTTTCTACCTAGCATGTTGGCCTTTCAGTTCCTGTTTCAGTTCCTGCCTCAGAATTCCTGCCTTGGGTTCCTGCCTGGATTTTCCTTCATGATGTGTAAGCCATCATATGAAATGAACCTTCCCAGAAAGTTGCTTTGATTGTGGTGTTTATCACAGCAGTAGAAACTCTAAGATAGTTTCTGACTATTCATGGTCAACAGATTGGATCATTTATTTCTTCATTTAAAATGTTCAATACTCAAAAATAAGAACCACCTACAAGACTTGAGCATAAAAGGGAGCAGAAAGAGTTCAATGGCCAGAATATTGGGGAGATTTGTAGTAAATCTAGATACAACACAGCCATTGCATTCATGAACTCATGCGGCTATGGTTGCTTGAATACAAAAGTCTGTGCCTCTCAATATTTCATCATGGGTAGAGGAAGAATATATGAGGCCCCATCCTTTCCTGAAAGGATATTGGTAGTTAATGGTTGATGGAAGAGGGGGTATCATTTTCTTCAGTGGTATGGACACCCATAAGTTGCCTGTGCCCTGGTGGATAATCTCCATCCATGCTCATACATGCCCCTTTAATTAAATTCAGTAGGTCACACATGGGAAGAAGACTTTCCATAAGAGTGGAAGGATGACTTACTAGGGAGAAGAAGGGTCTCAGCAGGAGAACCACAGTGGGGGATGAGAGAGCATTACAGTGTGAAAATGACAGAAATTAATTATATATGAAGTTGTCAAACAAAAAAACAGGAAATTAAAAAATGGTTAAATGATGGGTTCTTTGGAGACACTGGAAGTACTGAGACTGCCAGTCAGCCCATTGAGTGCTTTCCACTATGCTCACAGGATGCTCCTGATCTGGGGGAAGTATCATCCTGTGACACATTCAAAGCTTAGTCCTGGATCAGCTGATTGTGATTTTGCTATCATGTTCAAGCTTAGTTGGTGCATGCTGACCATGGGGCACCTTCTTTATTCTCCTTGCTTTTGGATCATAGCCATTGCTTTAGAAAATGCACAAGGGACTATAAGCCAACTTGTCAATGGTCCTGAAAAGGAAAACCCAACTTGGAATAGTCACCTAGCCATAACGTTTTCTTCTCACCAGCTGCAGGAGTATCTCATGTCAAAGTGTGGCTTCACTTACAGAGCTGCTGATGTTTTATCCACTTTAAGTCTAGAGAACACATCAATGGCTTCCTGGTTACTAATATCCCTTTGGAAATTAATACTCTAAATGTATGCACATGCCTAGCCAGATGACTAAACAAGCAATCTTGTTCTTTGTTAATTACTATTGACGGTTAATGCTATTTATCCAACGAAGTCAATATAATCTCTATTGCTCATTAACTGAAATGTTCTGGGCTCAAGTCTGTTTTATTTTCCAATTAGGTTCTATTATTATTCCTTATTGACTCTTGAAAAATAGTTGTGGAAACAAACTTAATAGCTCTGAAAATGTCAGAACAATTTATATTACCGGAAAGATCCTGTAATACATAAATGCAAACAGGAATAGTGTTGAGTCATTGGAAAATATCAGACTGATTATTATTATGCACCTGCCTTTTATCTTACCTTTTTTGGGGGAGGGGAGTGACTTAGAATCTGTAGGTCTGATGAGTGCTTCTTTTGAACATTCATTTCCCTGTCTGAGGAGACTCAAAGGCATTCCAATGCTTTAACAAGAGTTATTCATGCGGAAAGCAAGCCCTCCAAAAGGTGGAGGGTACACTTCCAGACACCCTTCCTGCCTGGAGCTGCTTGGACAGAAGATCTGTTCCAGGAATATCCTTGAGTTTCTACCTTCACCCCTCCGGTCAGCTAAGCAATGATTTCCAGAGATGTCCATGTCCTGGTCCTTGGCACCTGTGTCTATGCCATCTTAAATGACAGAATTTTTGTTGGTGTGGCTAAGGATTTTCAGCAGTGAGATGATTCTACAGGAAGGCCTATCTAATCACTGGGTCCTCATCAAGTTAAGCAGGAGGACCACAGACAGAAGATGTGACAGAAACAGATAAAAAAGCAAATCAGCATGTTCAAGAGATCTGGATGGTTTCTAGCAGAAAGGACAGATAAATAGATTTAATTCCCCAGGACCCTTGAACACCTGCTGACTCCTAAATTTTAATCCAATGAGAGCTGTTTTGAACACCTGGCCCCTGATAGAATTGCAGTATTTCAGTACCAGTTTGTACTTATTCAATAGAGCAGCAGCAAGAACCCCATGCAGGGTAGGAAGGCTACCTCTATATACCAGGAGCTGATAATCCAGTGCCTTGGATGGAGAGGATGATGAGAAGAGTGGGGGTTTTACTTCCAGCGGGCACTTTTCATAACTTGACTCACAACTTCTGAGAAACTCAGTGCTCCAGGCATGCTCAGGAGAACATGCATAGCTTGCCTATCTTAGTGTCTATATTAGGTTTTTCTAGAGAAGCAGAGCCCACAAGGTGAATGAATATCAAAGGGGATTTGTTATACAGGCTTGTGTGATATGGTTGGGCTTGTCTAACAATGGCTATCTTGTACCAGAAAGGCTGAGAACCTGGACTTTGGACTGTATTAAAAGCCCCCAAAGCTGATTCTTATACCAGCCCTTACAGCATCAGGGTAGATGAACTTGCCAACATAGTGAAATCAAGCAGGCAAAGACTAAAGCTGTCCTTCTTCCGTGTCCATCCATCAGGGTAGGATACTATCAGACGGCACTGCACACATTAGGGTGGGCCTTCCCACTCCAAGTTATCTGCTCAAGAAAGTCCCCTGCAGGGGTGCCCAATAGCTCATTGTTTAGTTGATTCCAGATCCAGATGACAATCAAGATTCGCCATCACAATGTGCTTATAAACTTCCCATTAAGAGTAGACAAGCATGCTGAAGTGTTAGAATTAAGTTTGCCTGGCCTCTTACTAGGGTGATTGGTTTCCTTGGGGGAGCTACTTTGACTCATGGGAGGATTTCAGTTAAGTGGGGATGATAACAGCTGCCTTTATTAAGGCCTTTCTACCCACCATTTTCACATATGTCGTCAAAGGAAATGAAAGGAGGGGGGGATATGGCTCCTTAATTGCTGCTCCATCTGAACATCACTCTCCAGTCCACTCCCAACACCTTGGACAACACAATAGACCTCCTGACTTGCTTCTGAGGCCATTTGGGCTGGAGCGGTTGCACAGCTCTGCCGCAATGGGTTCAGGTAATAAACTCCTCCATGAGGAGCCCTCTCTCTGAATGTGAAATCTGATGTTTACCATCACACTTGGCCTAACAAGGAACCCCCTTGCATTTCTTGGATAGCTCCTGATAATGAGATCTTGCTTCCCCCAATATCTAACAAAAGAAGCCACAAACATCTCCAGGATTCCCCCAAAACCCTGGCGTTACATTATTTGAGACACCACTTACTAAATGGAAATCACTGAGCAACCAAATAATAATAAGTAGGGTGAATATTCTAACAAAATCAACTGACGTGACTGATTTTCAGTTTTATGTTGTTCTGATTTTGCATATACTACTGTGGTTTGGATAAGGCTTAAAAGGTTGGTAGCACTGTGGGAATGGGTGGGACTTTTGAGGGGCAGGACCTACTGGGACATTTTCAGAGCAATGGCAGCACAATCTTAAAGGGCATTATAGGATTGAAAACTTGCCTCTTGCTTCCCAGTCAGGAGGTCCATGGTTTGCTCTGCACGGCCTTCAGCCTTGCTGTGCTGTCTCAGTACAGGTGGACATGTACTCACCGCAAACTGGAAACTCTAAAATCATGACCACAAATAAACATTTTCTCTCATTAAGTTGATTATCTTTGGTATTTGTTATAGTGACAGGTAAGTGGCATTCTATGGAACGGGAGATAACTTTTTAAAGCTTATTGAGTTATTGAGTTAAGTAATCAATAACAGTTAATGCCATTTATTGTTTAATATATTTACATGCCTGATAGCATGCTCAACGTTTGACATATGTCAGCTTACTTAGTATGCCTAATTTTTCTGTGACATTTCTACTTAAGGGTTGGAAAACTGAGGCTCAAATCATACTGAAGTGGAAATGTACAATCAGTAAATAAAAGAGGCAGGATTTGAACCTAAGTCATCCTCACTGTCACAGTGCTTGTCAAAAGTGGGTCATTTGTTCTTTGAAATCCAGAGGTTTGGAGCTTTAGGCACCTAAACTAATCATTTCTTCTATTGACCTGCTCTTTAGGACACTAAATGGTCATATAGTGGACTAGAGGGTTTTGTTTTGATTTGTTTTATTTCCTTCTAGACTCAGTGATCTATGATAGAAGCATAGACATTTACAATGTGTGAGACTAGCTAAGGACTCAAATCCCAGACTCCCAAAGCTTTTATAACCTTTGTAACATGTGCAATGAATTCAGGACCAGTTTTCCAAGCTTTGTCTGGAAGACTCTGCAGAAAGTCGAGAATGGGTGAGGAAGAGCCAGCTCATTCTCACGAAGACTGGGTCTATGTTCTAAAAAGTCTAAAGCCCATGAAGCTATGCCTTAAATAAGTCATCCCTAAACCCTGGGGGTGAACTTACCTTTTCCTGATCCCTCAGCCACTGCTCTGTCAGTAGAGGCTCAGGAATCAAGTCCTTCCAGTGGACTCTTCAGTATGGTTAGTAACAAATGGTCTAGAGTGTCTGCTTCTCTGTCTGGGTGCCTTCTTTATTTTCATATGGTGCTATTTGTATTCTAGAACTAACGGGTTGTTTTCCTGCGTGAACAAACTCCCCAGTGGTCTTGTCGATGACTCTTTAACTTCCTGTTATTTTCACATACCTGCCCACCATAACATCTCTCCTTTACCTCCCTGCCTGTCCTGAGACAGCACAGCAAGCCTGAAGGCCGTGCAGAGCAAACCGCAGACCTCCTGACTGGGAAGCAAGAGGCAAGTTTTCAATCTCTAGCTTTTCAGGTTGGCTTAAGAATTTAGTGCCACTATTTCTTATGAAACTGTATCCTTACTGTAAAATACCGAGAATTCACCGCCCCCAAGTTACTTCATCTTCTAAATGGAATTTCTTCATAAATACAAAGTGAAACTCTTTGGTAAAGCTTGACTTAATACACTTTAATTGATAGTAATAAGAATAAATTAAGGAGGAATTAATTCACAATCGTGGTTTACAAGGAGCAGGCAGTGGAAACTTTGAGAAAGTATTTATACTTAAGTTTATGTGCTCCATAACACACACTACATCTTAATACTCTACCATTATAATATAAAAGTACATGATTATATATCTGTCTTCATGTTCTTAGTGACTGGTAATTGGCAGAGGTTTAAAAATAAAATTAGCTTCTTAACAGCAAGGCATAATTAGTTGTGAAATTCTTCTATCAAATCATTAAGACATGAACACATGTAATGACTTGTAAAAGCAATTTATTCTTGTTTGTTTAGATGCTGGTCGGTCGCTCTCCTTTTTTCATCTGGTTCCCAGTTTAGCTTCAAACAGCAAGTGTTCAGTGAACTGCAAGGAAGCTGGGTCTTCGTCAGCAGCAAGATACAAACACTGGAAGGCTGTATTCCCAAACACCTGCCTCCCCTTCCCTATGCCTGGAGTGCCCGCTTCTCTATCTGGGTGCCTTCTTTATTTTCATATGGTGCTATTTGTATTCTAGTATTAACCGATTGTTTTCCTGCGTGAACAAACTCCCCAGTGGTCTTGTCGATGACTCTTTAACTTCCTGTTATTTTCACATACCTGCCCACCATAGCATCTCTCCTTTAACTTCTTAAAACATTTCAAGGCTGTGTTCTGATCTCCCAGACAACATTAAACGAAAACAGAATAAAGAAGGGGAAAGCTAGGATCAGTTCAGTAAATACGATTTGTTAAAAGAAAATTAATAGCAAGCACAAGATATCCCTTGGTTTGTTAAAAAGTCGTTTCCTGAGATGACATGCTTTACTGATTAAAACAACTATAAATGCCCCATTAAGCAGTAGCTATTCTCATTATAGACTAGAAACATTACAGCAATGAATTAAGCTTATTTACAAGCACAGGTTTCTTTCTCATTAGAGAAGCCATGTTTGAAGCAGCTAAGGGTTTGCCCTCCTGATTTCCATGGCCAAGTGTCTGCCAGGAGGATGCCACCCATGCTCTGGTCAGCAAGCTTAGCTGATGAAGTGGTACTGCTGTCTCCCTGAGAAAGGACAGACATCGGACTTCTCCAGATACGGACTCAATGGTGACTGTTCTAGACAGCTGTTGGCCTGTAGCCAGGTCTCTCTGAAATAAATAGTTCACTGGATTGTGAGCCCCAAAAGTCTCAGTAAAGTCTTAAAGAACATCTGAACCTATTTTAGGGAGGAGAATGTAAAGGGTTTTCTTCATTTTGTTTGGTTTTTAAAACATGGTATCATTATATAGGTCAAGTGGGCCTCAGACTCAGAATCCTCCTTGCTTGGCTTCTCCAGGGTTGGGATGGGGCTTGGCAAACGGTGACTTTATCATCAGAGTCTTGCCAGGAGCTCGTCACTGCCACTCCCTCCAGGTTTGCTCTCTAAGGCTGGGTATTCCAAGCTTCTTCACCACAGCTAGAAGTGGGCACCATCATCACCGCTTCTCTTTGCCTCTGCTCATTTCAGCATTCCCATGGGGAGAAGCTGCTGGAACGCTGCACTCAACAGGAAGCAATGAGACCTCTTTCAGAACTTCTCCGGGCTCCCTGACTGCAAGTGCCCGGTGTCTCTGCTACACACTGCCTGAGTCAGAGCCCCTGAGGCAACATCTACTGGATTTTCCATGTTTTCTTTTCTTTTCTTTCTTTTTTTTTTTTTTTCAAGACAGGATTTCACTGTGTAGCTTTGGAGCCTGTCCTGAAACTCACTCTGTAGCCCAGGCTGGCCTTGAACTCACAGAGATCCATCTGGCTCTGCCTCCTGAGTGCTGGGATTAAAGGTGTGCGCCACCACGGCCCGGCCCATGTTTTCTAAGAAGCCTCCTTCCTGTAGTAGTAGGTGTTGGTGTATGCACTGATGAGCCCATGACAAGAAAAATCACCAAAATAGACATTTTTCACAATGGGTCTTTGTCACTTAATAACATGGTGAGGTGGAGTCTGCTTAGAAAGATTCTGCTTGGAAAGACAATGAAAAATTATTGAACAGTTCTGTCTCTTAATGCGTTTCAAGGCAGAGGTAGAAATAACACAGCACAATGGTGGGTGAATCCCATGAGCTTGTGAGACAGAGAAATTCAGTAAATATATCAAGGCAAATGACAGAAGAAAAATGTTAATTCACAAAACAATATAATGGGTCGAATTTAAAGAGCAAATAATAATATCACAATGACTTGTAAAAGGTACATTTAACAAAATAAAAGTGATAGAAAATGACAAGGTAATGAGAGGTTAATGAGTAAGA
The DNA here is from genome assembly GCF_049852395.1 of Peromyscus maniculatus bairdii. Lineage (NCBI taxonomy): Eukaryota > Metazoa > Chordata > Mammalia > Rodentia > Cricetidae > Peromyscus > Peromyscus maniculatus. Next base: position 112,683,703 of record NC_134856.1, read on the forward strand.
GTCAAGTTGGGGCTGAATGTAAACTGTTGTGTTGGATAATTTTAGGTGTACAATTCAAATTTCAATAGTATAATCCTAAGGAGTAATCAAGTGTTGTAATGATTGAAGAAGAGTTCAAAGTTGTGCAGTAGAAAAGTAGATAAGTTAATTTCCAGAAGGCAAGCTGACAAGGAACCCAAAGCACAGGCCTCTGAACTGAGAGAGCTGCAGCATGGCCCTCGGCTAAGAGGAGGGAAGAGGAAGGTGGGCACTATTGAGATTGTGCTAGACCAGTGGTCTCAACCCTCCTGATGCTGTGACCCTTTACTACAGTTACTCATGTGGTGGTGACCCCCAACCATAACACTATTTCATTGCAACTACATAACTGTAAATTTGTCATGCTTATGAACCATAACATAAATATCTGATATGCAGGATATCTGATATATGACCCCTATGAAAGGGTCATTTGACCGTCCAAATGGGTCACAACCCACAGGTTGAGAATCACTGAATTAGACTCTGCTGACAAGCATGGGACTTGGCTATTTCAGTTGGGTGGTGTGGTACAGCCTCCATCATGTGTGGGATGACTGAAATCTAAGTGGCACAAGATAGCATTTTTTTGTTGTTGTTCTTCAAGGATTCCAAAGAGGATCAGAAAACAGCTCTATAGTAATTTAATCTCCATGGTTGAATAAAATGGATGTAATTTAAAATTTATGCCACCAGCACTTTCTTGCTTGTGGGAGAGAAATCTATAAGGACTAAAATTCACAATTTCTAGGAGAACTGTTGAGCCATTAGGTGACTCTGTATTATGATGACTTCAAGTCAGACATAAATATTTTTGTAGTGTTTCCAAATTTTCATCTAGCAAGCTCTGTTCCAAGAATCTGTCTAAGGAAATGATCAGAGTTAGGCTTCCCACCTAGAAGGTATTTTTGAGTATGATTTATGAAGATAATAAATGGAGATTAAAGGATAATCATTTCATTAAATGCTATATATATATTCATAGAACATTTTTAAAGACTCGGTCTAGTGAAAGTGGTTATGGAAAGATTGTAGGAGGCACATGCACACAAATGCATGTATGTATGTGCACACACATGCATACTTGATAACAACATTTTCAGTAAGTATGCTTAATTTGATATGAAACAAATTACTTCCCCTTATAGATGGTGCTTATTTTTCTTAAAATAAGAATTGTGGCATCATTTTATTCTTTTCTTTCATATTTAGTATCATAATCTAAATGGCCCATATTTTAGAGCATATATCAAAATGTGGAACAGAATATAGAAAGGAAATACTGTGTGTGCCATCCTGAAGTAAATCCCTTGCACAGAGAATAGATGAAATGTGTGGGGCTCGGAGGGTATTTTACATCTGCAATTCACTCTTGCTGAGGGAGGGGTGCTGGCTCGCTGGGACTTACCAGTCAGCAGCATACTCTGAGGAGCAGGGCACCATCCCAGAGCAGAGGTGGGAGGGCACTCAGCCAAAGTGAAGAGTTCTAAAAACACCTTGATCCCATGGGTGCTTTCATTACCAGGCGCTTGAGAGAAGGGTGTGGAAGGCTAAAGCGGGGATTTAAAAGAGTTTTTGCACTCCTTTTCTACCAGTGAGAATGTTAAGTAGTGAAGCCAATGAAACAGAAACAGATGGCTCAAATTTTCTTTGAAACATAGACAGATTGAAGAAAAAGAAGTTTGGCAAAAATACATCTGGGGTTTAGCCAAACTGAAAACATTTGAGAAACAGTATGAAACACTGGAAGAACATTAAGGCACCCACAACACTCACATTAAGTGTAATGTGATAGATGCACAGAACGAAATGGAGTTTTAAAGACAGAGCCCAGTTTCCGGTGAGCTCTAGCAGCTGACTCAGGGGGAATAGGGACACTAATGGCTAGTCCACCTCAGCAATGAAAGCGACCTAAAACCATGTGACACTAACACCTGTGAGAGACCTTGAGTGCCCATGCAGCTGAAATACGCATCACAAATAGCCCAAGTTGTTGAAACTGTCCACACCTGAAACCAGACAAGACTGGTGTTACCCAAGTGGCTGAAACAATGAGCAGGAGTGTAATCTTTTAACCCCAAATGGGGTGTACTTGCCTATGAGACTTAAATGATCTGTGGGACTCGAACTGCCCGGGATGCTGTTATGAAGTGAAGTTGAAGTGTCCTATGTGTTTGTCACTTTCTGTGGAACTAAAACAGCCTATGTAACATGGATGGACCAGTTGGCTGAAGTGACCTGAAGCTTGCTGGCTTTCCTTTTCTTTAATTCCTAGGCATTAAAGTAGATGACCTAACACTGTTTAGCAGAAGTAGCCACCCTACCACCACATGGTTGAAATACTCAAACTTCCTGCTACAAAGAGTAAGGAACATTTCCAGAAGGTATATTTGCCTGAGAACTTCAGCATCCTCATGCTCAGGTGAGCACCCAGTTTTCAATGAGCCTTGTCCTAGCAGCATTAAGTACAAAAGGACTGTGTCTGGTTATGCCAATGGTCAGGGGAAGTAATGTGTGAGCTGAGGGAAATGGAAGTACAGACTTCTTAGATTTCTGAGATCCATATAAGAAGAACGGAAAGTCCAAGTTGACAGTATGTGAATGGGTTCCAAAAAGAGAGGAAAAAAGACAGGTGAACTTCTAAGTATATTGTTTTTGGACAGATGATGATGTAATGTCCTCAGGAAAATGGAAAAATATAGAACATAATGAAATAAAATAATAGTAATAATGATAAATTAAATTGGGACTATGACCTTCAAATTTATCAAGTTTTAGAGTAAGAGTTGAGAAATAAAGTGTTAGAAGGAAAAGAAGTAAGTTCCAGGGGCAGCAGGCAGCTAATCTGCTCCTCAGCATGGACCAACCCACAGAGGCAGAAACACTTGGGGACAGTCAACACAGGGAGGAATGAGACAGGGAGGGCCCTGTAAGTGAGACAATTAGTGAAGAACCTTAGTGTCCTGAAACAGGAACAACTTTCATGGTGGCAGTGGGCTACTGGGGGCGGGGGGCACCTTGGAGTGTCAGTGGGCTACCAGAGAGGATGGGAGTCTTGGGGAGCCGTGGTCTACTAGGGGATGGAAAGCCTTGGGGGTGGCACTGGGCTACCAAATGTCTTGAGACAGGGATGCAGACGGGGTAGCCAAAATAACAATGCTTTGTAACCTTTGGGAACTCCATGTGACAGTTTCTACATTAATTAGACAATACTTTGGAGGATTTTGTCCTCTCTGGAGCTAACAATAAAGTTCCTGGGCTACAGACCCAGTTGTTTTGCACCAGAAACAAAGAAATTAGCTGATAATATTGCTGTAAAAAATGGTCACATGATTTAGTAATACCTATTTATCAAATGTTTCTTTCCAATTTCCTCTAAGAGGAAAGACCTGGAACAAGCCTCCTCCTATTAACTATTAACTCTTGATTGTATTGAAAACAAACAAACAAAAACCAAAAGAAAACAAAGAATAAAAACATTAAGATGCCTGTTAATTTTTAAAAAAATTATCTAAGCAAGAAAATGGTTTAGAATCCTAACGCTCTAGGCCGAATGTGGTCAGAAAAGTACCACCCCAACTTGTGAGCTATTTGCATATGGCTGGGAAATACAGTGGCACAGAGAGGGTCTCACAGCCCCAGGGTCTGCTTGGTCATCATCTAGCAGCTTGAAGCCTGGAATTGGCTTTGGGTGTGGTTGCCATGACTGGCTGGGACTCCATGCTTAGGTACAGGTTTGAGGTTAGCCTACAGAGTGTTTACAGATCAAGCTAGAGTCTGGTTCATTATGTACAGAGGCCACTTTGGACCATGTATAATCATGAAAGTATGGGAAAAGATTTAGGTCAAACTTCACTCCATTTAACTGTAGGAACACTTTAGAGACAAGGAAGAGTTATACACCACTCTCTGCTGACTGTAAGGAAGGGCTGTTTCATGAGACATCATTAATGTTCCTGACAGAGGGAGAGATAAGAATTCACGTCCCAGCAGGGATTTTCATTCCATTGAACTTTGTCAGCTAACTGCTTAAACATTTGGCCAGGAATTGTAACTTCCTTAGGGAAGGTATGAATCACATCACACAAAAAGCTCTGTCCCAGACTAGATCTGAGGTGGCTTTTATCTGTCTGAGTGGAATTCCATATAATGAGACCCCCGACTCCTTTCTCAACTTGTTGTCAGAAGTCTCATGAGATTTCTGCCTGCCACCCCCATCTCCGTAGGCCATTTCTCTGAGAAACCTGGCCAGCCAACCTGTTCATGACACACCATCAGATAATTCCATCAGCATTTCCTTAAAAGCAGCTCAGATATTGGACCTGGGCTGGGGGTGCAGCATTGCTTCCCCCCAGTAGGGCAAAGAAAAACAATGTTGGTGCAATGAAAGAAAACCATGAGGCTAAGGGAATCTTTTCAGAATAAAAGCAGTGTTGAGGAGGATTCTAGGAAGATGGCTGAGTCGGAAATGCTTCAAATCTGCCCTTCATTTGCAACAAGCACACCGGCAGTGTTTGTTTTGTGTTTACGATTTTTGAGTACTGGCGCCTAGCAAAGACTTTCAGCTTCTAGAGGAAGGCCAGTTAATTCATTTCTTAGGTTGGCAGCAGCTACCTGTCCATCACCCACCTCTTGGTACCATAGTAACAGCCACACCACATCGTAGGCAGCAACATTTAAATATGCTGCTGTCTTCTTGGTGTTTTTCTTTATCTGCCATTTGCTTGGCTTCTGACATTTTGCTCTATATTTCATTTTTAAGTTTTCTATTGCATTTTAAAGGATTCTTTCCTACAGCTCAACCTTGTCTCCTCACACCTCACACCATGGGGACTCCAAAGTCTTGAGACCCAGCCTGCTGGGACCTGATCCCAGCTGTTCTCTGGGGCACATGAGTCAAGTCAGTGTCTTCAGAGAGATACACTGACCATTTCTCTGTTTGTTTTGGGTATTCCACCTCTCTTTTATTTCTTATTCTTCCATTTTTAAGAATGCATTTTGTCTATTTTTTTTTGCTCTTATAGCTTTAAGTAAAAATAGTCTAAAGGAACAAGTATGTGAAGAATATGCTAGTGTACACAGCTCTCTCCAACCACACTGCTCCTCTCCTCTCCAGGGTACCAACTTCCTGTGAGTTTTCCCACCAATCAGCACTCCTGACTTAGAGTCACACACCTTCCAGCTTTCAACCTTGTGATCACACGTTTCTGCACAACCATTCCACTCCCCACCATTAGTACAGAATTCAATAACCACAGGAGCTACTCACTACTCGATCATAAAAGTAGGCTAAAGGAAGTGCTCTGAGTAGAGTGGAGGTGCACAGCTCAGAAGATATTCAGTGGGTGAGGTGTATTCAGCACATCTTGGATTTAATGATGCTTTCAACTTGCACGGATTTCTACAGATGGAAATCTGTATGAGTGAACGTTGTTGAAACTTGTTTAGCAGGAGGCATCAGGAATATACTTTAGTATTTCCAATTGGCCACAGTGGTATATCATCTTCCTCGTGAGTGTCATCAGGAGAATAGACGGCTCTACTGCCTTCCCCATGTCATGTTCTTCGGCCTATAATGTAGCTAACAATAAGGAATCCTGCACACTCCTCACCACCAGCACCAGGTCTGCCCATCTGGTCCCTTGCTCCTCATCCCTGCTGCAGAGCAGTCATTGGCTGATCTCCATCCACCATATTCTTGACAACTGTTTTCTCCATCCTTTCTCAATCCAGTTTCTCAGTTACTATTTGTCTTCATCGGCTGCTTGGCCTTAACTTCTGGAATATGTCTCCATTACCACCATTAATTTCCACTACTGTCTTAAGAAAGGCTATGAGCCAACATTCTGGGAATAGAGATTCGGGTTGAAAATAATTTTCCTTGAAGATTGAAAGAATCATTTTTTTTCCCCGCAGTCTACCTCTCAGCACTCCTGTGTGGGAAAGACAAAGCCAGGTTTCCATCTCGTACCCATCCCGAGTTCCTGCTAATGCTGCCTCTGCTGTCATTTGGGTTTTCTTTCGAAAGCTTTTAGGGTTGTTTCTGTCCTCATTTCTTCCGTCTTTGGAGTTTCAAAATGACTAGATAGATCTGAACCTTTTCTCATTGGGTTTAGTGTATACTTCAGTCTGGAAACTCACATGCTTCAGTTCTAAAGAATTACAAAAATTCATACGGGGATGCTTCCTCCCATATATTTCCTATTTGCTCTTCAGAATATTAAGTGGGACCTATGTGAGAAAAGAGCATCCAGCAAAATCGACAATTTGAATGTGGCACTTCAGACATCTTCTACATTTAGAAGCATGGTACTGAGAATGGTACCCAGGTACCAGAAGACAAGTTTATTGTTTTGATAAAAGGATATGATTTCTATTAGGAAATTTGGGTGGGATTCTAGTATAATATCAAACAGTGAAAACTCCTCGGGGCAGCCAAAGTCAGTACTCTTTAAAGGGGTTTTATAGTTAGAAACCATGTGAGTAAAACAAGCCAGATAAATTGTAATTAAATGAGTGACATGTATAAAATAATTTGTAAACAATCACACAATGCCCCAGGCATACACATGTCCCAACTAAGTACTGAGCAGTTCAATGTGGGCATGGTGATGCACAGAAAGATTCTATTTTCATTTCTAATTGACATCACATGGCAGTGAGTATTGGAAATTAGAAAACACAGTCCTGTGTATGGCATAGGTTCTGGAGAAGAAAAACCACAGAGAGACATCTGATTCGTCTTGAGGAAATCGTGTTCCAGGAATTACACTCATCAATGCCGAAAGGAATTAGGTGTTCCTCAATCAAAATCTTGCTATTTTTGGAGGCACTAAGTAAATGATTGTTTAAAAGTCTATTTTTTTAGAGGAATGTATGCCATGTTGCTAAGGGGGGGTGGCTGCTGTACAAGGATCACAAACTGGACAGTTTCAACACACAGTTGCCATGTTCTACAAAGGTGACTGTGGACTTTGTAGTGTGAAGACAATAAGGAAATGTTCTCAGCTCAAGGCTTGCTGAAGAATCTAAGAACATACTTGTCCACCCTTGAGTGGCATCCTCCAGGGTCCTCCCAGCTATGCAAACCATGAAACAACTTGCAGCCCCTCTAAGCTGGAGACATGTGTGCCAGCCAAAGAAAGTCAGTGAACTCACACATATGACCCCTACTCACATGCCAACTCTGTTACTAGCTTCCCAGGGGTGTGCTTTGTGGTCCAAGTTTCTCATGGCTCTATCATTCATTGACGATCTTTGGAGCTCAACTGTTTCGTCCCAAAGTTCATGTGTACGAGTCCTAACTCCTGGTGCCTCTGAATGTGACTGCCATCAACATAGTAACTAAGTTAAAATGGGTCATCAGAATGATCTCTAAACCAGGCCAACTACTGTTCCTATCTGAAGTGGAAACAAGGACACATGCAGAGGGTTTCTCCAGGGAGACAACACCATCTGCAAGTCAAGCAGAGAGGCCTCAGGAGAAACCAGCCTTGATCCTTAATTTCAAGCCCCAACCTATGAGACTTAACATCTGTGTTGTTGAAACTCTCCAGCCTCTGATCCTTGTACAATATCCCTCCTTTGAAACCTGGGAAGAATCTAGTATGTCTGGAGAAAGGCCTGAGGCTGAAGATGAGCAGGTATGATGGGTAGCCTGGCTCAGTTATCTACTCAGGATGAACACAAGTAACCAATCAATGGTTCTAACTCCACCCCCAGCCTTCAACCATGCACTCACGGGAGCTGATGAGATCCTAAACTCCAAGGAGTTGTGGCAACAGATGGAACCATAGTCTCAACTTGGATAAATCTTCTTTTGATATTTCTAGCAAAGGGAAGGATGAACAAGAACTATTCTTCACTTATTCCTTAAGAATGCTACAAACTAGCGTTACGTTATTATGAAGTAGCCGGGGCTACACCATGTTACAAAGATCCATTTCAGTCAAATGATAATACTTCCTGAAAGTATAGTGATTTGAGAAAGTGTAATTGTCTCCCCATGAATGAATTTTGTTTTTTCCTTCCATGCCCTGCCTATTATGAACAAAGTGGAGTTTAAATAAATTCTTATGACAAAGCTAGGTTTCATGATTAGTTTCATTTCCTGCTCTAATAAAATACCCTGACAAAAGTAACTTTGGAGAGAAACAGATTATTTTAAATCCCAATTGCTGGTCAGAATTCAACACAGCTGAGAAGTCACAGGGACAGGAGCAGAAAGCCATGAACCAGTGACTGCTGGCTCCACTCTTACACAGTCCAGGACCACAGCCACAGGAAGGTGCTACTCAGGGATCTCCCCACATCTCAGTGTAACCAAGACAGTTCCACCAACATGCTCATGGACCAATCTAACCTAGATAGATAGTTCCTCATTGAGACTCTTGGCATTGTGTCAAGTTGACTATTCTGAATGAGCAGTGCAATCTCTGACCTCAGAACCTACCTACACTGGTCGAAGTACTAAGATGGCATGGTACTGGCAAAAGAATAGACAGAAAAAAAAAACAGAAAAGAGAAGAGAACCCAGCAACATCCTAGCACAAACAGACTTGCAGATAATCTCTTTGTTATTGGTGGATTAGTTTGTGGTCTTCAATCAAACACAGTGCTAGGATGACACATCTTCAGGGGAACCCACATTTCATCTGAATTTTGACTCTTCCAATATCTGGCTTAAGTTTTTACTTGTCTCTTTGCAGCTTTTGATTTTACTGAAGTTGCAATTATTTTGGAATCTTAGAAAAATATTCTATTCATGTGTTTTGCAGCTTTCCAGTTTCCCTACAAGTACTATATTAAGTCATTGGGTTGTACTCAGAACTTTTTTTTTTTTTTTTTTAGTTTTCTTACACATGCTCTCACTACACATGCCAGACTGGCTTTCAACTGGGTTCCTCCTCTCACAACCTCCCGAGTGCAGTAACTACAGCACTCATCACTCCATCTGATGTCTGTCGTTCATTCATGAGGTTGCTAAACCACAAGGCAATTGCGTACTTGCTTTGCCTTGCAAAACTATCACGTGCTATATTAATCTCTTCATACTTACCTGATTCTGTTCCCCAAAGAAACATGCTCTTTGGAGGGCTTCCCATTTAAAGACTGAATCTCATATGGCAATTCAGGGACATTAAGAAGCAGAGCTCTCAGTGAGACACAGTCACACGCAAGCTGTTCAGACTGACCTTGCACTTCAAGGCCACAGAAACCAAAGAGGTCCCATGTTAGGTAGCATTTGCAGGCTAGGATCTAAATTTTAGTTTTGCTCAGTTAGGTAAACTGCTGCGTGATGTACCAGCAAAGGGTACCTGAAGGGCACATGACCGTGAGCTGTGCATGCAGGGTAAATAACTGAGAGCAGCAGGCTCACATGCTTAGTATTTTTTAAAAAATACGCAAATTGCCGGGCGTTGGTGGCGCACGCCTTTAATCCCAGCACTCGGGAGGCAGAGCCAGGCGGATCTCTGTGAGTTCGAGGCCAGCCAGGGCTACCAAGTGAGCTCCAGGAAAAGGCGCAAAGCTACACAGAGAAACCCTGTCTCGAAAAACCAAAAAAAAAAAAAAAAAAAAAAAAATACGCAAATGTTGCTTAAATGTGTATGATGTTGAAGAAAAAGCTTAAAAATGAGATTTGTAACTAGTGTGGTAGAATCAATGCTTTTTAAAATTAAAACATTGACCAAATACTTAAGGAAAGACTTCCTACTAAAGGGTGAAGATAAAATAATAAGCAGGGAAGAATGATGCCCTAAAAGAATGTTCCTTGGCATTACTGAAAGCTAAGATATGTTTTCTGCTTATGAATCCTTGGGGCACAGTTATGTAATAAGCTCAACTGACTCAGAGATTCCAAAATTTTCATCCAGGAGATTTGGAGTCAAAGGCTTAATGGTAATTAGTTTAAATTAACGCACTTTAATGAATTCCAACTGAAGCAGAGGACTAGGAGACTTAGGAGAGAAAGGTTGTCAAGAAAGACTGGAAAAGAGATCATCATTTGGACCATTTCCTGGAGGCTGTGTGGGAATTCTTTCCTATATCAGTGCTCTCATGAGTTACTTGATTATTCAAGCACCGTGTTTCTCAAGTTCTTAGAGGATTTTTGGTCTTCCGGGTTTTATAGCTTGCTTAATTGTTTACTGGATGTGTTTTCTGACAAACTTTTCTTTTTGAGTCTTAAAAAAGTATAGGTTACAATGTTAGGGATAACCTTGCCATTGTGTGCTCAGTTGTGGTGATGAATTTCTTGGCACATGTTCTAATTTATTTTCTAGAAAGTTCTCTGCAGTGTGGTTCAAAGAAGAAAAAAGAAAGAAAAAAAGAAAAACCAAACAAACATGTAGGACTGACTGCTTTCTGCATTATTTTCAAATAAGGAAATTTTCCACTTTGTAGAAGAGGTCTGTGAAGAGTTTTCCACCTCTGGTCCTTATGGAGAAAAATGTTTCAACACCTCTTGAAAAATATATATTTGAAAAAGTTGTCTGCATTGCAGGTTCACAAATCACAAACCTCATATTTTTTCCTATGGCTTTTTGGAACCAAAAGAAATTCTTCACAGCTCCATATGTGAAATGCCTATTTTAAATTTTTAATAATATATGTTTTTATTACATTCATATAATTTGAAAAGTTATAAGAGAATGTAGCAAGGGAACACCTCCCTCATATCCCAGTCTCTCAGACAGTACCCCTTTGTGTGTGAAATTGCTCACTGGCCCTTGAATTCTGCACAAGTCCCACAGAACAGCTTCACAAGAGCCACCAAGATCTCATACTACTGTTGGAAACAGCTTCTTGCTGTTGTCGTTCTCACTAGGCTGCTTACCCAGACACCTCTGTATCCCTAAAAAGGCAGGTAAACAGTCTCCACAATATAGACTGGAGCGGGCCTGGGCATGCCACAAACAACTTCAGCAGGAAAATGTAGACAGTATCACAAAAACCAAGTGGTGTAGGCCTTGAGGCAAATGCAAAAGCCTGTCCTCAGAGGGGTTCCTAGTGTGTGCCCTGGTGTGTCCAGTGTAAGTTCTAAACTGCTGATCCCATTTAGAGAAGCTAGCCAAGACCTTGCTAGTGACACAAGCTTCATGTCAAAGAGCATGTTAAATACTTTGTGCAAGCTTCATGTCAAAGAGCATGTTAAATACTTTGTGACTCATCATAAACATACCAAGCAACTCCTGGTACAGATGTCCACTCCAGTCAACTCAAAAACATGACTCTGCTTTGAAGTACGTGTAGCGTGTGCTCAATTTGTTTGTATGCCATTTTAATCCTCACAATCATCTGTGAAGTTAGGCACTGGCATTTTTAGAATTGAAGATACAAGAGTGAGGGTGTAGCTCAGTGTAAAAGCACTTGCTTGGGAGGCATGAGACTCGGTTCTAGCCCAGACCATCTCCCAGATGATTTCAGAATCTGTCAAATTGAAAATTAACAATGACACCACAACTTTGTACTTTTTTTCATATTCTGTTTGGGGAAAAAAATCAAGAAATATATTCAAAAAGATTTTCTTTTTAGCATGCAGTGTGAAATGGACAGTGGAATCTGACCCCTGACTGGTAGGAGGTAACGTGAGCCCCGTTTCTCCCATCACTTCAGTCAGCCCTCTGCATCCACAACATCTGTATCTTCAATGTTCTGCTTAGTTTTTGTCAACTTGACACAAACTAGAGTCACCTTAGGAGAGGGATCCCCAGCTGAGAAACTGCCCCCCATTAGATTGACCCTTAGGAGAGACTGAGGGGGGGGCTTATTTTCTTGATTAGAGGTGGATATGGGAATATTCAGCCTACTGTGGATGGCACCACTCCTGGGCAGATAGATGGTCCTGGCCTGTGTAAGAAGCCAACCTGAACAAATCATGGAGAGCAAGACAGTAAGTGGCACTCCTCCACGGTCTCTGCTTGAGTTCTCACTTCCAGGTTTCTGTCTTGAGTTCCTGCCCTGGTTTTTGCAGGATGATGGACAGTAAGCTGTCAGATGAAATAAACCCGTTCCTCCCCAAGTTGCTTTTGGTCACGGTATTTATTACAGCAACAGAAAGCTAACTAGGACACTATGGTTCAATAGACTTCCTCCCCACGGCGGGGGGGGGGGGGGGGAGTTGTTACAAAGAGCCTCAGCACAGAACATTCATGAATTTCCCTCGTCATTATTCCCTACGCAATACAACCTAAAGACTATCCCCATGGTATGGACATAATAATATCATTAGAAGTTGTCTAGAGGCGATTCAAAGCACACGCTGGAATGTGTACAGGTCTATGTAAACACCACTGCTAAACATCTGAGGATCTTGAGTGTTCTAGAGGGCCCTGGAGCATGCCTCTTGCATGCATTTGTAGGCTTTCTCTGGGTCTCTTGTTCTCTTTTTAAAAAGCTAGTTCTGAGATCACATGCAGAGAGAATCACACTTAGGACCAAAAATAAACCTCCTAAAGAATATATGTAAAGAATACAAAGAAAGGCTGAAGGGAAGAGTTTACAGAAAGGGGCTGGTAAAAAGAGAAAGTGCCATCCGAAGACCCGAGGAAGCACACCCAGCTGCCGCTGGCCACGGATGCCGCAGGCCACCCACAGGGGTGTTGCACAGAACCAGGTGACCTGGAGGAAAGCACAGGGCTTGGAACTTGCCCTCTCAGCCTCCCAGAGCTCTCACATCTGAGCCAGGAGCCGGGGCTTTTGAAGTGCTTCTCCGGATCTTGATCTCCTCTGCCTCTTACCAAGCTACAGTCTCCCTAGTAACTTCACTTGATTCAATATTTTGGTGGTTTTTAAACACACAGGACAAGTTCTGACAGTAAAATCTCATGATTCAGTGACTGCCCCAAAGCCTTAGGCTACCTGCACCGCGGCACGGCTTAGGAAACCTCTGCTCGGGAGTGTTGAGGGGTGCAAGATGATCTGTAATTAGCTGTCCTGCTGAATAGGCTTATGTTGTTCATGGATGGGGTTGGAGACCAGATGACAATGATAGCAGTCAACTTGTGTAGAAAGTATTTCAGGTGACATGAACTGGCCTTGGGTGTTTGGTCAACACAGTCCTTAGCTGAGGGTGTGTAGTGTTCTTCCATTTGCATAGGGAACACAGTCAGTGCCCTGCATATGTGATGGAGGCAACGTCTCTGCCCTATGAGTGTACCTGTTGGCGAGAGCTTGTTGGTATTGCCCAGGGCTTTGACGACTTCATTTCTGACTATTGAATAGAGTCAAATGATCATTGTAGAGCCAAACACTGTCGTCCTGTGCCTCAGTGTCATATCCACTGGCCTCAGAATGTTGCTAGAATCTGTGCAAGTGTTCTACATACAATGGTACTAAATTCCCTGGTGAAAATATAAAAAGCATACCCTTTGTTGCCTGGCTTGAGGTGATATCCATGTCTGATCACCGAGGGAACAGAATTCAAGCCAGCTGCCACTCTCTCCAGCTCCCAAGTCTTCCACACTCATCCCTTTCCAGGAATGTACTCATCAGTAAAATTTTAAAGGCTTCTCCCAAATTTTCCCCATTACCCTCTAAAATGCTCTATGTGCATTCCACAGCAGGTGGGGTTCTGTGTGACCAGTTTGCCTCGAGACAGCAGGACCTGCGGGAAGCAAGGATGGAAGAGTGGCTGCTGAGAATGCTTCCCCTAAAGACCTAAAACCCTCCCAGAAGACCTTACTCTCAAAGCTCCTGCCAAGCTGCAGTCCAAGCTTCATTAAATGTTGTTGTTGTTGTTTTTTAAACTATTATCAAATCATTTGTGATTGCCATGTGCAGATTCATGTCTGGGCTCTCAGTCCTACTGCATAGAGTGTCTGCTTGGTGCTAGTGCCTGCCACACTGTTCTAACCACTATAACTTTGTAGAAAGTTCTAAAATCTGTAGTTGTGACTCTTCCTACTTTGTTCTATATTTTAAGGATTTTTGTTTGTTGGTTTTAGGATGTGTATTAGTCAGTGTCCCTTGAAATTAAATATAAACTTTATTACAATGTGATCATTTCAATCCAAACCCAGCAGTAACTCTGATAGGAACACACTGATGTAGATCTGCATGGGTAGTGTTGCCTTCTTGACAACATTGGGTGCTCAGGTCTATTGACATAATATTCTTTTGTCAGTCTTGATCATCTTTAATTTCTTTTGGCAGTGGTTTGGGGATTTGGGTATATAGCTTGTTGTTTTTGTCAAATCTTTTTGTAAGTATTTTAAGTATATTAAGTATCTTATGTGATGCAACACTGCTGAACAAACATGTTCCTTCCTGGAAGCTAGACGCTCAGAATTCTGCATGACTGGTGTTGAATTTTGTTTTAAAAGCTGTGTTTTGTCTTTGCTGTAGAACACTGTTGCATTCCCCAGCACTGCTTTGAGTTCACTCACATTTTATATCCACTGAGGTGGTCTGGAACACCTTCAGAGTTCCACCCAGTGAGAGTCTCTCCAGCCAGTGTGAGTATGACTGTCCCTGGGTTGTTCTGAGATCTGGTTTCTTGGTCTGTTCCAGTTGTTTCCCAGCATTGCTGTGTGTAGGATATTGTCACATCTGGCTCAAGGAGCAATTCCTCACACCAGTAGCTCATGATCTCTCTCCAGCTTCCTGAATCTCAGCATTCAGCTTCATGAATTCTCATTGCTTAAGGCAGAAGAATAAATCCAGTCCTTGCTACTTCATCACAGTTGAAAAAAGAAACATCTAAATTATGGCTTGGGATGTTGCCAATTTCTACAAAATGAATGAGGTTGCTCTCATCAGAACTATTGACAATATTCAGGTCTCGTGTTCACTGTAAAAAAAAAAAAGTCCATATGAAAAGGAAGAAGAAGCGGAAGAGGAGGGAAGAAAAGGAGGAAGAAGAAGAGGAGAAAGAGGAGGTATCATTGGAGATGAGCAAAGAAGAAATCATAAATACATTTTCACATCTTCCTGCATGTGTCTACATTCAGGAATTATCACTGAGTGTGTGGAGATGCATCATCAGACATGGTCAAACACCTTATATCATTTAATATTGCTGGCTATTTAAATGATCAAGTGAATCTCTACATCACACCATTCATAAGAAATCAGTTCCAGATAGATGAAATAAATATAAGACAGACTCACAAAATATTTAATTATACAAGAAAAATTTCTTCCAAATTCAGAGCAAGAATAGACATTATACCAGACTAAAGCATACAAAATTTAAAGAAAAATGTTTATAAATTAGGGGACATTAAACTTGAGAATTTAATCTTTATCCTTTCTTTTCATTAAAAATTTAGGCTAGCATACAAGCAGTGGGTTTCACTGTGATGTCCTCATCCCTGGGTGTCCTTACACTTTGGTCCTGGTCATTCTTTCCCCACTGTCCTCCTTCATCACTGACTGGTGTTCCCCTTTCCCCAGCCTCGCCTGCTCTCTCACCACATGTGGACAATCTAAACTGCTAAAATGCCTCGCCCCACTGTTTTCATGAATTAGCTGGAAATAGGAAGTTGGCAGGTTTGCCTTCATCTCACATTAAAGGTAGGGAATACTGTGACATCATCATGATGTGATTAAAAAGCCTGTCTCCATCTTGAGCTTGAAAGCCATCTTATAGCAAAGTTAAACTAGGTTCTTTCTTTTTATGATTAAATCTCTGTTTTTCAAGGATTAGGCTATGCCCCACTGGAAATCTTTTTTTTTCTTTAATTTTTTTATTTTATAATTTAATTTAATTTTACATACCAGCCACCGATTCCCTTGTCCTCCCCCTTCCCGCCCCCTTGCCTTCCCCCCAGCCCACCCCCCCATTCTCATCTCCTCCAGGGCAAAGACTCCCCTGGGGATTCAGTTCAACCTGGTAGATTCAGTCTAGGCAGGTCCAGTCCCCTCCTCCCAGGCTGAGCGGAGTGTCCCTGCATAAGCTCCAGGTTCCAAACAGCCAGCTCATGCACTAAGGACAGGTCCTGGTCCCACTGCCTGGGTGCCTCCCAAACAGTTCAAACTAATCAACTGTCTCACTTATCCAGAGGCCTGATCCAGTTGGGGGCTCTTCAGCTATTGGTTCATAATTCATGTGTTTCCATTAGTTTGGCTATTTGTCCCTGTGCTTTTTCCAATCTTAACAATTCTCGCTCATACAATCCCTCCTCTTTCTTGCCAATTGGACTCCTGGAGCTCCACCTGGGGCCTGGCCGTGGATCTTTTTCAAGAATTAGGCTATGCCCCACTGGAAATCTTTACTCAAATGGTTCTGTGCTGCCTGTTCCAGGAAACTGCACCCATGCCTTTGTTTCAGGAGGTTGTTAGGGTGACATGGTTATGACTGCATTGTTATGATTGCCTTGCACTCATGCCTCTGTTTCAGGAGGTTGTTAGGAACAACTTGTTACACTTATTTCTGCTTCCATGACTCCTGCTTATTTGCCTGCCAAACCACCCATTTGGAAACCCCCTACTCCTGAGCTATAAAAGCCTTATCTTTCCTATGTCCAGGGCTGATCTCCTGAACCCCACCTTAGGGGCAGCTTGCTTTAATTTGGCTATTTGGGTCAGTGCCCTTTCTCCTCATGTCTGTGGGATTATCATGTGCCCTCATTGGCCAGTGGGTCTTGCTGTCCTTGTTAGCTTTCTGTTGCTGTGATGTATGTACCATGACCAAAAGCAACTTGAGGGAGAGGGTTGTTTCATTTTACAGGTTACACTTTGTCCTTGAGGGAAGTCAGAGGAAGAACTCAAGTATGGCAGAAATTTCAAGCAGAAACCACAGAGGAATTCATAGTTACTTACTGGCTTGAGCCCGGGTTCACATTCAGCTGCCATTTGCATATAGCCCCTGCCTGCCTAGGGACAATACTGCCCACTGTGGCCCTCCTACATCAATTAGCAATCAAGAAAATACTCTCATAGACATATCCGCAAGTCAATCTGACAGAAGCAATCCCTTTGCTGAGATCCCCTCTCCCCAGATGCATCAGGTTGGCAACCAAGAAAAGTGAGTCACACTTGCCCTTCTGGAAAATGGCAAAACCCAAAGAGAAGAGCTCTCTATGTCACTTTAACCTACTGCACTTTGTCCCGCAGCACTATAGGTGGCATACAGTAGAATCCCCCAGCCTTAGAGTTGTTCTCTGCCAGCACAGTTTCTCTTGATAAAACTGCAATTTGAAAGTACTACTGGAAAATTCCATTCCATCAATTCAGCATGTCTCACATGGTCATTCAAAGTCTGAAATTTAGGTATGCAAAAAGTCTTCAAAATTACAGCTGATTGGAGGCAAAGTTGCCTTTTGTCCAAGGCAAGCATAGTTTTATTTCTATGCTAGGTGTTTTCTGTAGATCCACATTCAGGGTAAAGAAAAAGCCATGAGAAGGATCTCCATGATTTCTCCCAAATCTCAGTGTCTAGAGATCACTTAGAGCTTTGAAAGCATACAGATTTCTTCTGAGGGCAAAACAAGCAATACCTAAACCCACTGAGGTCTCTATTGCTGATTTCAAAAGATCAGAAAGGATGGAGCTGAAGAGATGGCCTAATAGTTAAGAGCACTTGCTCTTCTTGGAGAGGATCCAGGTTTGTTACCAGCAACCACATCAGGTATCTCACAATAGTCTATAACTCCAGTTCCTGGGGACCCAATGCCCTCTGGTCTCTGAGGGTACTCGCACCTATGTGGTGCACGTAAACTCACAAGCATACACATATACACATAAACAACAACAAGACCTTTTAAAATACCAAAAAGGAGCAATCCTGTTTTCATAAGCAACTCCCAGTCTGATCTGGTAGGCCAATGATGCTGGCATAGTATCAGGGTGTTGAGTAGACAGGCTATGGCTTTGATGTTTGCCACACTAACCATGCCAAGGAATGCATTAATGTAAACTTCCCTGTGAATCCCAGACAGCAGTGAGTGGGTCTGGAGACTAGAGACTTGGCTGGGAACCTAAAGAGAGAGTTGTGTGACTCAGTAATCTGTGAGTTGCCGAGGAAGCCAGGCTTTCACTGAACCCTCTCTAAAAGAGGGCTCAGAGCAACTCAGACTCGGGCTTTGTACTGTGACTGCTAGCCTCAGTTCACTTTCAAAACAGAATGGCTTCTTCTGGTGTTGAGGTTCATGTAAGTTCAGTTCTTGACAATTATATGAAACTCTGTTCTATAGGCCACACATGATTGTCGATTCTAAGTTCACAGCACTTTGCCTCCTATAACCCACATCAACAAGCTCTCTAAATGTAGGGAGTTGTATTCCCATCTGCCCTATCCCACCATGTGATTTAGCTGTGAAAGAAAACATATGCTCTAAGTCAAAATGAAACAACTCACAGGATGCCAGACACCTTGATAGTCTTCTGTCTTCTACCCATGTGCCTTGATTTTGTGAAAATTTATACTGTAACAATTGTGCTTTGGTGGCTGACTTGCATCCTCTGGGTGTTAGAGATGAGAGAAACAGATAAAAAGGAAACCAGGAAAAACAGAGCTTTCGAGACAAGCAAAGCCAAGACACTCTGTGACTTTCCTACATTTAGTGTAAGATGGACAAGACAGTAAGACATCAGTGCTAAAGAAGTCTTCACAACCTACATGTCGAGTTAGGAGTATGCAGGGGAGGAGACCTGAGACAAAGAGGGGGGCAATTAAAACAGAAAAGTAAAGCAATTAGGAAAGCATCAGTCTCTGTGCAGGGACCTTGTCACCCCATCATCCAACCCCAGTTACCCCTTCCCATTGCCACACCCCCTCTGTCCCACCTTCAGATGTTCTGTAAGAGGCAAGGTTTACCTAAAGTTAAGCCATGGCAAAGGCATCGGTGCAGACACTAGAAGCCTTGCGATGTACTTGTTTACTGTCTTCAAGCAGTCTCTCTTCCAGCTGACTCTGCTCTTAGCCAAAACTAAACTTCACAGAGCCATAGATTTTCAAGAGTAAAACCATTGAAAAAGAATGGACTAATTATCCACTGCTATCAGACCTTTGAAGTTGCAGGTTCTTCAGGAACATCTTCAACCAAACTCCGTCCAGAAAATATTAGGAAAAGAATTATATCTATACTGAACACTTATAGATCTTTCTTGTCATTACTCTCAGTAATTCAATGATTTACATAACCGTTGTCAGTTATAAGTCATCTAGAGATGGTAGGATGTGAATAAATTATACACAAATGCACACCTACATGCACACACACACACACACACACACACACACACACACACACACACTTAAAATTTATTGATGGGGCTGGAACAATGGCTCAGAAGTTAAAAGCAATTGGCTGCTTTTGCAGAAGTCCTGGATTCTGTTCTCAGTACCCATGTGGTACCTCACAAATACCTGTAGCTTCAGTTCCATAGGATCTGATGCCCTCTTCTGGCTGTTGTGGCCACCAGGCATACATGTGGTGTACAGACTAACATGCAGACAAACATGCATGCACACAAAAAATAAAAATAAGTCTATAAAGCAATGCATTCCTGTACTGAGGGCTTCTTCATTTGTTTCTACATCATGACTGCTATAAACAGGGTTGCAGGGAACATAGACATGAAGTGTCTCTTCACTACACAAAGTGCATTTCATTTGGACTAAAGTTCTGAACTGGGATTATTGGTCACAAGGCCATTCTCTTTTTAGGTCTCAGACACACCTCTGAACTATTTTCTTCCATGACTGTACTGATTTACATTCCCATCAACAACAACAAGAGTATCTCACACTCCACATTCCACCAGCTTTTGCTACCTTCCATCTTTAGATAATAACCATTCTTGCTATGAGGTTTCCTTGGCCTTTCTCTGACGATTAATGACTTGAGAATGTTTCATGAGCCTGTTTGGTTACTTGTATGTTATGGGATATTTGTATACTGTGTGAAAATACATTGCTGTGTTTGGTTTAATAAAAAGTTGAGTGGCCAACAGCTAGGCAGGAGGTATAGGAGGGACTTCTGGGGAGAGAAAGAGGAGGAGGAATCTAGGCAATGAGGAGACAAGAGGAGACACAGAGGAAGCAGGATGGGCAGTACATGACAGAACATAGATTAATAGAAATGGGTTAATTTAAGTTATAAGAGCTAGTGGGACAAGCTTAAACTAAGGCTGAGCTTTCATAATTAATAATAAGTTTCTGTGTCATTATTTGTAATCTGGCAGCCCAAAGAAAAATCCATCTATATGTGGTGCCCAACATGGGGCTTGAGTATCCAAACATAGGGGGCCTAAGAAAACTAAAAAAAGTTCTGGACAAGGAGCTGGATGTGGACTCCTAGCCCTGCAGTCTCTCAAGCAGGCCAGTGCTCAGCATACAGAGACATGGCTCCTGACAATTGTCTGCAGGCTTGCACCAGCCAGCATCATGGGCCAGTGCCATGTGTTAAGCAAAGCTGCGTGGTGGCTGACATGGAAGTTTAAGATTTATCTCACATGGTCAGAGAACACTGCAGGCACTTAGTAAAGCCAGGTCCAGATACAGAAAACTTCCAAAAAGGTATAGTATGTTGAAAAATGTGCTTAGATTTGCTGAAGAAAGAAAAGAAAATGAGTATAGATAGTCACAGAAAAAAATAAGTAGTTTAAAAAACTAAGTAAAGTCTTTAAAGAAAAAATAAAGTAATATTTTTAAAAAGCCACATAAAGATGGAAAATACACAAGGTGTCTGGATCCTGTATGGTACTTTGTTGACTTAAAATTTTTTAAATGTTAATTCACAAAAACAATAGCTGCTTAGAGACATTGGATTATGGATATTGCTAAGTTAAATGAACCTGTGTATTTTAAGAATGTCTTAATTTTAAGATGGAAGCCAGAAAATAAGTTGTATTGGGGGAGAGATTATGCCTTTGTTCCACAGGAAACAAAAAGTTATGGCTCTCCCCAAAATTAATAAAGATCAGGGGAGAACTCCTGAGGATACTGGCTGCAGACATGAGGAAAAAAGCCAAGAAAGACTACAGGACAGATGACATATATGCTGATCCCTCCACATGGTAGCAGCTCTAAGACTGGAAGGGACATGATAATCGTGTTGGCTACAGAGTCCTCATGACTTATTCTTACATGACATCCTTTCATATGGCATGGATAGAGATTTGGTTATACAGTCCAAACATACTTACAAAGTTGATAGATACTGTTTACTTGCTCAAACAGAACAATCTAAGCTGACTTGTGCATACCACAATTCCATACTTTTGTTAATACAGATATATGTTATCTTTTAAAGTTTATGTGTTTTCAGAAAAAAGGACCAGACACCAATAAAGACAAGTATTCCAGGCTATCCAGCCTCTCAGAATGCCTCCGTTGCAGTTTCCTCAAAATTCTGCATCCAGAATAATCTCAAAGCTGCTGGCTGAGATGGTCCAGCCTCACAGACTACGCCAGCCAAACTTCAGATAAGCCCTATATTTTCTCATCACACCCAAACTAGACAACAGCTAGCTCTTCCAGGACTTGACTATTTTCACAATTTTCTTCAGGTCCCCTAAAGATGCCATCACCCCCAGACAACAGGAAGCAGTCTAAAAACAGGATGCTCACATTCCTAAGAGGTGGAGTAAGTGGCTTTTGGTGGTTTGGTGGATTATGGATGTTTGTCATCATTCAGGGGGGCATTGGTTACAAGTTGTTGTTGGCCATGATCAGGAAAAAAAGCTGAAAAAAAATTAGATTCAAGGATCTCATTCTGCAAAGAAAGAATGGGGATATAGGAATGATAGGATAAAAGGATAGATTATTGAATCTACTTTAAACTAGAAAACAACTATTAATCTAAAAAATTTTGCATTGATATGGATTTTTGTATACTGATGCAAATTTAAGATTATTTTTGCTAAAACACATTCTATATAAGTTTATACTCTTATTAAAGATATTTTATATAGTGATACAAATTTAAGGTTATTTTTGTTATACTATATATAGGTTTCTATTTCTGGTTTAAGGTATTGTACCTATGCAGTTCATTTAAAAATGTAATGTAAAGTTTTGTCCTTGAAAGCTATTTAGAATAATAAAAAAATACAGGTTTGTAGGTAGTCATCTATAACAATCAAACTTATAGTCATGTTAGGTGTATTTTCAGGGTCAATCAGAGACATATTTTAAATAGATGGATGGTCTTCAAACAATTGAGAGACCTGCAGAATATGGCATCTAAATTGGCAGTACCAATTTACTTCAAAACAGGATGATGGACATTGAAAAACCCCCATATGGAGTTTGCTTTCATTGAAACAAAGTTAGCCACTGGGCAAAGAAACCACCATTGCCTGCCCATACTGCTAGCAGTATGCTGTCCAAACTGGACAAGTAGGACACAAAAGAAGGCAACTGCCAAACTTTGCCAAGACAACATAGGGCAGTCCTTTAAAATTCCTGCTTCACAGAAAAGTCTGTCAGATATTTTAGGTCCATAGGCTGAAGGTGGATGCCCCAGTGTTACAGAGGAAACCTGAGTGGCTGCCCAGGCAATGAGCTGTCCCTATCATATCTATGGTTTTGAAGTTGTTTGCTCTGTACTTCCTGTTTACTCAGGTAATATTATAATCTTCTCAGGTCTCTGGTGAAGTTTAAGATGAGATTGTTATAGTTACATTTTTTCCTTGTTACCAAATTCAAAAAAGAAACTTAGAAAAAAGGTATAAAGTGTATAAGGTTGATAGACACAAAAGCTTAAATTGTTTATCTAAGAAAATGTTTTGAGGTCTAAAAAGATAGTTTTAGGATGGTAATACAAGTTATGATAGAAAAATGACTTAGGTATAAAAATTTGAATTTATCAAGATAAGATAAATAATAGAGTACTTTCTTTGAAAATGCCAAAAAAAACAAACAAACAAACAAACAAACAAATGGACTGGACAATGTGAATGTAATTCTTACCTTATAAATTTTTTTACTGTATATAGTTTGACTATGTTAGAGTTAAAAACCTTTCCTTTTTATTTAGACAAAAAGGGGGAAATGTTGTGGGATATTTGTTCACTATGTGAAGATACATTGCTGTGTTTGGTTTAATAAAGAGTTGAATGGCCAATAGCTAGGCAGGAGGTATAGGCAGGATTTCCAGGGAGAGGATCCAGGCATGCAGGAGACACGAGGAGATACAGGGAGGCATGGAGGCAGCATCATGGGTGGTACGTGACAGAACATAAAAATTGGCTAATTTAAGTTATAAGAGCTAGTAGGACAAGCCTACTCTAAGACCGAGCTTTCATAATTAATAATAAGTGTCTGTGTCATTATTTGTGAGCTGGAGGCCCAAGGAGAAATCTGTCTACACTTTTATATCTTGTTTTGTAAAAACATCCATTCAGATCTTTTGTTTATTTTAATCAGATTATTTATTATTAAGTTTCCATTTATATTCTGGCTATTATTAATCCTTCATCCATGTATACTTTGCAAACATTTCTCTTATGCCATAGGTTATCATTTCATTCTTTGAGGTTTGTTTTGCTGAGCAGAAGCCTTTTAATTAGATGTAATCACATTTGCCTATTCAGAAGAACTCTGTAAATACAATGTGGATTTTTTTCACAAGTGGGTCTTGCAATCTCTTTCATGAGACATTCTAGAAGATCTACTCACCCTCAGCAGAAGGTGCATATTAGGGCCTCTGGGATTGTCTGGATCCACCATTGGCATTTGGTGCTCTATCAAGTCCAATGGGAACCCTAGTTGGAATGGCTGGTAAGAGGTCTCACTGTGGCAAAACAGAGGGGTGTGAGAAGGTAAGTCCCAGGCTATCCCACGCTGAGTGCTACCTAGTGGAAGGCTGTACTGTACGTGCTGTGTAACAGAAGTAGAAGAGCACAGAGAGTTTTTCAGTGCCCCATCTGGGCAGCCTGTCCAGCCTGTGAAAGGATGCTGCATTCACTCCTTCATCCATTCATCTTAACCTTCGGAGAACTGTGGTTAGAAGGAAGTCCCCGAAAGACTATCCATGACCGGGAAAGTTCAGATACACATGTGGAGAGAGGGGAATGAAAGGAAGTAGGCTTGTGGCTGTGAGGCCTGCAGCAGCTTGCTTGTGTGCTAGTCTCCAAGCCTCATTTCAGTTTCAGTCCTAAGTCTTTTCTTAGGAGTACCAGGATCCCTTCTAGAAAGCCAGACAGTGTGTGCTGTTTAGAAATGGATTTCTTAAGCCGGGCGTTGGTGGCGCACGCCTTTAATCCCAGCACTCGGGAGGCAGAGGCAGGCGGATCTTTGTGAGTTCGAGGCCAGCCTGGGCTACCAAGTGAGTTCCAGGAAAGGCGCAAAGCTACACAGAGAAACCCTGTCTCGAAAAACCAAAAAAAAAAAAAAAAGAAATGGATTTCTTAAGGCCACAGTGTCTCCTGACATGACCCACAAAATATCAGGCAAACCCAAGCTGAGGGACATTCTGCGCATCACTGCACAAGAGGCAGAGAGAACTATGCAGGACTAGAGGAGCCTGAGCAGAAGGGCAGTGGAGAGCCAGGTGTTTCCCCGAGTGGGTTATGGACCACACAGGCAGTGCCAGGAAAAATGGGGCAATTGGAATGGAGTCTGCAGATTGGTTTATGGTGTTATCGTAACAGTGTAGCTGGCGTTGAGCTTCATGCTGTATCTGTAGGTGTTAACATCTGGAGCAGGCTGATGAAAGGCAAAGAAGAATGTTTCTTCCTATTTGAAGAACTTTTTTATAAGTCTGTAATAGTTCTCAAATGAGACATCCAAAATAAAAAGGATTAACATGTCTAGTCATCCTCCATATCTTTTGGTAGTTGGTTGCTTGATATATGCCCTCCTCCACACACATTCCAAATCTGTGGATGCTCAAGTTTCTCTCTCTCTCTCTCTCTCTCTGTCACTTGCACACACACACACACACACACACACACACACACTGAAATGCAAGTCAGCCATTAAAATAATTGAACTCTGTCAATTGCAATAATATAAATGGTACTGAAGGAAATCGTGCTAAATGAAATAAGCCAAACACAAAATTACCAATGCTTTATGTTCTTTCCTATACGTGGAATTAAAAAGAAGTTCATCTCAATGAAGTAGACCGTGGACTACATCATAAGGATGTACAAAAGTGAATAATGAAGAGATTGGTCAGCTGGAACAAAATCCCTTCTTGTTAAAAATGTGGCAGACTCACTAAAAGAGCCAGTGTGATTCCAGCTCCAGGATAAAGAAGAGAAGAATAGCTGCAATGTAGGATACACCATGGCAAAAGGCATCTGGGCAATGTTTTTCGGGTTTGCCGCTGCTGGAACCTGAGAAAAGCTGGGCATCAAATGGACAATGACAGTAGTGGGTCATAACTCAAGGAATGAACCTGAGAATCATCATCATCACTGAGCAAAATAAAACAAAGGGGCGGGGCACAGGAAAGACAGGGATGTGTCACAGGAGGCTCTTCCTTGTAGCAGAACAGCAGGACTAGAAGGCTACACCTCCACGGAAATAGAGCACAGAAACAATGGCCAGGGGACACTTTAGAATCCTCAACTTCACTAAATATTACAGATGGCTCAGTTTACTCTAAATTAAGGGAGCTAAGGGGACATGAGATATAGATGGACTCCTAAAACGAGATCTTGGTTGGGGAAACTTTTAGAACAATTTAGGGATAGCAACACCTGAATGTTCACTACACTGCTCTCCCAGAGCACTCTGCCCCTCTACACTTGGACCTGACTCCAGGAATGCCCAAATTGGTTAAGTATTTGCATAGAATCTGCAAATAGTTTCTGAATACTTTGCATCCCCTCTAGATGATGATACCTAATAAAATGTAATTGTTATGTAAATATTCATATTGCATTGTTTGGGAATAAGTCTGTACATGTTTATTATAGGCATTGGTTTTTAAAAAAAATTTTTGAGGCTAGTTGAATTAGTGAATAAGCATCTTACAGGTGCTGAGAGTCAACTTTAAACTAGCTAACAGTTTTTTTGTTGATGTTACATTTTCTGAATTTAATTGTGACTCTGTAATTATGTACCAGACATTTCAGTTATTAGGGGACATACAGTAAACAATTACTGGTGAAGACTCATAATCTCTGCAAGTTATATCAAATAATTTTAATGGAAGAAGAATCACGTCACAGATGGGCAGAGGCAGAAACAGCAGGCCGGCCAGCTCAGTAAGGGGCTGAGGCAGCAGACCAGAGTTGAATAGCATGTAGTACTAACCTTGCAGTATTCTTGTAGGTTTTCTGGAGGTTTTGAAGATATAGCCTTAATTTAAAAATGACTTCTTGAGAGAAGTTAAAAGGAAAGTGGTTTCTTTCTAAATTCATGACTATCAGCAATGTGCTCTGTGTGAAAATATGACTGAAAAATGAAACTGCTGTTTCGACACACAGCATTGCACACTGCCAGCACACATCGCCCTAGGCTCGAGGGCATCCTCATCTGCTTTACACCAGCCTGCCTTGCCTTCACACAGACAATAGACTCCCGAGGTGTACTGTACATGCTGCAAGTGCATCCTGCCTCCAGAGGTGGGAGCTGAAAGGACCTGGCTCCCAGATGAGGCCGAGACATGACAAAAGATTCTTGAAGCTCTCAGGCAGGGAAGCTCCATAGTCTGGCTTGCTTTCCTCCTTAGTGGGTACTGCCCTTTAATCACACAGTGTGACTTCAGCTTTGCGACTGATACTGCCTGTCAGATAGGTGGCCTGTGTGCTCCAGGTTGCTGCCACTGGCTCTGAAGCATGCTCAGCCCTGTCAGTTCTGAAAGCTGTCCCTTTAGGGAACATGTCCAGCACGCAAGTGCCTCTTTTATATGCGTTTCTGCCCTGTAAACAACCCTACTTTCTGGCACTCTGTGCAAATGAGCTGTAACCTGTGTCTTTATGACGCAGTAAATACTCAGGCCAGAAGAACATGCACTTCCCAGGGAAAACCAAGGACATTTCATCCCATCTTCGAATACGTGCACAGGCACTTCAAAGGCTCTTTTAAGTGGTTGGGGTCGGGTGGCACACACACAAAACCCACTTGATGAATTATAATGACCCAAAGATGATACAGCTCAACTGTATTTCAGCTGCGTTTCTCAGAGTTGCCCCAGAGTCTCTGCTTTTTGTGCAAACATTAAGCTTTTATCTCAGTATAGCACTTCTACACCAGGAACTCCCCCCAAAGCGAAGGGGCTGCCCATCTTGGCGGTCCCTCTTGTGCTCGTCCTCATGGCCCACCAGACCCCTTTGCCAGTGTCACTAATTCTACCTCCCAGCATTCCCAAAGTGACACTGCAGAGTCAAGTCCTGTGGCTTCTGGGTCACCTCTGCTCATATTCGGTTGTACCTGTCACTGTCAGAATGAGCTCTTTAAACGCTCAGCGAAAGGGTACTGTGAGATCAATATTTGTAAGAGTTCAAAGTGTATTAGTAGCAAAGGCACTTACGTCATATGCGGGTAAGGGATATTACTGGCATGATCTGTACAGTGTGCCTGCCATTCACACAGATTTACTTACACCAAAGATGATGCCTGGAGCCACAGACAAATTGTCACCAGAAACAATGTCCATCTTACTCATCCTGGCGTCTTCACGGTATCACCTAATATCGCACGCAGGCTCCCTCAGTCCTACTGCAAGGGAGGGTGGCCAGGCACTTTCTGTGAGGACAAGCTGAGACAGAGCAGGGCATATTCGCACTCTTGACCCTATGAAGAGGCTGAGGGGGCCCACCCACAGAGGGTCATGTGGTCTTTTCCCGGTGCTCATCATGAAAGGCCATTTGCGTGTGCCTCTGTGACAGTCAGACCTCAGAAACTGAGGAGCTGTCTGTCCCCAGCCTTTCACAGGGGGCCCTCTTGCACACAGCTGCACTCCACCTCCCAATGATTGCTCTTCCTGGCAGTGGGTGGCCCCTCCCAACCCCATGGTGACCTCTGCTCTCTTTTTTTCCAGGCCCTGCTGATCTTATCTAACTCCTAATTTCCCCCTTTCATTTGCAGAACTGCCAGCTCCAGGCACTTTCTATGAACTGATGTTTTCAAGAAACCTGCAAGAAATTTGAGTTTCCTCCACCCACTTTAAGCGTTCCTTTGCTCTCCTCCCTCCTGTTCGCTCTGCTGTCGCTCATGGGGCTCAGCTTCAGCTCCACCCATGCCCTTCTGAGAACCCATTATGGTCTTTGACATGAAATATGTCCTCTTGTTTAAAGCTTATGAAATCACACTGTATTTATGATTTGCCCCCCTTTTGATGTAGTTAACCATTAGGCCAACTGAAGCTGTAACCGATTCACAGCTCATCTTATACAAACATTTCCCTCACAAGTTTACATTCGCTTGGGATTATTTTCCTGCCTCTACAAGACATCCTTTTCATGAGCCTGGGTGTTCTGTAATGACCGTTCTTCACTTGGTGTTTGCACTTTCCATGGGCGGTGCTGATGCAGGCCTGGGGACTGCTGTTGAAGGGCCTGTCTCACTCTTTATTCCTGATAGTGAATCCTCTGAAGTTAGGGCTCATCTGCCTAGACTCTGGGGCTACTTATTTTAGTAAATGGAGAATCCACAGAAGCGCCTTTGTAAATAGTACATATCTCTAGGGACCCAGGGATCTATTCATTTGCTTGGTTGCATTGAACACACAACTCAGATTGTTTCAGGCATATTTTAAGGGTATGGGAGCACTTCTCACCCAGATGTAACTCCTTGGCAGCCTCATCTGGAATGTGTCCAGAAGCCTCACAGTCACACACACACACACACACACACACACACACACACACACACACACACATCACGGGGTATCAGGCCAAGCCCTGGAGGTCTGTTCAGAGCTTTCAACCCCTAAAGCCACCTTGAGAGGGAAGTAAGCAGTTATCTGAGACCTGCCAGGGTGACCTGACTTACTCCAGAGCATAGCAACTCAACATGAGCCAGGGCTGGTGTGAAACAGATGTCTGTTATAACTTGCCATGCTTTAGATGTGCCTCTTAAACGCCCATATGTAAAGTCTTGACTACCAGGGGCTTCCTCTGCTTATGGAAATAACGGGAGGTGTGGACCACTTAGAAGGTAGGGTATAATGAAAAGAAGCTCTAAGTATTGGGGTCATGCCCCTGAAGACAGTGTTAGGAGCCTGGCCATGCCCCTGAAGACAGTGTTAGGAGCCTGGTCATGCCCCTGAAGACAGTCTTAGGAGCCTGTCCATGCCCCTGAAGGCAGTGTTAGGAGCCTGGTCACACCCTGAGGGCAGTGTCAGGACCCTGGTATCTTCCTATCTTTGTTTGCTAGTGGCCATGAAATGAGCAGTTTCTTTTGCCACACAGTCCTAAAGTAATAGCTTCTTTGCCACAGGCCCCCAAACAAGAGACCCCTGACCATGGACTGAACTTCCAAACTGTCAATCTAAACAAGCCTCTCCTCCTTTTAGGTTGATACTTCTGCTCTTTTGTCACGGTGACACCCGGAGTTTTCCAACTCAAAGCCCAGTTCCCACTAAGACGATATTTGAAGATGAGACCTTTAAGAAATAATTCGTTCATAAGTGGGACTGATGACTTCACCAAAGAGGTCCAAGGGAGTGGAGTAGCTTTTTTATTTGTTTTGCTTTGTTTTTCATGTGTGGATAGAACAAGAAGAAAATGAGGCTTTATCGGACATCCAACCTACTGCTACCATGAACTTGGACTCCCAGACTCCACACCTAGGAGCAATAAATTCATGATATTTAGACACGACACAGGGTAAACCATTTGGTTATAGCCAGTGGGTGGCTTGAGATAGTCTCTTCCCTTCTGAGGGGTAGCTCCAAGGCTGTGCAGATAACGTTGTCTGCTGCTGTGAGGTCATGGAAGAACTGATACCTACATTGCCCCTTGAGACCTCCTAGCCCACCCAGGTCTCCTGCAAAGCAGTACCTGGGTTGAGTGAACATCACTGTAGAGGAGCCATACCTCACAACTGCAGCCTCCTGCTCTCGGAGGAGACTTTAGAACAGTTGTAATCCCCTTGGAATAGTGTCTGCTTTGGCCATGTCCTGAGTTGCTCCATGAACAACCAAGGGCACACTGAAGGGTTAAAGAAGCAGCCCAACCGCAGGGAGGCAGGACCTTCTCTGTGAAGATCTATAACCAAACCATCTAAAGCCAGGAGATGAGAAGCGTTGAAAGATGGAGTGTTGGTGACGCGCGATGCATTTAGAGTCATGGGTAATCTTGTTAATTGCTGATTTGATTAAATTTTTTACTGTTCAGTTCAACCCCAGGGAGAGCAGACCCTGGCTCTGCCCATACACTTAATTACAGGCTAGCACAGTAACTGCCTCTAAAACTTCTGATCCAGAAATTAATTTGAAGGCAGACAACAGAGCATAAATAAAAGAAATAAACAGACCCCTGGTTGTCACACTTGTTTTCCTCTGACCTGTTTACACTCTGTTTATGGCATTGCTATAAAGTCCCTCCTAATATCCCTTCCTATCAAAGGCTAACAGGACAAACCAATGTTACCATGGCCACATTTGAAAGTCTCCTCTGAATAAGGCCCTAGAAGCCTCCATGTGGAGTGCAAACCTTCAGTGTTCTCTTCTGCAAGATGATTTAAAAAGAAAGACCATGTGGGTGTGCCACATCTTCGAGGACTTTTCCTGTTTCCTCACACATGGCTTTATTCGGTGGCATTGTGCATGTATGGAATGCTGGCCCAATGCTGAAGGTAAACTTGGGCTTGGCTTCCTGGGGACCCGGTAGGTCTCCTAGGACAGTTCGCAGATCACCCTAACAGCAGATTAGGATGACTCCTGAACAGGAGCGTAAGTATCAAGTTCTGAGAAGACAGAAGAGAAGAGTAATCCATTGATCTTCATCACAGGAATTTTATTATCCACATCTGTGGTACAAAGGCTTTCTGGAGAAAATGGTCTTGAGTTGAGCCTGGACTAAGAAGCTCTGATGGGTTGACATCTGAAAGGAAGAAGAACAGAAGGCAGTGAGGAGGTCCTCGGAATTGGAGGAAGTGCATAATAAAGCCATGGAGGAGTGAGCACAGACAGAGCCACCCACCTGCGTGGGCACAGAGACAGGAGACTGACAACTGTCAGGGCAGCAGCGTTTAAACTAAACCCACGGGTGTCTCAGTTAGACCCTAGCCCTCAGTTACGGAGCAGGGAAGAGACTGCACAGTTTCATTGACCTGATCTGTACTGTAGTGCCTGATCTATACCTGATCAATGTAACTAGCATTGAGTGAGAGTTACCTGCTTCCAGCTTCAGCGTTAGACCATCGGTTCTGGTACCAACACTAAAGGTGGGAAACTGGAACCAATAACCTGGGTTGGAATGGGCTGTTCCAACTGGGATGGGAAGACATTGCTTCCTCACTCTGTACCTCCACTTCTCCATCCTTGAAAGGATACTGTTAACCTGGGACTGTGGTGAAGACTGTGAAGTCATACAGCTGTGATGGCTGTCCTTGGTGGTCAAGTTGATTACATCTAGAATTAACTAAAACCAAAGAAGCTGAGGTACACCTGTGAGGGATATTTTCTTAATTAAATTATTTGAAGTGGGAAAACCCACTTTGAGTCTGAGTCTTGAGGTGGGAAGATGGGACTTTTATCCAGATCTTTTGAGATGAAAGATCCAATTTTAATCCGAGCCATACCTTCTGCTAGCAGCCTCTATCACGGACATGGAAGAAGGAAGCTTTCTCTCTTTGCCTGCTTGCTCTCACTGGCAAGTCCATTCCTTCATTGGCATTAGAGCCTACTGCTTCAGGATTCTGATGTATACTGAAGACCAGCTGAGTCATCATGAACTTAACTACTGGATTCTTGGAACTTTCATTGGTAGATTGTCATTGTTAGGCTAGCTAGACCATAGCCTGTAAGCCATTCTAATAAATCATTCATACATATGTGTGTGTTATGATTATGTATACATATGTGTATGCAAATATGCATATATATATATATATATATATATTCATTCCATAAATTCCATTCTGCTAGAGAATCCTAATAGCCAATAGTCAAGGACTCGGAGGAGCCTGGTTCACTGGGAGTGAGATTGCCACTGTTGTCTGGGCCTCACAGTACATGAAAATGGGACCCAGCTACACCCTGATACTGTCACGGGTTGACTACTATCTCTAAGATTAGGTCAGCTAGGTAGTGCCGACAGGACCCCAGCTGGCTCTCAACTCCATGTGTTCCACCATGTTTCCAGGTATGAGTAGAGTCTGTGAATTCTTGGAATTTTCCAGAATGCCAAGCACTATGCATCTTAAAGAGGCTGAGTTAACAGTCTTTCCTCGGTATCTATAGAAGATTGACTTCAAAATTTCCCAGAAGTCCATACCATATAAAATAGCACATTATTTGCATGTAAACCATGTTCATCTTTTCACGAGCTTTCTTCCACGTTTCAAACTGTGGGTGCAGCGTGAGACCTTACTGTGTAAAGATTGTCTTACTGTTCTGTTTAAGAAATGATGCCAAACACAAGCTCTTCCTGGTTAGGACAGATACAGCTGTTGCATGGATAACTATGTAGCACATGACCCGAACTTGTTGAATCCATAAACCTGGAGTCCAGGGATTTAAGGGCTGGCAGTATTTTACAAAGCAGACTTGGACTCAGAGCAGAACAAGTCAACCAGTGATGTGGGGTAGATGCCTGAGGATCAAAGACGTTGGGCAGTTGGCCTTTGAATAACTGTTCTGAGCAACTGGCTTTGGATTTATTTGGGAGACTCCATGCTAGCAGTGATGAGAATGAAGTGCTTTCAAGAATCCAGTACCAGGTTTCTTCATCCCTAACTGTGTGACCTCTGGCAATTCACATAGTCTCTCTGAGACATAATTCTCACTTAGAAAAGAGAGAAATACAAAGGATGCATATATATATATATATATATTATATTATATATATACATATATATGTGTGTGTGTGTGTGTGTGCCTAGCAAATATTTGCATATAATTAATGCTCAATAAATAGCAAATGCTAATAATAACAACATCCTGAATTACTAATGAATATGAATATGTTATGAAAAGAATGAAACCATAATTATACACTTTTCTTCTGTTAAAAAAATCATTAGGTGAGCAGAGTGGAACAGGCAAAGACATCCCAGAATCAACAAACATCCCAAGTCCTGGAAAGCACTACAACTATAGAAGCATGTGTAGCTACTGGATTCCACAGAAATACATATGCTAACTGAATACTTGATAACTTCACCCAGACTGTGAACAGAGTGCAAACATAGTTTTATATTTTTCTTTTATTCTCTTCTTCAGGTAGTCAACACAACCTCCTGTGATGGCTCTATGAAGATGGGATTTTAAAAACTGCTGCTGTTAGGTTAGGAGGGAAAGACGAGCAGACCTCATAGGCTGACGTAGATGGTACCTGAAAACACCACACACCGATGCCTCGAGCATGATCGTGACCCTTAGTGACAGGAAGATCTTGGAAATCAACCTGCCCTGATAAGCGATTGCCTGGCTTTACTTTGTAGGTGAAACTCCAAAGAACTCCGTGCCTTGGGAATTCTAATCTTCCCTCCCAGGGAGTCATGTGTGTGGCAGAGGATACAGTTCCCACTAAGTGCTCCCACCTGTGCACGCAGAGCTCTGCCCCAGCGTGCTTGAGTAACAGGCTCCAATCATAAACACAAACATTTCATACATCAAGCTAATGCATGTGGTCTGTTTCCTGGCTTTCCCCAAGAAATTTCACTCCAAACACATTTAGAATGGGAGGAACAAATCTGTTCCTTGGGCTGCCGTGGAAAATATGTGATCGATTTACGAAATCCATATTTCCTGCAAGTCTAGGGATCGTGCGGATCACACAGTCATCCGAAGTCGTGAGGGCATTTGCAGTATTGTTTAATGAGGACCACACTGACAGGGTGAGGCTGCTTTGGTCCTTGGTGCAAGCACTGCTTCTCGGGGCTCCACTGCGGATCTGCTGTGCCACTTAGATTCTGACATACGTGCATTGCCAGGAAATATATAGAGAGCTCAAGTTCACAGCTGTGCAGTTCTTACACTGACATTAAAATCTAAGCGTCGGTGAGCAGCTCCGTGGAGCCCAGGCGAGCCGAGCCCAGAGCCCGAGTCCTTCCAAGCGGTTCACCATGTTCGATGAGCAGTTGTTGCTTCTGCGCGCGCTTCTGGTGCGACAAGGCGTCCTGATCATGGAGAACAACCAGCTCATCCAACAGCTGGGGTGGCTCCTGTGTGAGCGGGCCACTCTGCTGCGCCACGTACGTCTGCCTCGCTATCCGGTGCGGTTCCCCTCAAAGTTTGATGGCGAGAATGCCCGGCTCCCCAAATTTTTGGTGCAAACGATATCTTACATGATTGTGAATGACGATTTCTTCTGCAACGATGCCATGAAAGTGGCGTTCATGATCAGCCTCCTCACCGGGGAAGCCGAGGAGTGGGTGGTGCCGTACATCGAGATGGATAACCCGGTCATCAGTGATTATCGGGCCTTTGTTGAAGAGATGAAGCAGTGTTTTGGCTGGTATGACGACGAAGATGATGATGACTTTTAAGAGGCTGATTACTAGGCCCTGAGCCCACTTAGGCCTAGAGGGGGAGGGCCCTGCATGGCACCTCCTCCCCACCCCCACCTGCTCTACTTCTAGTGCCTCCGCGCTCCCTTTGCATTGCCATCTTTTTCCCTGCCAGTCACTCGGCTCCTTTGTCCCTTTTAGTGCTTGTCTTTGCTCCAGTTACCTGCTGCAAGTGCTTGAGTTGGGCCTGGGCCTTCCTCTGAAGCTCACAGTGTTCAATTTTAACCAGTCCAGGTACTCTTCTCCCCTAATCTGAACTGTGTTTTGAGCTCCAGCCATTGTCCAGGACTGTGTTAGAACTGGTCAGACCAGCTGCACTCCCGCTGCTGGCTTCCACTGGATCGCCATCCTGCATCTGCCCGGAAATGTCTCCTGTCACCCCACCACCACCACCCATCTCATCTCATCTGCAGCCGTCCACAGGACCTCACCACCACCACCCATCTCATCTCATCTGCAGCCGTCCACAGGACCTCATCACCACCACCCATCTCATCTCATCTGCAGCCATCCACAGGACCTCACCACCACCACCCATCTCATCTCATCTGCATCTCATCTTGGGATAAGGACCAAGAAGAAGATGATGGAGTTGGCCACACCTATTCAGACTTTGATTGGACAGCTCACCAACCCTTCAAGGGGCCAGTCTTAACAGCCTGGTTAGTTCTGTACCTATGTGTTCCTCCTCTACCCTGCCAGATTGCTGCTGCAGGAGCCTGATGTGCCTGCTTGACAGTTGAAATGTTGACATTGCTTTTTCTCCTATGCATCAGTTTTGCACAGCTGTCTTTTTTCTTACAGAATTGCAGCAGTCTCAGATGTGGACATGTGGACAAGTAGTACTAAAATAAAAACAAGTGAACAGACATTTAGCCCAGATCCTCTCTAGTACCTGGACAAAGCAATGGCATTCTTTTCAATAAATATCAAGCACTGCAAAACAGAAAAAACAAACAAACAACAACAAAAAAAAACCCTAAGCATTAAATCCAGCAACATTATTTAGTACCTGAGCCCCACGCATCAGGGACAGGTTAGCTTCTCCTCATCATGCCTCCTGGTGTGCAGGGGCACATGCATGTAAGCTTTCATAACTCCCTGTGTTTTTCAGTATTAAAGATGTTTGCAGTCCAAACACACTTAAACAGAAGTTTAGTCACTTGATAAATAAATCAAACTGGAATGGAAACTCTACCTCATATTACACTGTCTTAGATGAGATGCTAAGCTACCCTCAGCATCATTGGTTTATCGAATAATTTGGGTGGTCATCCCTCTCTGGGATGCAGGGACACAGGTTTAGGGCCAGTCTCTGCTTTTAAGCATCCAGGGACCCCAGTGGGGAAAGAAGGGTTAGTGTGCTGCCTGCACCCTGCTTATTGTCAGAGGACTTGAGGGGAAGAGAGGATCTGGCACTGAGAGCCTTGGAATAAAGACTCTTCTGATTTTTTTTTTGCATGTATATGTATGTGGTGTGCATGTTCATATGTGTGGAACCACACGTGTATGAGGGAGCATGCGTGTATGTGTGTGCCAGTGTGAAAGCCTGGGGTTAACATCAAGATAGCCCAGGAATGATTTCTACCTTATTCATTGAAAGGGGGAGGTCTCTTAATGAAACCCAGGACTCACCAGTTAGCAGAGAGCTCACCAACTTGCTCTGATGATCCCCTTTCTCTGCCTTCCAAGCCCTGGAATTTCAGGAAGGCTGTCACGCTCACCAGGCATGTATGTGAGTCCTAAGAATGGCATACTCTTTATGGACTGAGCTAGCTGTCCAACCCTGAATCCTCTGACCTTTAACACACCTTTAGTAAGACGATGGCAACACAGGATGCTTTAGATTAGTAAATTCAAAATCTGCTGTCTGCTTGCTTCTTTGATCCGAAGGAATTGGCTTAACTTTCCACAGTTGTTACACATCTTTAATGGGGATATTACCATGAGCCTCTGGTTATTTGAAAGGACTGTAAAATAAATAAAACAATTTTCTGCACTCATCAAGTGATTGTTGTTACTTGATACATGATCCAATAAGATTTTGCTTCTGTGTAAGAAAATGATAAGATTTTGGCTCCTCTGTATTATGGGGTGGGAGGAAGTAGCAGAGGGCCCTAGGGCTTATGACTTCTATATACACATGATGCTCTTCCTATCCAAACACTGAACCCAGCCAGCACTGGGGCAGCAGGTCATGGGGGAAGAAAACAAAAAGGCAGATATTAGGCTCCAGAGAAACTACAGGCACTGCAGCTCCTGGAAAGGGGTAGGTCTGGACAGGAGCAGATGGGGGGGGGGGCGCTGCTAAAGGTCCTAGGAGAGCAGTCTCTGTGAATACTACCACAACCACAATGGTGTCGAATTAATAAAAAGTCAGAAAGGCCTGAAAAAGATCATATGTATGTATGGAGAATGGAAGAAGTTCTGGGTAAATGTATGTTGTTGACATGGGCATGGCCATGTCAAGGACCCCAATGCCTCAGGCTCAGTGAAATGCCAAAGCCTTCCCCTGGTCCACATGAGGATGTTGACAGTGTATGCCCCCAAATGTCGACTGCAGCTTCCTCATCCAGGATGTTTACAATCTGAGACTGCTCCCCTAGGAGAACCCTGTGGAGATCAACTGAACTTGCTTGATTCAGGTGTATAAAATAAATGTGCTGAATTTCTGGGCTGTTGCTTGTGTGTCCCCATCAGAGGACAAGGCTCAGCTGATCCCAGATTTTCTGCATGTGCGTGGGTCATTTATTTATTTCCCATTGCCCTAGTTAGGCCAATTCCTAAGCCATGAAGGTCACAGTATGTGTGCCAGATACCAAGAGCTATACCAAGTAAGAACCATCACAAGAACTTTCTAGAGCCACATCCTTACACAAAGACCACTGCTGTGTCTCACACACACACACAGATGCACCTGTAAGGACATCTGTTTAGCAACTGTCAGTCTAGCTGTGGTCTGACACATTTCACTCCATTCTTAGTCTTGGTTAACCATTACCCTGTGACTCATCACCGTCACCATTTGCCACTCTACCCCTGTTTAAGCATTGCCATCCCCGATAGTTTCTCACTCTATTTTCACAGCATATATATTCTGCCATCCCCATGTTCTGTAAGGTGTTCATGTTCATCTCCATGTCCGCCAGGGCCACTTTCTCTCTTCTAGATCTCTACAAATATTCAAATTTTAACAAACAAATCTAAAATTCAAAGCAATGACCCAAATACGAAAGAGAACATGCTATGTTTGATTGGGTGGGAGTGGGGTTGGGTTGGGTTACCCAGCTTGGTATAATGTCAAATGAATAACTAGAAAAGATTTTTTTCTCCCATTTTGTGGGCTATCTCTTCACTAGACTTGCAGAAGAATTTTAGTTTCTTGAGATATTTTTGTCAGTTGTTGATCTTATTTCCTACACTACTGGAGTTCTATTTAGAAAGTCCTTGCTTGTGGCTATATGTTGAAGTGTACTCACACACTTTTCTGCTAGCATTTTCAAAGTATCAGGTCTTATGTTGAGGTCCTTGACACATTTGGAATTCAGTTTTATACAAGATGAGAGATAAGAACCTAATTTCACTTTTTAAAAAAAGTGTTTGAATTTTTTTAAGACTGTGGGACTTTTGAAGTTATTTATATTTTATATTGTGATATTAGATCTTGGGGATAATTAAGAAAGGAAAGGTTATGGTTTAATAGTAATGCAATTGGTGTGTCAAATTGGCATGGGTTGAATTGTTCTGGTTTTTTTTCTCTCTTTTTTTTTCTTTTTTAGTCAACTTGATACAAGCTATAGTTATATCTTCTTTCTCCCTCATCATTTGTGGAAGATCCTGTATTTCCTCTAGTGTATAGTTTTGAATCTTAATTAAAATTCAGATAGCTGTAGTTGCATTGCTTATTCTTTTAATCAGTGTGTCTATTTTGTGTCAGTACCATGCTGTTTCTATGACTACGCCTCAATAGCATAACTTGGAATCACGTATGGTGATACCTCTTATAGTGTTATTTTTGTTCAGGATGGCTTTGGCTGTTCTTACTAATTTGTATCTCCATATAATTTAAAAATGTTTTTGCATCTTGGAAGAAGGACTCTGGAGTTTTGATGGGGGATGCCCTGAACTTTTGATTGCTTTGGTGAGGTTGTCATTTTCACAACATTAATTCTTTCAATCCATGCACATAGGAGGTCTTTCCATCTTCTAGTGTCTACCTCAATTTATTTCTACAGTGTTTTAAAGTTTTTGTTGCAAAAGGTTTTCATTTTCTTGGTTAGGTTTATTTACAGGGTATATTTTTCATGGCTATTGTAAATAGGATTGTTTCTCAATCTGTTTGTCATTGGAATGTATAGGAAGGTACATATATGCTGGGGTCTCTACTGCATCTTATGCTGGCAACAAAACTTGGTAATGTGTAAGAGTCAATCAGATGACACTAGTTTTGAAGAAATAAAGGAATCATGGAGAACAGCTGAGGTTTGTACCTGTGGGTCAGGACTGGAGTCTCTGAGGAAAGGTCAAGAGAGCCCACTGGTGAATATGCAGCCTCAGTTGTAGTGGAGACTTTAGCACACTAGAAATACCAATACCATGGGACAAATACCAAGGGCAGTAGCAAGTATGAGGTAGAGCCACATGTAGAGCTACCAGACAAGCTACACTTATTTCAGATGGCTGTAATGAGAAGATCAGTAGGACATGAGATACTAATTTATGCTCTGCTTAAAGAAGATTTTGAACTTCCTCTCTGTGGTCCAAAGGTGAAACCAGATGTCACAGCAGGCACACCCCTCCCACCCACAGTGAGCTTTCCTGATGGCTGGCTGTCTTGTATCCAGCAACTGTAGCTTTTAGGGCTTTAGGGAACATGCATTCTTTATTATGACACAATATGAGTAAACCACAGAGCCAAGTTCATGGAGTTAAAGTCAGGGATGCCAGGAGCCTGCTGTTGAGGGATGTGCTTTTACTACGAATTCTGCAGGAGACAAAGACAGGCTGGTGCTTTTAGGAGACACCGTGGTGGTTGCATTCATTAGTAGCAAGCACTGAAAAGTTAAGTTCCCACTGTAATATGCCGCACATGACCTGTTTCATATACTAAATGTGATGGCTGGACCTCTGCTGACTTGTACTAGGGAACATAAATATACAGTCAACTAAATTAAGCCACTCCCTGTGACTATTTGAGAATGTGCTTCCCCAGAGGGGCTCTGAATTTTCATCTTTATTGGCTTTTTTATAAAAATTCTTCCAGGTGGAAATCATCTTAATATACCTATGCACTGTAAGTCTTCCCTGACAAATGATGTTACTGAGGCTGCTTTTGAGCTGTATAATCAAATCATTATTATTGTTTAATTACAGTTGTGTTTTGTTTAGCTTGTTTAACTTGAGTTTGTCTACCCATTTTAAATTTTTTTAAAGTCTAATTTTATGTATAGGTATGTTTTATAGGCTCACAGAACCTTAAAAAAACAAAAAACAAACAAACAAAAAAAAAACCAAGCATGGTAAGCCGAAAACATGGTTTAGATTAGGAGAAAATAAACAGATTTTTCAATTGTAAGAGAAAAGTGTCCTATGATGATGTGTCCTGTGATGTCCTGTGATAATGGACACTTAGGATCTGATTCTCATCCACAGTAAGTGCCACCCACCACCTACCATGTTGGGCACTACCCACAATGTCAGTTAACACTGGTGTCTTCACACAGTTCCACGGCTCTCTTTGAGTCCCACTTGTTACTCCAGCAACAACTAAGGCAACACCTGGAAGCCTTTTCTTTGGGAACTACCAGACAGGGATGTATTGGGACACTAGCTTTTGAATCCAAAAGTCCTCATGTGTGACATGTCCTGGTTTCCATTCTGTAAACATAAATGCTCACCACTGAAGTTTTCCAAACAGTCAGTGTGACACCCAGGGATATGGGCTAGAGAAAGAAAAGCCTGTCTATGTCTGTCTGACAGAGAGCTATCTGCTGACAGCTGAATGTAAAATAGGCACACAAATGCACTCTCTTGCTTAGGTGCACGCGCGCGCACGCGCACACACACACACACACACACACACACACACACACACAATGGGTGAGAGAGGGAGAGAGCCTGGGGCTTTCAACAACACAAGATTAAGTAAATCTAGCAGTAAGGACAATAATATATCAGGAGATTAAGCATGAGATAGGTGTGGGTGATGCTGAGCTCACATAGCAAACTGTTTCACAGGACACCTTTTTCTTAAATACAAGGAGCATGCTATAAAATAGCAACCATTAGTCCAGTCCAGTAAATTCACACTTAAGTATCATAGTGATTTGTCTCCATAATCAAGCAGTACACCCTGTTCACAGCCTGTACTTTCGGATGCTTGGTAGCACAGTGATTTCTGTTTATGCCAGCATCACTGCAACTCCATTATAAACTAGGGACCACTGTTTTATCTGTGGTCTTCCCACTGACTGCAGCATTATCATGCGATGCATGATTGAACTTTTCTCTAACTTTTTGCATTACGAGAACTCTGATATTAAAAGCACAGACTCGGTGTGATGAGACATACCCTTGGAGCCTTCCAAACAGAACTCCAACTTTCAGGCAATGTAATGGTTGCAAAGCTTCTCTATCCTGTGGGGTCAGCTTTCTGTTACTGTGATGAAGCAACTTAGAAAGGAGAAAGGTTTATTTCGCTTCGTTTTGGAGGTTTCAGGCCATGGCTTCCAGATCAAAAACGGTCTTTGACATGTACACCGCAGGGAAGAATAATGAGATGTTAATTAACTATGAGACATTAATTAATGTAATAGTTGATACTCCTAAATTTAATGGGTTGATTAGTCATCATGGCTGGAGTCTGTGGCAGAGGAAGTTGCTAGCTTCATGACATCTGGGGATCAAAGAGGAAAGGGAAGAGGCCGTGGTCCCAATATTCCTCTCAAGAGCACACACGGTGAGTGACCAAACCTTCTTCTACTAGTCCCACCTCCACAGAGGCCACCACTTCCCAAAGGCACCACTGGCTTGGAACAAAGCCAAGCCGGAGTGCACCTTTGGGGCACGAGTAAGATTTGAACTGTAGCAAGGGCTCCGTTCAGTCATCGCCACTGTCCTGAGAAACAGTGTTGCTCCTTCATTTTCAAGCTGGAAGTCAATGCTCAGCAGTCTTGGAGGACAGCTCGGGGCAGAGCCTTGTGCACACTCCTGGACTTCTCCA
The DNA here is from genome assembly GCF_049852395.1 of Peromyscus maniculatus bairdii. NCBI lineage: Eukaryota > Metazoa > Chordata > Mammalia > Rodentia > Cricetidae > Peromyscus > Peromyscus maniculatus. The sequence goes on from NC_134856.1 coordinate 112,725,468, forward strand.
ATTGTCTTGCTTCAGGATTGGTGACGGTGGGACTGGGGGGGTTGACAGAGTTCCCCTTTAGATGTGGATCTTTTTATAAGATGAATCAGTAACCTTTCTCTGGTGCATTTCCTTGTGAACCTGTCTTTTGTTGGCTGATAAAAGAGGCAGCCGGCAGCTCTTTGTGGAGTGACTTTTGATACGGGCAGGCTTTGGGGTAAAAAGCATATAAAGGGCCCAGATGGGCGGAGCCTGTCGCAGTCTCCTCCCCACCCTGCCAGTACCACCTGACCCTGCCGGGGTACTTCCTCTGCTGAGCACCTGCCCAAGCCTGGACAAAACACCACAGACTTGCTCCTTTGTTTCTCTTTGCACAGCTGAGGAAGCTTGGGGTTTTCAAAAGAAATCCTTCCTAAACCATCCCTGGGAAGCAAACAATCTGTGACCAAAGCTGAAAACCACCTTCAAAGTTCCGAGGGCCGCAAAAGCTCCCCTCGCCCCAAGTTTGCAGCTTTGTTTGGCTTCCTGGCCTTCCAAGTCGGCTTTGACTCCTGTTCCTCTTTTCCCTGCCACACCTGGCTTTGATTCCTCTTTTCTAAGGGAGACACTCTTGTCACATAAGACATAGAAGAACAGCTGGTGTCACCACTGAAGAACAGCAGCCCTGCCCCGGAACGGTGCCATGTGAGGAACGGGAAGCCACCAGCTCAGGACTGTGCTACCTTTCCCTGGAGCACGAGGTCTTGGAACCAAGACAAGGGCACAGAGATTTAGGCCCGGGCCCTGCATCTGTAACTGCCAGCTGTCCTGGGCATAGGACAGAATTGGATGGGCACCGGTACTCGCAGTAAAATGGAAGCAGCTAAGTTCCTACTCAAGGGGACTCGAAAAACACCGTGAAGTGGTACACCGGAGGTACTGAACAGTCTGTCCCATGGAAAGCTGAGCTTGCCATGAATTACTGGTGACTTCACAAAGGGCAGCTGGAGCCCAAGGAGCAGATGCAGAGCCTGGTGACCCAGGTGAAGGAGCTTTGATGTGCACGGCTCTGGGAATTCCATGACACCATCCCCAAGCTTTACTCTGGCCACTCAGGCCTGCTGCCAAGCCTGTGTGGGCTCACCGGGTCCTAGGCCAAGCACGTGTGCACACTCACCGGGTCCTAGGCCTTTGCTTGTCTGACACACCTGTGGGAACATGAGGCAAAGCCAGGAAGAGGTGGCTAGAGAAGAAGGAGGAGGACTTAGTGCTCCCACAGCACATGGAGCACATGCAGGCATCATCACTGACAGGTGGAGAAATAGGAGAAATCATGTGTGTGGACTTTGCTTTGAGCCCTGAGAATCGGAAGCCAAGCAGCCCCAGTGAATGGAGCGTCTTTACAAGGAGGCCCTCATTGTCTCTGGTTTCTTTTCACTACCAAAACCTTCCCTTCCACAATCCCCTTCACCTCTCCTGCCTCCCCTTAATTAAAAGTAAACAGTAGTGGAACACAGGGGCACATGCTGTAACCCCAGCACCCAACAGGCTGAGGCAGGAGGACGGCAAATTCAAGGCCAGCCGAGGGTACCTGGTGAGATCCTGCCTCCAAATTAAACCAAAAACAGAATAAGTAACATTACCTGGAACATGTCAGTGGTTTTCAGTAATTAGACAAGTCGACCTCTCCCACTTTGTCTAATAGGCTAGATTACACCATAGAGGGCAGAGGGAGTGTCTGTGCTGATTCCTGTGCAAACCCCAGGCCTGTAGGCATGCCTACTGCATGGTAGATGTTCAAAGAATGTCGGCTGATGGGTAGAGAAGAATTCAAACCATACGGCTGATGAAAATTCCTATTCTAGGACTTCATTAAAGATGAGACATTGTTTTAATTGGGGTTTCTACTGCTGCGACAAAACACCATGACCAAAAAGCAAGTTAGGGAGGAAAGGGTTTATTCAGCTTACACTTCCACATCATAGTTCATCATCAAAGGAAGTCAGGACAAGAACTTAAGCAGGGCTGGAACTGGGAGGAAGGAGCTGATGCAGAGGCCATGGCAGAGTGCTGCTTCCTGGCTTGCTCATCATGGCTTGTTCAACCTGCTTTCTTATAGAACCCAGGGCCACCAAGCTCAGGGATGGCACCACCCACAATGGGCTGGCCCTCCTCCATCAATTACTAATTAAGAAAATGCCCTACAGCCCAATCTTATGGCAGCATTTTCTCAACTGAGATTCTCTCTCTCAGATGACTTCAGCTTGTGTCGAGTTGACATAAAACTATCCAGCACAGACATAGAAAGATTTTTACTCACTTTTTACCTCTGGAGGTCACACAGGTAGGGGACCATGAGGGCAAATGAATAAGCTCCATGCTAAACTAAGAAGGGGAAAGGGGGCCCGAGGAGGTGGGCCCATGGGTAAGAGCATTTGCCAAACAAGCCCGAGGACCTGAGTTTGATCCCCAGCACACGTTAAAGATGGGGGTGAGGCCATCTGTGCCTATAACGCCCTGTGGTAGGTGGTAACCGGAGGGCTGCAGAGGGTTTGCTTGCTTAGTGCAAAAACAGCTCGTTCCGGGTTCAGGGACAGAACCATCTCAAGATCTCAAGAGAACGAGGCCGAGAGTGATGGAGTAGAACACTCACATCCTCCCTCTCTGCCACCTGCATATGTGTGTGTGTGTGTGCGCGCACACACACACACACACACACACACACACACACACACACACGGGGACGGGGGGAGGAATGCCCACACCAAGGAATATGAGAAATGTCTTTTAGAGTCGGTTTGACAGCTCTGAACAGTTTCTGGTGACCACCACCACTCAGTCCCCTCCGCACCACCGTTTCAACGCCAGGTGGTTTCGCTGGAAGTAAGTCAGTGAGCCCTGAATGACTTGAGACAACTAGTGGTCTTAAATCTTTAGGATGTCATGTTTAGGAACAGGTGTGTGACCCACACTAGACCTGCAGAGACCTGTGGGAGGGGGAGTCGACTCCAACATTGGGACTAGCCTTGTGGAAAGGCAGCTTTGTCTCCCGGAGTTAAATGCGATTCAGTCAGCCTCTGAGGACCACCAGGGGAGGACCCCACGAGAGTCAGGGCAACTTAGTAGACCCAGAGCTAAGAAACAGAGAAACCACTTAACTGAAGCTGTGCTCAAGGCCCGGCTGAATTTCATTTGAATCCAAATCTGCTTCTGGGCTGCTCCATGGAAGACAATAGACTGTTCATATTTTCGACTGTTTGCTGAAGGGCCAAATGAAAGAGCTCTTTGTGGATATTACATATAATTACAGGGCAAGTGAAATATATTTATTTAGGAAGATCAAATAAAATCTGTCAACTTAAAAAATGTAACAAATTCTGGTGATAAATAATCAAGAAATGAAGACGTTTAAAAACAGAGAGAATTATAGTTATGTAAGAGAACATAAACACTAGTTAACTCTTCACAGAATGAAAGTAATTACAATCAGATGTCTAGAAGAGAGGATGGAAGGATGCCTGGAGAAAATGTCAGTATTCTTATGTCCTCCTAGGTCATTCAGGAAAAACAGTGGAAGTTGTCATTAATTGTTGCAACCTTATTTAAAACTCCACACTACAAATTACTTAAGTTAACGAGGAACCGGAAATCTGTTGGTGACCAGAAAATTTGAAGTCCAGTGTAGGAATGTATTTTAATGTCAGCTTAACCCTTCACATTACAGCCTATTTGTTTTTGGTTATATAGAAATGAAACTCCTGATACATCCAGATAATTAGTTGCAATATATATTTAAATTAGAAGCTAGCTTTGGGAATTATGGCTACTTCTTATCATGGTGAAATATACAATTCTAAAGTACAAGATTTATTGCTTATGCTTTCAGAAATCTGGTTCAAATTCCAGCTTGGTCAAATTAGGTTTCACTGAGGTGAAACTCCACACAGACTCCTCTCAGCTATAGGAGTAACTCTAGCCCCTGGCCCAGCAACAGGATAGCATAGAATTTTAATGAACTAATAAGTTCTTGCTGAATTAACTTTCCTTTTTCATTTTACTTTTTTTCCCTTTGAATTTTTTAAACTATTTAATTCTTGGCAAACTACAGGAAAAAAAAAAAAACAACAACCTGAAAGTCAATCTGGATTTCAGAGAGTACCATCAATAACTAGGGCATATATCAGGTGTAAGGCACAAGGCATAACAGTTCAAGAGAACAAATTCTAAACCATTTTGATCAAGCAACCATTCCCCAATGGACACTTGGTTAACAACTGAACTGAGTGAACAATGCTGGTTAACAAATTTCTGGTCTGGATCTGAGGGAATTCACTTTATCCGATCTTTGCTTTTGTGCATACAGGTAAGGCTACTTTTTGATCAGCATGATCAGGGTAGCACCCATCTATGATGAAGTGAGTAACTAAGGTAGATCTGAATTGCTCATATCTATAGGTAGACAAATGCTCAGTAAAGTAGGAGTCAAAGAACAAGTTCTTCAGCAAATTAACACATGCATTATTGGGTAGAAGATGTCCGTCATACATTCCTAATACACCAGTCAGCTCTGGCTGCATAACAAAACACCACTGAATGAATGACCAAACAACAAATACTCATTTTCTTACAGTTCTGGAGACTCAAATTCAATGTGTAAGGCCAATTTCTCCTGAGAATTCTCACTTCACCCTCTGTCCTTATATGGCATTATCTGTGTGTGTGAAAAGAGAGAGAAAAAGATCTCTGTGATATCGTTTCTTCTTCTATAGGGACAACAATCTCATGAGTTTAGGGTTATATCTTCATTTAATCTTAGTCATCTCCTTAAAGACTCTATAATAAAGTACAGTTAAATATTCAACACATGACCCTAGTCAAGTATAACTCAGTATACAATACCGAGTATGATATATTTCACAATGTCATTTTTAGAATCCTCAAATACCTCAGAGATATATCTGTCAAATTATTTGGAATTTACATTTATTTTATGGTGTATGTTAAATCAGCATAGAATTCTTCACACAAGGGAGACTGTCAAATGAATGTGGGATCTTCCAGCTTATTCATGAAAGTAGCACACAGGCAATATGAATAACCACAGTGTGGCAATATTTCAGGTAGTGGAGGGTCCTCATCAGCTAAAAGTAATGATTTGTTGTATGTTTAAATATTTATTTTAGAATTATATTTTTCAACAACTAATGAGTTCTATAATAAAATTTATATCAGAGAAATAAGTATCTCATATTAAATAATCTTCCAGGGTTTTGCAATCGAAAACTGTGCCTAGTAGATATAAGAAAAAAGAATTTTACTTCATAAAAATTGGATGAAAGAGGGAAAGTCTCCTTGGCTGTAGACCTTATGAGTGCAATGGTTTGAATGTAAAATGTGTCCCATAGGCTTGTGTGTTTGAACACCTAGTCACCAGCTGGTGGCGCTGTTTGGGGAAGGCTGGGGAACCTTTAGGAGGCAGAGCCTTGCTGGAGGAAGTGGGTTACTGGGAGCAGGGCTTGGAGTTTTACAGCCCAGCAGGACTTCCTGTTCTCTGTCTGCTTTGTGACTGTGCATGCAGTATGGCCAGCTGGCCTCAGGCTCCTGTCACCATGCCATTCCTTCCCTACCATGAGGAAAGATGGTATCTCTTTGAACTGTTATCAACCACTTGCTGCAGCAAAGAGAAAAGAAGCTGGCACACATGCATATAAGCATGAGAAAAAAGAGAGCCCAGCACTGCTTGTGGAGATGTGAGGTGGCACAGCCACCATGCAAAATCTAGGGAGTCATTCCTATTCAAACCACTGCAACCAGTATTAAGTTGTATGTTTTCCTAGATTATCTCAACTTACAATGAACTTTAAAGGTAAGGCTCATAGATTTCATGCTTGGTCATTAAGGAGTGGCGCTACTTGAGAAGGATTAGGCAATGTGGCCTTGTTGGAGAAAGTGTGTCACTGGGAGTGGGTTTTGGGGTTTCAAAAGTTCAAGCCAGAACCAGAGTCTTGCTCTTCCTGCTACCAGTGGATGTAGATGTATAAGTCTCAACTCCTCCCACACCATGTCTGCCTACCTGCAACCATGCTTTCCTCCACACTTTCCTCTATAAGAATTGCCATGATCATGGCATCTCTTCACAGCAATAGAACACTGACTATGACACTGGTTAAATAAATGATGACATGCAGTGGTATGCCAATAACTGAAATAAGAACTGAGAGAGCATATCAAACATTGATATTGATCATTGCCCCAAATACATTCTTCTAAAAGAATACAATGTTATGCTTTCCTCCAGGCAATAGAAGTCCATGAAAATAATATAAGGAGGAGGGAGAAATGTAGAAGTAACAGTGAAGGAATGCACATGAGTGTGTAATGCCCAGTTCACCAGGCAAGATGATACTATGTTCACCTAAAAGTCAAGAAGGACAGTACTTCAGCATATGCTTTGGGACTGGCACCAGCTTGTGATTTTGATGATTCTCCCGATGAAGTGTGATTTTTCGAAGTAGGGGAGATCCTGGAGGATCTCAGTGATGTAGATCAGCATGAAGATTAGGTTTGTAGAGCACTAAAGTAATCAAGAGGGAGTAAAAAAAAAAGGAAAAAAAGGAAAAGGAATCTTGTCTAGGTCACTTGAAAGCAAATTTGGCAATATCTGTGTTGTTCTAGAATTCCTAGTAGCAAAACAAAATGATAGAAAGACAAACACTGTGCTCAAGAGCCAGTAGAAAGCTTTTTAGTCTGAATGGCAGTTCAACACAGGGGTGGATGATAGGGAAACAGAGGTGAGCCCCACTGTGCCAGATGCTCTGAAGAAAGGAATGCTTATCAGGGGGCTACAAAGGCCACATCTCTAAAGGAATGGCCAAGGTTGCAGCATGGGAGGACCATCCAGGGTGACTGGTAGCTCCACATTCAGTTGTGGATTAATTGGTCCTACAGAATAGTTGGGCTTGAATGGATGCTGGAAGCAGTTGTTCCTTGGTTCCTGGTTTCCCTAGGACCATCAGAACAGTGGATAACAGATGATGTATGTGGAGGTAGAGTGATGAAGAACCATTGGAACAGTGGGTAAAAGATGATGGGTGTGGAAGTAGAGTGGTTCAGGACCATTGGAGCAGTGGGTAATGGATGATGGATATGGAGGTAAAGTGATCCAGGACCATTGGAGCAGTGGGTAACAGATGATAGATGTGGAGGCAGGGTGACAAAGAACCATTGGAGCAGTGGGTAACATATGATGGGTGTGGAGGTAGAATAGTTCAGGATCATCTTCAGCAGTGGGTAACAAATGATGGATGTGGAGGTAGAGTGGTCCAGGACCATGGAAGCAGTGGGTAACCGATGGTGGATATGGAGATGGAATGATGCAGGTGAAAGCACCCCTCACTCATGCTTTGTAAGTAAGCCCAAGGAATTCACTAAATCTCTCACTGAGACTTTGATGGGATCATATTTTGGTCTGTTGGTCCCTACCTGGAGTGAACAGGCATTTGTTCACATCCACCAAAGAAAAATTCATTCAACAAAGAATGAGCATGATTTATTAAGGAGAAGAGAGATTGTATGGGGACATCCCTGAAAGTATAATTAAGAACTGATGATACCAATAATCTTCCAAGAGGTAAGTGTGGGCAACTCAGACAAGGGAAACATATTAAATGCATTTTCACTTGATTTTATTTCATAATTTCTATATTTAAAAGAATCTGTAAGCCTGTGGCTCTTGTAGAATATTAGTTGAAGATAAGTTACAGTTTTTTATGTTATGGAATGTTGCATTCTTTTATTTAACTCTGTAAAGCTGCATTACTTTGCCTGTCTAAAACACCTGATTGGTCTAATAAAGAGCTGAATGGCCAATAGCTAGGCAGGAGAGAGAAATAAGTGGGGCTGGCAGGCAGACAGAATAAATAAGAAAGGGAGAGAGAAGAGGGAGGAGTGAAAATGAGAAGGAAAGGAGGATGCCAAGGACCAGACTCCCAGCCACACAACCAGCCATTGAGTAAAAAGGGAAGAAAGGCATACAGAATAGAGAAAGATAAAAATCCCAGAGGCAAAATGTAGAGTAGAAGAGAAACAGGTTACTTTAAGTTAGAAAAACTGCCTAGAATTAAGGCAAGCTAAGATCTGGCATCCATAAGTAAGAGTAAGTCTCCATGTATTTGTTTGGGAGCTGGGTGGCAGGCACTCAAAAAAGTAAAGAGACTCAGCTATATTTTGGCACCCAATATGGGGCTTGAATTTTCATAGGGCATGAGAAAGCTGGGGGGAAAAAGGGCTCAACTCCTTTAAGAAGCACAGCATAGTACTTAAATAGCCTTTTTCACACTAAGTAGAAGCAAAAATCTAAGTAAAAATGCCTGCCATGGTGCAGGAAACTGGCATTACAGATCTAAGGGTTAAATGCAGTTCTTGGTCACCTACCTGTGACTCAGCCTGAGAGCTTTATGCTTGCCTTTCATGGACTCAAGAAATGGGTGGAGTCAGCCACTAAAGCCACAGCAGAGGCCCTAGCCATGCCCACTTAGCAGTTTGAAGGCTCATGTGTTCAAAAAGATTAGAGATACTCAGCAAAAGAGGTCCAGGTAGGGAAAAAAAACTCTGAACAGGTTACAGTATGTTTAAAAATGTAGGCAGGCTTAAGAAAGAAAAGAGATTTCCAAAGTGGATGTAAGAGCTTGCATTCCCACCAACAGTGGAGGAGAGTTCCCCTTGCTCTACATCTTCTCCAGCATAAGCTCTCTTTAGTGTTTTTGATCTTAGCCATTCTGGCGGGTGTAAGGTGGTATCTCAGAGTCATTTTGATTTGCATTTCCCTGATGATTAGGGATGTTGAGCAATTCCTTAAATGTCTTTCAGCCATTTGAGCTTTCACTGTTGAGAATTCTCTGTTTAGCTCTATAGCCCATTTTTAATTGGACTGTTGGGCATTTTGATGTCTAATTTCTTGAGTTCTTTATATATTCTGGATATCAGCCCTCTGTCAGATGTGGGGTTGGTGAAGATCTTTTCCCATTCTGTAGGCTGTCACTTTGTCTTGTTGACCATGTCCTTTGCTCTACAAAAGCTTCTCAGCTTCAAGAGGTCTCATTGATTGATTGTTTCTCTCAGTGTCTTTGCTACTGGTGTTATATTTAGGAAGTGATCTACTATGCCAATGCATTCAAGACTACTTCCTACTTTTTCTTCTATCAGGTTCAGAGTAACTGGATTTATATTGAGGTCTTTGATCCACTTGGACTTAAGTTTTGTGTACGGTGACAGATATGGATCTATTTGTAGCCTTCTACACATTGACATCCAGTCATGCCAGCTCTATTTGTTGAAGATGCTTTATTTTTGGAAATCAATATGGTGCTTTCTTAGAAAATTGGGAATCAATCTCCCCCAAGACCTAACTATACCACTCTTGGGCATATACCCAAGGAATGCTCAATAATACCACAAGGACACATGTTCACCTATGTTCATAGCAGCATTGTTTATAAGAGCCAGAAACTGGAAACAACCTAGATGCCCTTCAACTGAAATATGGATAAATAAAATGTGGTACGTATATACAATGGAGTACTACTCACCAGAGAAAAACAATGACATCATGAGATTTGCAAGCAAATGGATGGATCTAGAAAAAAATCATCCTGAGTGAGGTAACCCAGACTCAGAAAGACAAACATGGTATGTACTCACTCATAGGAGGATACTAGATGTAAAACAAAGGATAACTAGACTGCTACTCACAACTCCAGGGAGGCTACCTAGAAAACAGGACCCTGAGAAAGACACAGGGATCCCCCAATGACAGAGAAATGGGTGAGATCTACATGAGCAAACTGAACATGAAGGGGGTTAATGAAGGACAAGGGTTGAGGGAAAGAGAGCTTAGGGGAGCGGGAGATCCCAGCTGGATCAAGAACAGAGAGGGAGAACAAGGAAAAAGAGACCATGATAAATGAAGAACCCATGGGAATAGGAAGAAGCAAAGTGCTAGAGAGGTCTACGGAAATCCACAAAAATACCTCCACAATAGACTACTGGCAATGGTCAAGAGAAAGCCTGAACTGACCTAGTCTGATGATAGGATGGCCAAATACCCTAACTGTCATGCTAGAAATCTCATCCAGTGACTGATGGAAGCAGATGCAGAGATCCATGGTCAGGCCCCAGGTGGAGCTCCAGGAATCCAATTGGTGAGAAAGAGGAGGGATTGCATGAGCAAGAATTGTTGAGACCAAGATTGGAAAAAGCACAGGGACAAATAGCCAAACTAGTGGAAACACATGAACTATGAACCAATAGCTGAGGAGCCCCCAACTGGATCAGGCCCTCTGGATAAGTGAGACAGTTGATTAGCTTGAACTGTTTGGGAGGCACCCAGGCAGTGGGACTGGGATCTGTCCTTAGTGCATGAGCTGGCTGTTTGGAACCTGGGGCCTATGCCGGAACACTTTGCTCAGCCTGGGAGGAGGAGACTGGATCTGCCTGGACTGAATCTACCACGTTGAGTTGAATCCCCAGGGGAGTCCTTGACCTGGAGGAGATGGGAATGAGGGTTGGGATGGGGAGAGGGTGGGGGAGGGCGGGAGGAGGGAGGACAGAGGAATCTGTGGCTGATATGTAAAATTAAATCAAATTATAAATAAAAAAAGAAAGAAAAGAGAAAGGATATAGACAGTCAGGAAAAAGTAAATAATTTACAAATAATAAAGTAACATATTTAAAGGGAAAAGTAAAGTAATGTAAGAAAAAGAATAAGCCACATAGAAATGGGAAATACACAGGGAGTCTGGATCCTGTATGTTGTTGTGTTAATTTTGAATTTTTGAATGCTGATAATCAATCAACAACTGCTGACAGATAGGATTGTAAACTGGACTGCAAAACTGAACCAACCTAGATACCTTAGGGCTATCTTAACTTTTAAAATGAAATAAAAAAATATGCTACTTTGGACAAGAGGTTTTGCTTTTGTTTCCACAGGAAACAAGAGGCTGTGAATTTGTTCCAGGTTGAAATAGATCAGGTTTGATCAGAGGAGACCTCCTAAATTTTGACAGGTGATATATATCAACAAAGGTTACAAGTGGTCTTCCCAGGACTTGACCATTATCTAAATTTTCACAGAGACCCCTAAAGATGTCTTTGCCCACAGACAATAGGAAATGGTCTAGAGAAGATGATGCCCACATTCCCAAGAGATGGGGTGGGTGCTTGTTAGTTATTTGGTGAGTTATGAATGTTTGTTATCATTTAGGAGAATTGTGGTGATATATTGTATAACCTAATAAACTTGCCTGAGGATCAGAGGACAGAGCCAGCCACTAGATTAGACATAGAGGTCAGGTAGTGGTGGCACACACCTTTAATCCCAGTACTTGAGATCTCATGCCTTTGCTTGGGAAGCACACACACCTTTAATCCCAGGAAGTAATATGGCAGGGCAGAGCAAGGTATATAAGGCATGAAGAAACAAGAACTTACTCTCTTTAGGCTGAGGATTTCATAGAAGTAAGAACTAGTGACTGTCTCTTCTGCTTCTCTGATCTTTCAGCTTTTACCCTGATATCTGGTACCAGGTTTTTTATTAAAAGACCATCTAAGATTCAAACAACAGGGAATATAGGAATAGAGGATAAAAAGGCAACCATTAATCTCAGATATTTTGTATATTTATATAAATTTAAAGTTATTTTGTTACACTATATGTATGTTTCTACTCTTGTTTGAGGTATTGTGCTTATGCAGTTCATTTAAGATGCAATGTATAATTAAGAAATGAGGTTAGTAGTTCATCTATAATAATCAAATTTGTAGTCACATTAGGTGTGTTTTCAAGGTTAAACAGGTATATTTTAGACAGATAGATGATTTTCAAACACTTCAAAGACCTACAGAATATGACATTTAAGATGTTTAATAACCTAAGGTTTTTCATGACAATGAGAGACATCTGGTCCTGGCAGCACTAATTTACTTCATAAAAGAATGATAGGCATTGAAGAAGCTTTTTGGCCTTCAATGTGGCAAGACTAGCCACTTGGGCAAGAAACTGATCTAGCCTTCACTGCTGACAATATGCTGGACAGACTGGACAAGCAGTACACAGGAAAAAGACTGATGAACTTTTCCAAAGCAAGGCAAGACAGTCCCTCAAGATTTCTGCTTTACTGAAAAGTTTGCCAGATATTCTATGCCTGTAGGCCAAAGATGGATGCCAAACATTGCAGAAGCACTTTGTGTGACTGTCCAGGCAGCCAGATGTCTCTGTTGTTAGATAATATTACATATTTCTGGGGTCTTTGACAAAGTTAAAGACTAAATAGAGTTATAACTTTCCTTAGTTATGATATAAAGAAAATTAGCTATAAAACTTTGGAATCACTAAGATAAGATAAGATAGATGATGGAGTATTTTCTCTGAATTTTCTAAATACAAATGGGCTGAATATTGTGAATGTAATTCTTATTTGATAACTGTTTTGTTGTACATAGTTTTACTTTGTTAAAGTTAAAACCTTTCATTTTTATGTAGACAAAAGGAGGAAATGTGGAATATTAGTAAAAGTTGTGTTACAACCTTTCATGCTGTGGAATATTTGTTTAATGATGCTAAAGTGTATTGCAATCTTTTATGTTGCATTTGTTTAACTCTATAAAGCTGTGCTGCTTTGCCTGTCTAAAATACCTGATTGGTCTAATAAAGAGCTGAATGGCCAATAGCTAGGCAGGAGAAAGGATAGGTGGGGCTGGCAGGCAGAGATAATAAGAAAAGGAGAGAGAAGAGGGAGGAATGAAAAAAGGAGAAGGCGAGGAGGATGCCAGGTACCAGGCTCCCAGCCACACAACCAGCCACAGAGTAAGAAGGGAAGAAAGGCATATAGGATAGAGAAAGATAAAAATCCCAGAAGCAAAATGTAGAGTAGAAGAGAAACAAGTTAATTTGTTAGAAAAACTGGCTAGAATTAAGCCAAGCTAAGACCAGGTATTCATAAGTAAGAATAAGTCTCCATGTATTTATTTGGGAGCTGAGTGGTAGGCCCCCCAAAAGAATCAAAAGAATCAATTACATGTGCCAGTCAGCTTTCTATCATTATAGCAAATATTGGAGATAATCAACCAGTATTGACCAAAGGTTTACTGAGACTGGCAATCTTGGAGCTTTCACTCAATGATCAGTGGGCTGCATTGCTTTGAGCCTGTGGTGACAGATCGTATGAGGAGCGAGTGACAGAGAAAAGCTGTTTGCCTCATGGCAGGAAAGTAAAACAGAAGGAAATGGCCAGGGCCCTCCAGTCCCCCGAGAAGGCATGTCTCTGATGTCTTAGCTCTTTCCCAGCAGGACTCACCTTCCACAACACAAGGGCTGAGGACAGGCTAGCTTTTGAGGAACACTCAAAGCAACTATAGCAATTTTCTATCCCAAAGTTAATAAATAAAATATAAGAAGTGAAGGAAAATATCAGGTTTTCTTCATAAAAATGTCACGTTATGTGGGAATTATTCCTCATTCAGGGAATTTGTCTGAGCCCTTACCGCATGTTATCCTACCTAAAATGTGCCTGGTGCTGCTTTCCCATTGTCAGTCTGGAAGTCACATCGTGTAAATGCTTTTCACTGAGTAGGAACCATATAAAAATGACCTCATATCTGGATTGTCTCCCATTTTCCTCTTTATAAAATAAAAAAAAAATTCCCTTATCCATCGTGTGACTACATATGTCAAATTTTAATTGCCTCAATCCTTACTACTTCTAGAATTAGTTGAAAGTTTTTCTCAAATCTGTGCCCTCATCCAGCTAACCGTGGAGATGAGGCGTATTCTTGTCCAGATGACTTGTACTTTTCATTATGTTTGAAATGACAGTTTGGAGTGCTGGCGAGTTATGGATTGGAGTTATGGATGTAACCTAGCATGTTACATGTAAAAGGGTACAGCATGATGGGGTGGAGAACATCACTTGTAACAAAAAGGCAAACGTTTCTGTCTGGGGATGTAGTGGAATCTCACTTTTTACCCAGGAGGTGCTAGGCACACAGTGACAAACTGGGTGAAGTCTTTCCTGCCCTTAGTCAGTTGATAGTGTACAGGGGAGAGGCAGGAGACAGACAAGCAAATGAGTCAGTGCTGATGAAGCAGCGTGAATTGACAGGTACTGGGGGAGGAAGGCCAAGGCTGTGAGGTCTTTAGCAAGGAGGCAAGACAAATCTTGCGGAGAAGAACCGGGATGGGACTGGGCCATAGGTGAACTGAGCACACAGCAGGCCAGGGTTTACAAATGTGGGCTTTACTCCAGGCACACCGGGAGGCTAGGCCCCTAGTGGTGGCGGTTCACCAGGAGAATTGAACACACACATTCAAAGTATCACGGTGCCTGCTCTGTGGAGAATGGATTAAAAATAAGCCAGGTGAGAGCCATCAGGAGACCATGCTGTAGTCAGGTCTGAGGTCGTGCAGGTTTGTCAGGGATCTTTGCAGGAGTGGCGGAGAAAATGGATTGATTGGGGATCTGGAGGCTGAAGAAGCATCAGTGTGGGCTGAGAGGAAGAAACCACCACACGGATGTTGTGGCCAGTCTCTTAGCTATAGCAGGGCAGGTGACAGTACTGCTGACAGGCTCCTTCCGGGACTGCCTAACAGACTTCATACCATGCCGGGCAGACCATGACAAGCAATCGGATGTGGCCTGATGGCACACACTGCTCTTCAAGTGTTGTTACATGGTTGCTTAACTTTGAATGAAGGTCTAAATTGAGTTCCCCAGTGGGCTCTGAATTTCATATACATATACATCTTTTATTTCTTTTATGACTTTGACTTATTTGATTTTTGCTTAAAAAACAAAACAAAACAAAAAAGCATGGAGGGGAAGGGGCTCGTGAGTCCCTACCCCTAACTGAGGAGCCATGGACAGCTGATAGCTTTTAGGAGAGGAAGGGTCAGTTTTCTCTAATGATGTGGTCCCCAATAAGTCAGCCATGCTCTAGTGGATGACCCCATACTGGAGTATATGAACAGCACAAGAAAGAAGACATGAAACTGGAGTTGCAGGAGGGAGGTGGACATGAAGAGGAGGCAGAAAGATAGTAAGAGCCAGTGGAGATGGAAAATCCCAAGGAAGCTGTGTCTTCAGACACAATAGTGCTGACACACATTTTGACTCACAGAGACCTTGGCAGCATACACAGGCCTGCACAGATCCAAGCCAGATGGGGTCCTAGCACTGAGAGAGGAAGTAGACATGAGCACCCATCCCTAACCCAGAGGCTCTCTCCAATTGACAATGGCTTGAAATGGAAAAATTAGTTCTCTCCAATGGCGTCTCACTGGTTATACAAACCACACTTAGAGGAGGCCCCATGCCCAGCAGTAGATGGCCAACACAAAACAAATTCAGAGGTATTTTTGGTGATTTTTTTTTTGTCTCATAATTCTTTGGGCATTTTTTACCTTACTTGTTTTTTGCTTTTCTGTTATGGTTCCCACTTTTGTGTTTTTATGAGTTTTGTGTGTTTGTATAAGTATATCTCTTGTGTGTATATGTTACCCTTAATTTTTCTCTGTTTGTAGCATGAATCTTAAAGGGTCTTATTAATAAATTCAACCATGAGCCAGGTATTGGGGTGAACTGGAAGGTCAGAGAAACAGAACAAGCCACAGCTTCCTCACCTCGCCGGATCCTCAGCTGGTCTTGTTTCCTCAGACTGGAGGCCACTGAGTCCTCATCCAGAATGGGTCTCAGCTGAACTACTGCTAGAAAGCCTGAATGCTTAACCAGCCAAATGCTTAACCAGACCAAATACTTCTAGTTTCTGGTCCTCACGCCTTACATTTCTGCTTTCTACAACCACTCCCTGGGATTAAAGGCTCGCTTTCTGCGATTAAAGGTGTGTGTCACCATGCCTGGCTGTTTCCAATGTGGCCTTGAACTCACAGAGATCCAGAGGGATTTCTGCCTCTGGAATGCTAGGATTAAAGGTGTGAGTGCCACCATTTTTTAGCCTTTGTATTTAGTGGCTGTTCTGTCTCTGACCCCAGATAAGTTTATTAGGGTGTACAATATATTGGGGAACACAATACCACCACATCTGTTTTTTGTTTTCTGTTTGTTTTGATGTTTTTTTCCTCTTTGTCTGTTTGCTTTGTTTTATTCTGGTTTGTTTGTTTTTGTGTTTGCCTATTTGTTTTCTACAGAGAAAGAAAAGGAGACATGGAGTGAGTTGAGTGGGAAGGTGGGAGAGTTTGGGGGAGGCTGAGGGAGGGGAAACAGTGTCAGTAATATACTGTCTGAGACAAATTATTTTCAGTAACAATGTATTGTTAAAAGAGAATAATAAAAAATTATCATGTCCAAAAAAAGACACAAAGTTAAGGGAAGGGGGATAAGAGAGAGAAGAATTAATCTGGAAGAGTTTGGGGAGGAGCAGATGGTGAATATAATCAAAATACATTGTATGAAATTATCAAAGAATTAATAAAAATATTATATTAAAAAGTTGTAGGTACAGCTGAACTATGTTAATAAAGTATATTTCCTTTATATGTAACTTTTATTTTTTAATCATTAAATACTTTTCAATACATGGTTTCCAGTGACTCATTAATGGACCATAACTGTATTGTTTTTATTAAATATTTATCCTAGAGCCAATTTTATCTATTAAATGTCACATCAAATGTCTTTATAAATAAAGTACTTCATGAATCACTAACAAAAATTAAACATTCCATGTATTTAAAAACTAAAGTTGTATATTTGTATTATACGTGGTTTTGTTTTGACCTGATAATTTTATATCTTTTATCTAATCATAACTCATAAGACTATTTTCAAAAAGCTCATGGTCCTGTCTTCTTTCCATCTCATCAGTTGAGGGTCTTGACCAGTTTCTGTCCAGTGTGAGCCACCGTCTGTCTTCGGTCCCACCCGTCATTTGCACTCATCTTCAGTTTCCTTAGTTAATACGTTCAGTCTTTCACTAGTGATCTCTTTCTAATCTTAAGACAACATTAGAAAGTAAAAGTAAAAAATTATGAAAAATTACTATTTATAAATGTCAGAAGGGAAACACTCCAACTCCAAATTTATCAAAATTCTTTCCTAGGTTGCACAGCAAAAAAAAAAAAATCCAATTTGCATGTAAACAACCTGTACCATAGTCAGGTGTGGGACACGGCTGTGTGCTGACGAGACAGCTGGAGTGAGAGCTTCCACTGAACCACTGAGTCCAACACGGTTCAAAGGCCACGGGGACGGACCATGCACTAAAATCTTGATGACACAGAGAAGGTACCATCCAGATTCTGCTTGATGCTCTTCACTTAGGCACCCGTCACTCCTGCCCAGAGTTTTAGAGTCAGCTTCAAGGACTCTTCCGGTCTTCATGGCATAAAGAGCATGTCAGAAACAAACAAACAAAAAACCCGTGTGGGGTGGGCAGTGGCACTAACTCTAGTTCTGTGGCCCTGTGGTGATGATCTGACATGAGGTCAGTTTCCCCATCACAGACAGCAGTACGCATGTGAACATTCACGGAGCAGATCCAGCGTACTATCTGATTTATTACAAGCATGGATATACAGTAGGCATATTAATGAGCTCACTAGCAAGCCCTATATGAAACCTACTGTGACAAATCTCACTTGTCACAGCTTGTGAAGTGGATGCACAGCCCTGCCCTTAGCCTCCTCACCACAGAGGGAGGAAAAAGGGACAGGGAGAGGCATAGGCCTGTGCCAGAGCCTGCTCTGGGTCCAGACAATAGCTCTTAAATAAAGAGCCAAGAGCCAGAGCCTCGTGGTTAAGTAGGTAGGTCCCGCTCTTCAGTTTATGTTTTCATTCCTGTGCTGTTTCTTTGAGCTGTGTGTGGAGTGTGGGTCCCAGTAGTTAATGAGAAGTCAGAGCTGAGCATTGACTACAGAACACCACCTCAATTCGGAAGGAGTATTTGATCTCCTTCTGTGTGTAAACATACACACATCGGGCCACAGGGACAGGAGCCAACATTTGGTGCTGTTCTGAAAGAAGTGATGTGGGTTTGCAGCCACAACAAGGAGATCCAGCTAAGTGATGCACACCCAGGACAATCAACAGGACCAGACAGCAGCAGGCATTAAGGGACCCCAATTCTGTAGTTTAAAGTGTTTCCGGTCCAATGTGATGTCTTTAAGTTCTTTTCACCCTTGATTTTGAAACATAAGATCTCCCTAATCATATTTAATCAAATGATCTTAGACAATATAAATAACATAAACCCCCCCCCTCTCTCTCTCTCTCTGTGTGTGTGTGTGTGTGTGTGTGTGTGTGTGTGTGTGAGAGAGAGAGAGAGAGAGAGAGAGAGAGAGAGAGAGAGAGAGAGAGAGATTTGCTGTTGCTGTTCAAATCTTTGCCACAGCCATCAACAGTTCCCATCCCTTCCTAGAAAACTCAACATTTAAATTTTCTGTAAATATTCTAATCAGGCAAAGTGAGCATCATTGCATTTTTCCAGCCAAATGTTAAATAGCATGGGTCCAACTCCCAGTAAATGTCTGAGCTAGTCTAGTTCTTAGGTCCTTAAATTTGTGGTCTTCCATCATCCATGTAAGCAGAGACTATGTCTCATGAAGTCAAGCTGCTGGCATATCACTGCCTCCATGCATGTGCACATTACCCTACCTCCAGGAAGAAAAAAATCGCCAAGGAACCATGCCAAAGGGTGGGGACAGTGAACAAAGGAAGAAAGAGGAAAGATTCTGTAAGGAAACTGTCTGCCTTGATTCATTGCCGCCCACACATCAAATACTATAGCTGTTCTTCAGCCTTCTGCAGCAAGGGCTTCTAGATTCCTGAAGATTGCCTCACCAAAAGGTTAAGCTCAAAGTCATGGACTTTGCCTTCTGCGTAGCCACCACCCAGCCAACCCCCCTCACTCTGACTTGGGGCCAGGCTGAGGATGCAGGCACAGGGCAAGGATCATCTCTGCCGTACGCTGTGCTCTCAAGGATTAATTTTTCTTTTCTCAAGACTGATGGTGAGGCTGGAACTCATGGAGAGGTGATGGTGAAAAAGAGAAGAGAAATGAAGCAAGAAAGGAGGTCATTTAGAATTTGCTTGGAGAGGATGTATCTGGGGCCGCTTTCACAGAAGCTGGCCCAGCTTTCCCAGAGAAGTGCTAGGAAAAGGTGAAGAACTTCCTCTCTCCCGCTCCTCTGCTGTGACTCCTTACTCTTCTTCAGTGTCAAAGGAAGAACTGACCCAAAGCCCTTGGGCAGCCCCTGTGAGGCTGAAGAGGGCCTGGATAGGCCTCCTGGCACTGAGAAATCCATGCAGGGTCAACTTATTCACCCCTGTAGTCTTGACTTTGTTACTGTGATGTTACCTAACAAGTCTCTTGCCCAACCCAATAGTCTTCATCCTCTTCCATTGAGAAGAACAGAGCTTCTGCTTTGCAGGCTCACTTTCTACAGTTTCACTACTCTTGGTCAATCACAGTCTGAAGCAGCAAACGGAAAAGCCCCAGACTTAACAACTCATGTTCTAAACAGTGTACCACCTAAGCAAGGTGATGAAATCCCTGCCATGTTGCCAGTACGCTGCCTCACCCAGGATGTGACTCATCTTGTGTCCAGCGGGTCCACACTATGTATACTGCTCACTCTAAATTACTCAGTGGCCATTGTGACGATCATGTTATCATTGCACCACAGTGCTTATGTTCAGACTACCATTTCTAATGGCCCCAAGGGCAAGAGTAATGATGCTGGAAGTTGAAACATGCCAAAGACACTCTAAAAAGTGCTTCCTGTAAAAGAAGGGAATTTTTGCCTTAGTAAGGAATGAAAAACATTGTAGACTGAGGGGGCTAAGACCCAAGATAAGGGCAAATCTTCTTTCTATGAAATCATGAGAGAGGAGAAACTATAGTGTTATACTTGTCTACTGTCTTAATAATTATTGCTAGCTACACTGTATTGTAGGCATGCACGTAGGCATGGGTGTGTAGGGGAAAGTGTTTTGCATATGGGCTTCAGTGCAATCTGCATTTTCAGATGGCGATGGGTGGGGGATGGGCAGCATTTCCCATGGAGAAGCGGTTGGTGTCATTGTCAGGTTGTCAGGAGCCACCCTCTCTCCCAGCCTGGGTCTTGTCACTTTTGTACAGGCAGGTGCACTCCTGGGTGTGGGAGACCTGTTAAAGGCATTCCTCTCACCCACCATCGAAACAATCACTCCCACTGGCCCAGGGTTTTATGCCTAGACTTCCACCTCTGCTTTTCAAGGCAGTATTGGGTCACTTTCTTCTGTTGGTTCCTTTTAAGTCTGTACTTTTGTCACTGTGAAAACATATTGAAACTTTACCCCCACGACTAGTTTTAAGTGGATGCTTCAGTAGTATGTGCTCACATTGCTGAACAACAGAACTACATCCCCTTCTCAAATCAGCAGCAGCCCCAAGAAAGATGGCATATTAGTCCCTGGTTTAGAAGGTGGATAAAGCTTTTAAATAATCTCCCTTCAGTGGGATAGACTAAGATGGACGGTGGGAACAGGGGGTGCTGGCACACAGTATTAGTCAGGGAGTGATGGCAGAAATGGGGGTTCCACAGGCTACCTTGTAGCCTGCTCCCTGTCTAGACCACACAGTTTCAGTGCTGTCCCACCAACGGCAAGGGGTGCATGTAAAAGAACAGTATTGCTGTTGATCATGTACAGGTGCTCCTTAAAACAGGGTACAAACCACTGTGAAACACATGTTGCTAAAGATAAACTAAAAGCAGTGCTTTTGTAGTCCATAAGCATTTCCTTCACAAGCTAAATATTCACCACAGTCGAGCATATCATCAAACACATTGCAGCTCCTAGAAATAAAATTATGTAACGGAAACAGTGGAAGAGAGCAAAGCCATTGGCACACTTTCAGATCTGCTTCCCAATACGGTCACAAATGCCTGAGAGAAATGAAAAAGAGGAAAGGTTATTTGGCTGGTGGTTTGAGGTTTCAGCCTGTGGTCAGCTGGCCTTGTTACCTTTGGACCTCTGGTGAGGCACCACTTTCTGACAGGATCATGTGGTGAAGGGAGTCTTTCCTCCATCCCATGGGAGCCAGGACAGCACAGAGAAAGAGGGTTGGGTTGGGTGTCCAATATCCATTTCCAGGTCATCGTCCCTCAACGTAACTTCTGTTCCCTAGGGCCCACCTCCTAAAGGCTCCACTCTCTGCCTTTAGCACCTTTAGGCTGGAGCTTAGACACCAACAAAGGGCCATTGGCGAGCATTCAAATTCTACATTATAACAAAGACTAAATTTTAGGCTTGTCTTTCACCTACTGATAGCAGCTGCTTCCTAGACACCACAGCTGGGAGTGAATGCATAACCATCGAAGAACTTCTTGCTCTGTAAAAATGTTGCCCTTGCTTGTACTGTGAGTTTCTGTCTGAAACATTTCAAGTGTGGAGTTCACAAGCATGAAGCACACTCACCTTGTTGAGTGATCATCACCATCACCCACCTCCAGAACCTTGCATCTTCCCAAATGGACACACTGCTCCTCTTAAAAGCAGCTCTCCGTTTCCCTTTCCCAGGCCCCGCCATCACCTTTACTTCCTTCTCTATGAGTCTGTCACTGCCAATAGCTTTTGTGAGTGGAACCACATGGTATTTGTCCTTTTGTGATTGGCTTATTTGTCTGATAAGAATACCTTCAAGGTACATATGTGTTACGGCATGTGTCAGAATCTTTCTTTGTTTAAGGCTGAATGATACTCTATTGCATGTATATACCACATTTTGCATATCCATTTATCTGTAGATGGACACCAGTTGTGTCCACCTTTTAGCCACTGTGGATGATGCTGCCATAGATATAGGTGTCCACAGAGCTTCCTGCTGCTTGAATGCTGTGGCCGTGGACAGATTATGAGACATAGCTCTTTGTGACTCTTTTGATTGTGTTGCCTGGGACCTGGTATTGTGGTTTGGAGTCTGTTTGCTTTTATGGTGACTTTTGACCTCAGAGTTGGTCATCATAGTAAAGTGGTGATGATTTCCTCTAACTTCTTAGAAGGTGGTGGGGCCAGACCTGAGAGTTGCATCCTCAGATTCTAAGAAGGGGTTGACTCCAAGCTGTGACTCTGCCAGGGATTAGTATCTTGACTGAAAGCATTAGGATGTGAAGCTTGGGCAAGATGCTGAAGTTTTCTTAAAATGATAGGTCTAAATAAGTCTAAAAGCCTCCATAATCCCAGACCTGGGTCAACACTGTCAGGATAGAGGGCTACAAAGGCCCAAGATATTCTAATGACCAAGAATGTAAGACCATGGGACCTACAGACAAAAAAGTATTCATACTTTTTTTTTCTGAAAACTTGACTGTGTGAAAAAAAAATATGATAAATGTGTTGAATATACATAAGCCATAGTGATTTGAGTTGGTGGAGTTTTTCCTTGTTTCCATGTGAAAACATGTGTACCTCAGCAGGTGAACCTTTGCTTTGGTTTCATAGTCTTGTTCTCAGGCCAGTCCACAGGCTGGGTGATGCCACCACACTTTGATCAATTCTTTCCTGTGGATCGTTGGTATTTGGTCTCTTATGGGAAGCATTTGTGTCTGAGGTATCTTCTTACTCCACCCTGTAATCAGTGGTCCAACTGTGACTGGCTCTCCCCTTCTCTGCAGTTCTCTGTGTGTGCGATGAGGGAGTGGATTTATGTCACTCAGACAGACTTCGGTCAATCCCTGCCTCTTCTTTTCTTCATATAATTATCTGGAGACATGTCACGTGTATTCCAGTAGTGAGTTATGACAAGCACTTTGCGTGGGGAAGATTGGAAAGGAGCACAGAATGTGGTGGAAAGGAAGCCTGAAACTCAAATCTTCCCCCCAACCCTTTTCCTGTTTGTTTTTTGAGACAGGGTTTCTCTGTACAGTCCTGGCTGTCCTGGAACTTGGATGGTCCTAATCTCAGAAATTCGCCTGTCTCTGCCTCCAGAGTGCTGGGATTAAAGGCGTGTGCCACCACCGCCAGGCAACACTAACCTGCTTGCTGAACAACAAATACAAGCTGAGCATGCTGTCCTCTGAGCACTGTGACTCCCGTTCCTAATGTCATACAAGACAAACTAGTGTCGATTGACTGAAATGTGACTAGAACCTCGGTGACCTCATTAAGCCCTATTAAGTCTTACCAAGCAGCAGGTGTAGAGCATGACATGGATAAAGCAGCAGGAAGTTTCCCTTCCTCTACTGATGTCCCTCTGGGAAGGAATAGCAGCCGACTCCAGGGTGATCCCCAAGGGACAAGCCAGGCTCTGCAGGAATGACAATGGAACTCCAGCCTCGGCAGCTCCAGGTCTTTCCTTGGCTAGCTCGGAATCCTGTGAAAGCAGAGTGGTCTGTTACTCCGAATAACCCAAGGGCTGCCTTGCTTGGAATTGCAGTTGGAGGCCCTCCTGGGTGGCGCTGCCATTGTTGGGTCTCAGGTCCTGGGACAGCCTGTGAAACTTCTCTAGGATACACAGTGTGTCTGTGTTCACTCTCCAGTTTCCATGCCTGGCTTCTGAGTAGTACAGTCACCTGCACCCCAAACCTCCCTGCCACTGAACACCAGGTGGCCTCTGGACAGGGAAGAGGAGGTACAGGTGCATTGTTAGCATATTTTTCCAGAACAATTACTTTTATCAGCCTGGCTTTCTTGTTATAGAATGTAGTCCTTGGCAGGAAGTCACAGGTCTGTTGACTCTGTAAGTAAGATAAACAAACCTCCTTTGACACACAGAAGGGCAGTGTCTGTGATTTCCCTCACATGGAGCAGGGCAGTTGAGGTCCAGTGGAGCAAAGGACTGGGTTCAAATATGAAGCAAAAGTCAGGCCTAACTATATGACAAGATGTTCCTTTATAGACAAGAAGGAGTGGACCACATCTGCCTCACCTAGGGGGACTCAAGCCAGGGAGAAAGGTACTCAGAGACAGGATTGGCCCACTCACAGCCCAGGAGCAAATGTGAGCTTGCATGGGCTACTTAAAATGGGTCCCATTTCCTGCGTGAAGCGATTGTCTGTGAAGTTGAAAGACAACAGAAACATTTTGTTAGCTGTGCAGTTGATCAATGAAAACAAAGCTTAGATGTACAGCCATAAAGAAAAAAAACAGTCTTCCCCACCCCCTTCTAGTATCATTTGAAGCTAGCTCAATGAGGATTAAAAGTAGCCCTCTCCTGCTCCTGGATGAAAAGTAGGGCCATCTCCCTGGTTTGCTGGTCATTGGTAACAGAAAATCCCACCAAGACTTTAAGACATAAATGCAAAGCCAACCGGGACAACAGTGTTCACCGCAGACATCACCTTCACTGATCTGGTAAGCCTTTGACAGTGTCCCATGATGGTGAGGGTTGGTGTCTTGTTTCTTCTTTATTTCTCTGTTCTCTTGCAGGCTCTAGGCTTCGTTGAAGGCACAATGGGAAAGAAGAGATGTAAGTTAAGGGTGATTGATACCTGCCTGAGGCTGTCAGAAGACAGTCTCAGGGACCACAGACCTGGTGGATGTTTAGAGCTGAGTCTCCTGTAGGCATCTTCATGCATTTAATAGGGGTAAAAATACAATTTTTGAAAGCATTGAAGAATTGATTGCAATTCTTAAAATAAAAATAGTATATTTTCCTCAGAATAATTCCAAGTTAGTATTCAGGAATTTGGATTTATTTGACAGCAGAAAAAGCGGTCAGTGAATAGATAGCAAACAGCCATGTGTTAGACTGAGGAAGCTCAGAGCGTGAACTCCACCTCCCGTGGCAGGTACCAGTTTAACTTGTCTACATCTCACTTACAGCTATTTTTGCTTCTCTCTTTTTTGGTGCTGGCTTTCCTGGCCTCTGAAGCTGAGCCTCATGGAGAGAGTGGCCTCAAGTCCTTCTTCCATGGTTGGGTAAGGTGTCCAGGTCACCAAGCCCAAAGGAACTGGGTAATGTCCTTATTTTTACTGAAGGAAGGAGGGCCTGGCTCAGCATCACATCCTGGAACTCTAGTCCTTTTATGTTAAAAAAAAAAAAAAAAAAAAGAAAAAAAAAAAAAGAGTATCCCAACTATGGAAATGGAAGAATATTGCAAGATTTGAGAGAAATTAGGAAACTCAATCAAAGTACCTGTCACATAGTCAAAGTCAATAAACATGAATTCAAGAATATTGAGACTGAATGGGGAAGAGAAAAGGGTTGTGTACTTACAAGCAACACCCAAAGGTCCTGGTTGGGATAAACAATGCTGCCGCACTCAACATCAGTTACTTGGTGCACTAGGCAAGATTCAGTGGATAAGTCTGTGGTGGTTTGAATAAGAATGGCCCTCCTTAAGATCATATATGTGAATGGTGGTGGTACTACTTGAAAAGGATTAGGAGGTGTGGCCTAGCTGAAGTAGATGTGGACTTTTTGGAGGAAGTGTGTCACTCCTGGTGGGCTTCGAGGTTTCAAAAGTCCAAGCCAGGCCCAGTGGCTTTATCTTCCTGCTGCCTGTGGATTTGGAGTTAGAACTGTCAGCTACCATGTCCATCACCATATCTGCCTGCCTGCATGCAGCCATCCCCCACCCCCCATGATAATAATGGACTGAACTTCTGAAAGTATAAGCTGACCCCAGTTAAATGCTTTCCTTTATAAGAGTTGCTGTGGTCATGGTGTCTCTTCACAGCGATAGAACACTGACTAAGACAGAGTCTGAAGCTTAATCACTGTTTACAGCTTTGTTTTGTTTTTTGTTGTTTTGGGGGTTTTTTTTGTTTGTTTTTTGTTTTTTTGTTTTTTTTGTTTTTTTTTTTTTTGAGGACAGTGTGTTACAGGTTCTGAGTAACTGTTTCTGATGAGTTTGGTGAAATAGTGGGGCCGGAGAGATGGCTCAGCAGCTGAGAGGACTTGTTGCTCTTTCAGAGGACTGGAGTTCAGTTCCCAGTATCCATGGCAGGCAGCTCACAGTGTGACTCCAGCTTCAAGGGGTCTGAAGTCATTTCCTGGCTTCTAGCAGCATGTGCGTGCAAGTACTTGAAGGCATCCATGTGACACACACATATATAAACAAATCTCAAAGAGTGGGACTAGAAAGAATTGTCATGATCAAAACCTCAGATAAGATAATCTGTGAGCAATTCTAGGAATTTTGTTGTTGTAGAGATGATGCATTTGACTTTTCTGTTTCTGGAGTTTGCTAACTTTCCCACACTAAAACCCAAGGAAATAACTGACACTGATTTAAAGTAGATTGTAGATTCACTGTCCTCAGCTGTCTGCTGGGTGCCCAGACCAGCAACACCCAAAGGACGTTGGGTAAAGCTGACCTCTCCAGATCCCTTACAGTGCTCCAGGACACACGGCATCCAAACTTCATCTGGGTGGGGAAACAGGACAGTGGCTGTCTCAGCCAGAGAGAGGTATCTGCTATTCTCCCACCCAGTGCCTGGACAAGCTGCTGGTAGGTGCCCTCCAAAGAGCTTCCTTGACCACAGCACTCAGGACATAGGCACAGACGCTAGCTGCTCTCTGCTAATGACATTGCAGGGCCACGATATCTGCTGTTGTCGGGTGGGAGGGCATCTGCTCGAGAATACTTCTAGAAGCAGGTGTATGGCTTTTCTATAACCCATGATACTAGCCTGAGTAATTCTAGGACAGTGGTTCTCAACTGGAGGGTCACAACCCCTTGGGTGATTGAATGACTCTTTCACAGGGGTCACTTATCAGATATCCTATATATTAGATATTTACATTACAATTCTTAACAGTAGCAAGATTACACTTATGAAACAGCAACGATATAATTTTATAGTTGGGGGTCATGACAACATGAGGAACTGTATTAAAGGGTTGCAGCATTAGGAAGATTGAGAACCAATGCTCTAGGAACATCCTCTGTTTTAATTCCGAGTATACAAGGTACACAGTGAAGATTTAGGATTTGGGAATGGCTGTACGATGTTTTGCAGGCATTTCTATCTGGTTGTCTTACAGCTCTCCTCATTAATCATGACATCTGCCTGTGAACACATGATATACCCTATGCTGCCTGCACTTGAGTCAGGGGGCCCCCTATTGCCCCCCTGGATCTCTGCCCCATTTTCTGGTCAGCTCACACTGTCTTCTGCCAGTTGCTCTCATGGGATTCCCTGGGAAGCCTTGCCAGCTACAGATTCCCATCAGAATCTTGCAGCCAATGTGCTCTCCTCTTGATCAGAATGGGATCTAATGAGGTCTTTGGTCTCCATGAGTGAATTCAAAGTGTGCATTTCTTTCCCATCTGAGCGGCAAACTGAGTGGCGTGGCACTCATGTGGCATACTTCCACAGGTATTCCCTCCCTTGGGGAACTGGAATTCTTTCTGTAATCATTCTCTCTCTTTTCCTTGTAGTCATGCAATCTGTGGAGGACTGAAGGAATATTGAATATTGAAGAGGTCAAACGAAAGCAGAGTGCTAGGGTTTTCTGTTCTCGGCTTTTTTTGGTCAGTGGGAACCTGGTGCTTTCGGGCAGATGTGCAGCTACCAGGTCTCTAGTGGGAGAGGAGAGTCGGGAGCACTTAGTAAGGGACAAATGCCCTCTATCCTTCACTCAGCACGTTCAAATTCCCTTTCAACTTGTTACCATTTCCTCTCAGAAGCAGGAGAGTTAATTAAACTTGTTTATTTGGTTACAATTTTGATAGTCGCATAAGTCATTACAATACATTTTCACTTCTGCCTTTTGTGGGCCAGCACAACTTGATTATGAACCTTCCTTCCAGGACTCAGGAGCCACTTCCTGATTACACTGATGTTTTCATCTGGCTTCTCCAGCTCTCTCCCCTATTCAATAGAGAGAGCTAAGAGGAAAAACAGTTATCATGCCCTCTGTCTGCTCCAGGCCACATCCCAAGGCCTCCACCACTTTCCTCTCTCCTGAGCAGTCTGAGGAACGACTCTAGCATCTCCATGTTGTTTGCTGTCAGGCACCAGAATAGCAATGGCTCTTTCTCCCTTCTTCAAATCCATCCTTCCCCCCATGCTTGTTTCACAAGCACAAAAGAAAGAAAACACACTCACATCCTGATATTGGCCAGGTTTCCAAAATAATTAAACTTCCCTCACTTTCAAAGAGACAAGTTCCCTGTGACTTCGGTGCTCAGATGTTCAACTCCAGGGCCTTCTTAAGCTTTGTTTGACCTTTGCTGGAGATCTAGGGATGTCACAGCAGGCCACCTCATGGACTGAGGGACAAATGTTTTGTCATCTGCTTCCTGTTGTCCCGGCAGCTTGGGCGGTGGGGAGGCGTGGTTGGAGATACTGCTGCTAAGGACAGACATGAACTCATGTTCAGGACACCAGAAGGAAGCGCTTCATGCATTTCCACACTCTGCCTTTTTTGTTAGGATCTGCCAAAGTCAGTTTAGAATCTGATGAATAATATCAGTCCCCTCCCCAGGAGTCTCATCCCAGGCTCTGGTACCCATTGACCAGCATTACTTGTTAGCAGGCACCATTACATCTTCTGTGGGACTCCTTATTACCTGAGGGTGAGTCTAGTGACTCCGCTGTTTACCTGCACTTTGACTGCTCCATGGAACCTTAGTTCTCTGCCATGAAATAGGGACACCAATTTCCATGTCAGGTCTTTTACTATCTACAGTGATTCATGCAACATCTTTTGGGTTGTGTTTGTACAAAAATAGACATCAGTGCATTGCTAGTGTTATTGTTCTTAACGAGTGAGTGTTGTGGTTGGATGCGCTTTGAGCATGTCCCTGATGTGTCCATGTGTTGGTGACTTGGTCCCTATCCTGTTGGTGTTGGGTCTGAGGGAACCTTTAAGAAGTGGGACCCAATGGGAGATGCTTGGGACACTGAGAACTGTAAAGTAGTTCTCGTGAAACCCTAGTTAGTACCCATAAGGGCAAGTTGGTTCAAAGGAATCAGCCTTACTGTGAACTGGGCTTTGGCTTCCTCCCCTTGTGCTTCCCTCTTCACAGTCCCTCCTAATGTGATCCAGGTTCCCATAAGCTCCTGTCAGAGGATGAGCCCAGAGTGCCCAGTCTTGCATCCTCAGCCTCTCCACCTGTGAGCTAAACAAACCGCTTTTCTTTGTAAGGTTCCCAGCCATGTGTATTTTGTTACAGAGATGGAAACCGTAAGGATAGTGGATGTTTTTGACCCTCTTTGAATCTTTGCAGGAGATCGTTCACATTAGGAGAGCTACAGGAGAACAGATAAGGACTGATCTTCCTTTTCCAAAACCACTGAAAAGCAAACTTCTGTGTGTTAATATTAAAACTGAGAGACTATGAAAGAAAGTGTTGATGCTTGGAGGGACAGTGGGCATGGGGTGCCTGCCACGTGAGCGGACTGAACTGCTGGGCTTTACAGTCAAAGAATAAAGTATCACTCAAACTTGCATAAAAAGAAAACACATGGGAAATTTTAATAAAATCCAGTGCTTGCTACTATATGAAAAATTAGATTTACCTATGTTCTCCATCTCCAGGACATGCACAATTACGTTTAACAGATCTATTAATACATTAATATTGATCCCCTTGCTGTGGTCTGCCTTTGATTCTAAAGATTCAGCAAAGTACAAACTAGATCACATGGGGCTTCCATGCTGCTAAAGGCCAACTCAGTGATTTAAAATAAATGGCAATTCTGGGGCTCAGTTTCCTGAAATTGGTATTCAGGGGTTGTAGCTCAGGCTAAGGCTTAATTTGTTTTAATGTTCTTCACCTAAACATTAGCTGCAGTCAAGACTGAGTGAAAAATCACTAGTAGGACTGTCATCTCTCTAGTTTCTCATTCCCTCCTGGAGGAACCAAGGAAGGAAGCTCATGAGACTCAGGAAGCTCATGAAAATTACAGGACTCATCTGGCCCCTCCCCCAGGCTATGTGATCAGTGAGCAGTGTCTAAGAAAAAGAAGTCTCTTCAGAGGAGCTGACTGCAAGTTGTGCAAGGAGCTCCAGGGATTCACAAGTCATCCCCACACTGAGTGAGTTTTTGGTGATGACGCTGCCTGAGAGGCTCTTGTGCTTTACCCATGTTCTTATGAGTGGCCCTGATATCCATTGGTTTGCCAAGATAGACTTGAGTGGGACAATTTCTTTGCCATCAGTGCCCTATCTGGAACAAACAGATGTTTATTTGTGCCTCCCCAGGAAAAGTTACACAACAAAGACCCTTACAAATCAGATAAGGACATTAAACCGAGATTCTCTAATCCCCGTGGAGCACATTTTGTATCAGAGAAGTAGTAAGAATAGTTGTTGCTATGGACAATCAACCCGATTAGTTCCAAGCCTTGAGTCCTGGGAACCAGAGAGAACTGAGATGCCAGAGCAGAGAAGGGCCAAGAAATGGAAAGGGTAGAGAAGATTCTCTGTAAAAACAACAAGACAGGTGAGGTGTTTGGGCTCTTAGTGGGGCCGCGGAGGAGGGATTTTCAGAGGGGAAGACTAAGAGAAATGATAAATGCTAAATAGGCAATGTGGACATGGGCAGGCAGGAGACAAAACAAACATGCAGGGGACTGTAAAGAAAACAATCTGGAACTCCTTAATGTCATAAATACAGAGCATCGGAGAGAAGGAGAAAATGAAAGGAGTGCCAGGCTTGGCCTCCAGGAAGGCTGCTATGAAAAGATGCTCCCGTTGTACGCATTCTCGGGGCTTTTGCATTCAGTGGGTTCTTATTGCACACAGAGATTCACACTGATTGAGACTGTGCTACATAGCCTAGGTGTGTGACAGGTTAGGCTACCTGGGTTTGTGCTAATACCTTGTGATGGTCACAGGATGATGAAGTCAGCTAATGATTAATTTCCTGGTACCTGTCTGTTGATAAGTGACACCTGGAATGATAACTGAGCTCTGCTGGCTTTACTCTCCCTGCAGAATGTCTGTTCTTAGTATCTCTTGACCACACCCCACTATTGTGGTAGATGGCCCTGATGCCCTCCTAACCCACTCTCTTCTTACCCAGGTCAGGGTCATGCTTAAGCAGGTGTGGCTTACCTCACAGAGCTAGAAGATGGACGTCAGAGGTGAAGGCATGGGCAGGGCTGGTTTCTCTGGTTTCTCTCTCCTTGACTTGCAAATGACATCTCCTTGGTTCCCCCTTGGCTTTACTCCAGTCTTGCACTGTACTCCGTCTACTTCTTGCAAGGACATCAGACTAGATGAACGCACACCCTAATGAACCCACCATACTGAAACAACCCCTTAAGGACACTAATATCCAACACAATCATATTCTTTGGTACTGGAGGTAAGGCACTCAACACATGAATTTTCTGAAGGAATACAATCCAGCCATAACAAGATCTGGGCAATAAGAGTTTTGGAAGATAACACCCCAGCAGAGTCCACTGTCGGGGCAACACTGACAGATGAGCCAGGGATGTTCACACCCAATGCTCTGGGAGCTGCCAGGCCTCCAGAGCAGAAGCACCAGTGCACTCACTGGTCCTTCTTTGTCAGCAACATCTGGGTTCCACATACATCTTTGGCCATTGAGCTCCAGATGTGGAGTCATAAACAGCTAACTCATCTTCAGTCTCTAGCTCCTCTTTCCACAAGGCTGGAAACTGAGGCCCAGGGCCTGCTGATGGTGGCCCTATGTGTCTTTCCCACATGAGGGTGTGAACAGAGCCTCTTTCCCTCCCCAGGACAGAGGGGCTTGGTCACCAATGGACAGCTGCACTGCCTGCCCCATCCCTGAGGACAAATTTATCTCCAGAAACTCTCCAGCCTGCATCTTCCCAACACATCTGAGGAGATGGTGTAAACCCCTGGTGATGGGAAGCGCGTCTCCTCAGGCTGGGGTTGAGCCTCTTCTGTGCACTTGCTGTGAAACGTCACTTCTTAGACTCTGAGATTTTTTAATTATATGACACAACAACATCACAGTTTTCTTTAGACTTCTTCCATGGTGCCTTTGCTGATGATGCTTCCTAACTTGCTTTCGTAGCAGATTGAATTCTATGGAAGTTTTATAGGAAGATAAGGTAAAGGAAGTGAGCTAGTAGCTTTGATGTAACCACTGCCATAGCCCTGTATCATCCATAAATATAGCTGTAGACATAGCAATAGTCACTGATG
Organism: Peromyscus maniculatus bairdii; assembly: GCF_049852395.1. Lineage (NCBI taxonomy): Eukaryota > Metazoa > Chordata > Mammalia > Rodentia > Cricetidae > Peromyscus > Peromyscus maniculatus. The sequence goes on from NC_134856.1 coordinate 112,757,517, forward strand.
CAGCCACTACCATAGCCGTGGACTGCCCACAGCCGTACACATGGACATAGTCACCACAGTAGCCACAACCACAGAAATAACCAGAAGACAGTACCATAGCCATAGTCAAGACATAAACATGGACATGGACATAGACATAGTCAGCATCATAGCCATAGCCATTGCTATAAAAACACATCTGTAGATAGACACAGATGCCAACATGGCATACTCCTATCAGTGGTCCTGTCTCTGCAAAACCTGTTCAAGGAAAAGACATGCAGAAAGGAGGCCTTCTTCTCACTAAGGGGGCTTTCTCATATTCCCAGCATCTCTCACCTCTCTCACAGGCTATGTGCACAGCATGACGTAACATCCTGGTGCTGGCTAGAAAGTGGTGGGCGCCCTCATGTACACACAGATGGGTCTGGTTCACACTACCCCAGGTTTTGTTGGCTGTTTCTGGCCGTCTTCATTGGCTCGTGTCATGTCATGGTTAAAGCATGGAGTCCTGTGGGAGAAAGGCCCAGTCATTCACATGAACTTGGTGTTGCCTTGGGTTTCTGATCATTTTCACAGACATGTTACCGCTCCCATTTTTAGGGTAAATGGTGGCTGTACAAACATACTTTTTCTTACAGACATTTATCATGAATCCCACTTGACTCTCCTGGGCTCTCAAAGCTGCCCTGAGTTGTTTTGCCTTCTAAAATTCATTGTGAGTTTTGGACATCAGTGTTAAAAGGAAACAATTGGGGACTTTGAAAATAGCTCTCATAAGTCTGTCATAAGATGCCATGGCCAGAAACCTTAGAAAAGAAAGTTTAAAGCTTGTGGTTCCCGAGGTTAGAGTCCACGAGGACAGAGGGAATGAATGATGGCTGGAGCTGCAGATGGCAGCTCACATCTTGATCGCAAGTAGGGTCAGAAAGCATACTGGGAATGGCATGAGTCTTTTGAAACCTCAAAGGTCACCCCCAGGGGCACAGCTTCTCTAACAAGGCCACACCTCCTAGTCCCCTCAAACAGCTCCAACAACTGAGGACCAAGTATTCAAACATATGAGCCTGTGGAGCCCATTCTCATTCAGACTATCACATTCTGCTCCCTAGCCTCTACAGTCTCATGGCCATATCAAAATGCAAAATGTATTTAGCCCAACTTCAAAAATTCCCATGGTCTTTCACAGTCTCAACACCGTTTCAAAGTCCAAAGTGTCTTCTGAGACTCAAGGCCATCTCTTAATTATAACCCCTTATAAAATAAAACATTATTTAAAAAAAAACAAATTACATACTTTCAACATACAATAGCACAGAATATACATATACATTAGCATTCAAAAAAAAGAGAAATAGGGGCATAGTGAGGGAGTACTGGACCAAAGCAAGACTGAAACCCAGCAGGACAAATTCCAAATCCTGCTACACCATGTCTGATGTCAAAGGACTTAGATGGCTCCATCCTTCCAGCAGTGCTGACTGCAACACACTTCTCTCTCTTGGGCTGGTTCCACCTCCTATTCATGACTCTTCTCGGTAGACATCCCACAACTCTGGCATCTGAAACATCTTGGGGTCTCCAATATAATCCAGGCCTTACCTTCACAGCTTCATGCAACAGCCTCTCATGGCCACCATGCAGGGACTCCCTTGCCAAACACCTGGTCTCAGAGGCTCCCTTTAGCCACAGAACAAGATTCTATGTATGACCCCTTTACTCCTATACCCTCTGTGACTCTAAAGTGAGGACCATGTGGCCAATGCCGACAAGTTCAGCTACCTGCTTGGGATGGAACCTGGCTCCCTTGAATCTCATTTGCAGCAGCTTTCCTTTTTTGTTGTTGTTTCAATCCTAAATTCTTTAAACCATCTCATTTTACAAGTTGGAAGCTTAACTGGGTGTGGTCTTTCACCTATTCCATTTCAAATCAGAACCCCTCCTCAATCTCCTTATCGCTTTCAGCACAAGCCTTGGCTCCAACATTAAATTTTCTGATACTCCTTTTTCTTTTTAAACTGTACATTTTGTATTTCTTTGCTCTACTTGCTCCCTCTCATTGTAGACCTGCATGAAAGTGATTACTAATAACCACATGACAGAGTCAATATTGGCCTGCCTTAAAATCTCCTCCATCAAATGAATTTGTCCATTACATTATATTTGGCCTCAGGAAAATTCTTAGGACAAGGGTGCTGTGGATATCACTCTATATAAATAAAACACTGATGGCCAGTGACCAGGCAGGAAGTATAGGCGGGACAAAGAGAGGGGAGAACTGGGGAAACAGGAAGAAGGGGGAGAGACTACAGCCACCGCCAGGACAAGCAACATGTAAAGACGCCGGTAAGCCACCAGCCACATGGCAAGGTATAGATTTATAGAAATGGGTTAATTTAAGATAAAAGAACAGTTAGCAAAAAGCCTGCCACAGCCATACAGTTTATAAGTAATATAAGCGTCTGAGTGATTATTTTATACATGGATTGTGGGACTGTGGGGCTTGGTGGAACCTGGAGAGAAGCCCTCCAGCAACAAATGGCACCCAACGGCTTGAGTTTCCACCTTAAACCTGAGAATATTTAATAACCAATTCTAAATAGAGCCAAAACCAGGTTCCTGCTTCTTGACTCATACAGGCAGCTAGATGTGGCAAAACTCAGGTTTGAACTACTGGCGGGTTCCTGGCCTTTGCGTTTGACCAGCAGTATGGCAGGAATGAGGCGTCTGCCAGCGGCACATTACGCTGTGTGGTAGATTTAGTCTTTACTAGTATCAAAAAAAAAAAAAAAGGTTTCTGGGCTACACACTGCTTTGATAAAAGCTTAGACCCACTATTTCTGAGACTTGATGACTCACAAAACTGGCAGAAAACGCCATGTTAGTAAGCTGAAATGGGCGGAGCCAGCAGCCACAGCGCCATTTCAGTCTTAGAATACTACAGTTTAAAGCAATAGATTCACAATACGTAGGCTTAAAAGAGACAAAAAAGATAAATTAATATAAAAAAGCCGCGTAAAGATGAATATTACACAGACAATCTGGATTGTGTTGTCTTTGGGATTTTTAACTGCAAAAAAACATTTGATCAAAAAAGATGTTGAGCCGGGCGGTGGTGGCGCACGCCTTTAATCCCAGCACTAGGGAGGCAGAAGCAGGTGGATCTTTGTGAGTTCGAGGCCAACCTGGGCTACCAAGTGAGTTCCAGGAAAGGTGAAAAGCTACACAGAGAAACCCTGTCTGGAAAAACCAAAAAAAAAAAAAAGGAAAAAAGATGTTGAATTAAACCAATATGTATATTTTAAAGGTACCTTGACTTCAAAATTTGGATTTAAGGATATGTTGCTTTGGAAAACAGGTTCTGTTTTTGTTTCCACAGAAAGCCAGAGGCTGTGGATTTGTTCCAGATTAGGATACATCAGGTTTGACCAGCCAAGACCCCCTGAAAGATCTCCTATGACACCATGGCCCACATGATCCAACATCCAGAACAGTTTCAAGGCAACTGGCTCCCACAATACAGCCTCAAGGACTACCCCATAGGCCTAAAATTTTCTTTGCTTCCCCATAAGATACAGCGCCCCCTCCAGCAGGAAGTAGTAAGAGATGCTACGCCCAAATTCCCACATATACCAAGCTGGCTTTAGAGGTGGAATTGGCTCACTCCCCCTCTAAACCCAGACATATCAGACATATTGCTTTAAAAAAAAATGGTTAAGAGATTCTTGTGTCCCAAATCAGAAGAGCCCTCTGGTGTGGGACAGAGAAAAACAAATATTTTTATTTAAAACAGGTTGATTATAAATGTGATCTCTTTCTAAAAAAGAAAAGGGGATATGATATAGATATATAGGAGAATATGGAGATGATAAGATAAAAGGATAGATTAATCAACCTACTTTTAAAGAACAACTTGTTTAAAATGTTTTACATTGGTATAGATTTTAGTTTATGTTTAAAATGTTTTACATTGGTATAAATTTTAGTTTATTGATACAAACTTGAAGTTAATTTTGTTATACTGTATATATATATATATATATATATATATATATATATATATATTTCTATTCTTGTTTGAGGTATTATGTTTAACTCATTTAAAATTGTAATGGATAATTAAAAATAGATTAATAATTAGTCATCTATGATAATCATATTTGTAGCCATGTTAGTTAAGTCTTCTAGGTATATATAGATATATTTCAGATAGATAGGTAATCTTCAAACACTTCATAGACCTACAGAATATGGCATTTAAATAACTTACAAATCTGTCGACATGATACACAATTGCTCCTGGCTACACCAATTTGATCCCGAGAGAATGTTGGGCTTCTAAGACATTTCCATTTGGAAGTTTGTCTTTTTGGCACAAAATGGCCTACTGGGCAAAGAACTGCCCTTGCCTTGACGGCTGACAGTATGAATGCAATGCTGTCCTTCCTGGACAAGCAGGACACAAGGAAAGCGACTACTGTACTCTGCCAAGACAGGGTAAGATGGTCTTTCAGAATTCCTGCTTCTGAAAATGGTCTGTCAGATACTCTAGGCCTGTAGCCAATTTGAATGCACCAACAATGCTGAAAAACATTAGGTGACTATCCAGGCTGCCAGCTGTCTTGGTCTACTCTTGCAAGATTCCTGAAAGTTGCTTGCATCCATCTACCATTTCTCAGGTACCATTATGTTCCTTCTCAGGTCTTTGATGTGGTTAAAGACTAGATAGTTGTAATTTCCTCAGTTATGATAAAAGATAAGGTAGATATAAAACCTTAAACTCACAAATATAAGATAGATAGGACATCTTCTTTAATATTGTAACTGTAATTCTTGCTCGGTAATTGTTTTGTTATATATAATTTTACCATGTTAAAGTTAAAACCTTCCTTTTTAAAAAAAGAAGAAAAGGGGAAGTGCTGTGGATATCACTCTATATAAATAAAACACTGATGGCCAGTGACCAGACAGGAAGTATAGGCGGGACAAAGAGAGAGGAGAATGGGGAAACAGGAAGAAGGGGAGAGACTACAGCCACCGCCAGGACAAGCAGCATGTGAAGACGCCGGTAAGCCACCAGCCATGTGGCAAGGTATAGATTTATAGAAATGGGTTAATTTAAGATAAAAGAACAGTTAGCAAGAAGTCTGCCACGGCCATACAGTTTATAAGTAATATAAGCATCTGAGTGATTATTTTATACATGGATTGTGGTACTGTGGGGCTTGGTGGAACCTGGAGAGAAGCCCTCCAGCAACACAAGGGCAAAAGGCAACCAGGTTCTTCGTCAGAATGTCACAGGAATGGCCTGTAGTCCAGTTGTTTTAAAGCTCTTGCTTCCCTCTGAAGTCTCTTGAGCCTCCACAATCCATGACACTCACACTACTGTCTTCCAAGATCCTACTAGAATGGCCCATTATGCTCTGCTTATAGCTTTCAACTACTTTTCCAGTCCAAACTTCCAAAGTCTTCCACATTCCTCCAAAAAAATCCCATGGTCATGCCTGTTGAAGCAGTATACCACTCCCTGGTACCAACTTTTATTTAGTTAGAGTTTTTATTGCTATGATAAGACACCATGACCAAGGCAACTTACGAAGGACTTAAGGTTTCAGAGGGTTAGTTGATGGTGATAGAGTGAAGGCTTAGCAATAAGTGGTTGGAACAGGAGCGGAGAGCTCACACCTTGATCCACGGGCCGAAGGCAGAGAAGGAGCACACTGTGAATGGCGTGAGTCTTTTGAAACCTCAAAGCTCACCCCCAGTGACACACCTTCTCCAAACAGGCCACCTAATCCTTCCCAAAAAGTTCCAACAACCAGTGACCAAGCATTCAAACAGATGAGCCTGTGGGGGACATTTTCATTCAAACCACCAAAGATGGGTGATTCTCCAGCTTCATACAGAGCTTCTCAATGCATCTCCCTTACAGTTTATGCCCTTGACACCAATTTAAGTAATTGTTCACACCTATCTATCAGGGCATGATTGTGATCACCTGCTCCCTCTGTTCTGCTCCAGAGTCTACTCTTATTAGAGTAAATCATCTCCCTGTCCATGGTGGACTTCCGTGAAGAGAGATTATATCATTATGTCACATCAGCACCAGAAACAAAAAAGCATCCTGGGTAACAGTGTGATCTACAGAAGCTCTCACTCTAGGCTGTGGTTAAGCATTTGTGGTACATTGTTTACCTCCTCTGCTTTGATCAAATGTTCTCCTCAACACGGGTGTCCAGCCAGTAAATACAACTTGGCTCTCTGTCGGGAGAATCTGATGAAAGAAAATGTAGTATTAAATGGAAGAGGAAGTCTTCATCACTAAGAGAGTAAAAGGGAAAAAAAACAAAGGGCACATAGGATCCTTTAGTAGGATGGGAGACACCTGGGGTGAGCAAGGAAATCATGGGTATGAGGTAAAATGTCCCAAAGATTATAACAGCAACAACACATTTCCTGAAGCCCTATGAGGAGCTGAGTGACATATAAATGACATATATGTGTGTATGTGTGTGTGTGTGTGTGTGTGTATCATATATTTTTACTTAGATGACACACACACACACACACACACACACACACACACACACACATTCTGATTCGGCTTTGAGCCAGGTAGTTCTTACCCATAGAAAGCTGTCTGTCCTGTGCACTGTAGGATATTTAGCAAGATGTCTGGTCTCCAGCTATAATAAGCCAGGAACACCCCACCCTGATTACAACCACCAAAAATGTCCCTAGATATTTCCAAATGTCCATTCCTCCTCCCCCCTCCACACCAGCAAAGGGCAACTGTTGGCCTACAGGCTGAGGTGGGTGTAGGGATGGACCTGGGAAAGGAATGTATACCATTTCCTGCTGCGCCATCTGTGTGAAGCTATCCTAACAGTTTCATGGAGCATGGCATTCCACAGCCCAGTCTAGCCTCCTCCCAGCAGTGAATGTTCCTTTCTTTCGCTGAACCTGTTCCAGTAGCTATGTGCCAGATCACAGTCATCTGCCCTTGACAATTGCCCCTTTGATTCCTCCGAGGGGGAGGGTGGGCTGTCCTGTCCTGTCTGAAAGGCTCCTTGGTGCTCTGTGATCTCCCTAGTGTGTGGATTGCAAAACACAGGAATAGACAGCGCTGAGACAATAGGCAGGCTCATTAGCAAGGCCTTTGAAGTGAGTGAGCAAGGCAGACACGGAAGAGCCTCTTCTCCTCATTCTTCTGCTCTCTCTGTTCTTCCAGGAGTCCATGGTGGCAACTGGCAAGAGGTGAAGAGGAAAGAAGTGTGACTTCGGGGGCTTAGAGGAGGCTGCTTCCTTTCTGGAGCAAAAGCCAAGGGGACAGCAGAGCAGGTGTCCCCCTGGAGGAGCTGAGGGGTAGGGATTCAAAGTTGATGGTACCCTGAAGGCTGACCAGGTAGGAACCAGGCCAGGGGGGTAGAATGAAGCATCCCAGGAGGGAGTGATCGGCCTTCCACATAATGTGACAAATGCAGGACTCAGAGTGCAGCCAGCCATTTACAGAATTCAAGCCTGAGCTGCCACCAAGCTATGTGCCCCATGGTCCCAAGACACAGGTAAAATTGGGGAGAAAGAAAGCATCTTCCAAATCGCAGTTCACCAATTCGAGTCCACGGGCAACTGAGAAGCAGGCAATTGCAACTCCCAGTTCTGCCAGCTGCTAACTTCCCGGCATGGACAAGAAGAGAGCCCCACTGCTGAACTCATCAAAGTACAGGGGGCTTGTGGGAGAATCATTGACCATTGCAGTCGGAAAATGCCAATCATGATAGCTAAAGTACTAAAGGTCTCATGCTGGTGTGTGTGTGTGTGTGTGTGTGTGTGTGTGTGTGTGTGTGTGTGTGTCCGTCCACAAGGTGGAGATTTCTCAGTGCCTGCTCTCTTGTCAGAGACACGTGGATGTCGTCAAGGAGGCACATGTGCTCCAGGGTACATGTAGCTTTAAAATGTCATTTGCAGTCCCCTCCACACATCCGAAAGACCTTTCTATGCACATGGGAACATGTAAGTAGAATCCATGTGAGGGGGTTCTAGATGCCAATCAAAACTTCCCTGTGTTTCCCTCCAGCAGCACAACACTGTGCAGTCAGCTCCTCCAGGGTTCCTAGGGATTTACATGAAGGAGGATACAAAAGATTTCCTTATGATCTGTTGCTTCAAGTAACATCAGGTCTCTCTTCCAGTGTGAGCCTGCTGGCAAGAGATGGAGAAGATACAGGTTAGAACCTTTAAGCTCTTCCTCACTGCCAATGGGAATGTAAAGAGTACAAGTCTCCTGGTGAAAGTTCTCACCCATGCTCATTGGGGTATTTGTACCAATAGGTGAGAGGAATAAGAGAATGTCATCAGTGATGAGTGGATAAGCTGGATGTGGTGCACCCGCGCAGGGAACATTACTCAACCCTGAAAAAGAAGGAAATTCTGACAAACACTGCATCACAGGTGAATGCTTCTGTTTGTCTTCTATTGTTCCGCTCAGGTGAGGCACCTAAAATGTTCAAATTCATGGAGAATCAGGGAATCAGTGAGCTGGGAAAGAGGAACAGGGAGCCAGTGTTTAATAAGTTCAGAGTTTCAGCTTGGGAGGATGAAAAGGTTCTGGAAATGGTAGTGATAAGTGCACAACACCATCCATGTACCCGGTACTGCTCCCTTGAGGTGCTCCAAATGGACTGAAATGTGCACTGAACATTGTTGGTTAAAAACAAAGACCTTACAAAGACCTTAGGGCCATGTTTTCACAGACCTGACTCAGAGCTCTGCACAGTGGAAAATCCACCTTTAGGAGTGGAAGTTGTCCAGGGTCAGCAGTGGAGGGGACAGCAGTGCAGGGAGGTGGCCTGAGGGAGATGAGAGAAGAGTCACATACTGTAAGGGCGACAGTGTGTTTTAGAGCCGGAGAGAGCTGCATACACGGTGACAGCGAGAATCTGACTTTCCCCACCATTTCCCAGGGAGTGAGTTTCTGACACTCTGGCTTCTCTCTCAGATTTTCCCACCATGGAGACATATCCGTTTCTCTCCCCTTTCCCTGAACTCAGGCTCACAAGGGGCTAGTGAAGCACCCTGAGAGAAGGAGGCAGGGTTTGAAGAACCAATCATTTCAGTGATCTGAACGGCTGCTTTCTGTGTGGAAAACACATTAATATTTAAGTAATGAGAATTGTATGCAGACCCTTTGTGGATCTCCAATTGGCACTGCATCTTATTTCCTGTCATTATTCCCTCTCTATATCTCTATCTCTATCTACATATCTATATATCTATATCTATATCTATCTATACCTCTAACGCTACCTATACCTATATCTATATCTAGACAGGAAATTGGTTTCAGGATCCCCGAGGATATCAAAATTAGTCAAGTCTCTTATATAAAATGCTACGATATTTATATAACATGGACACTCATCCTCCTACACTCCGGAAATTCCTCATAACAACTAACAAAATATAAATGCCGTAGAGTTGTTAGGTTTATTGTTTAGAGGATAATGACAAGAAAACTAAACTCAATTTGTTCAAAACAGACACAGGTATATTTTTTATATAAGGCTTGTTGAATCTAAGTACATGGAAACTGAAAGTATGAAGTGATGATTGTACACACACACACACACACACACACACACAAGCTGCCCTCGGCTACCACGTTCCTTCCTTCCCCAGTCTTTCATTACCTTCCACAACCTCAACAGTTTTTAGAGAGTGACTGATGAAGTGTCCTGCCTGTTGGGTTTACCTGGTACTTTCTCACGACTAGACTGAGGGTATTCGTGTTTCCCAGGAAGCCACACGGGTGAAATGGAGTAGCCCTTTCCGTGGCCCGTCCTAGACGTGGCCCATGATGCTGTGATATGACTCCAGGGTTGAGCAGTCTTCTTACTTCCCTGTAAACTTCCCTGTGCTCTTGTGATAAGCCTCTTGTGAAATGCTTCAAGAACAGGCAAATTCCTTGACCTTTCCCTGTTGCTCACCCACTAGTTTAGAGCCTGGTGATGGGTCTTACCTGAATTAATTATTAATAGTCAGGCCGCCGAGGAGAGATTTTCCACTTCTTTCCACTTTTGACAGGTGGCATTCTACTACAAAGAACTTTGACTTTTCTGCCCACATATCTATCTATCTATTATTTTTTTAGGTGCATTCAGCATGCTGTGTGGCTTGTTATTTAGTCAGTGTGTTATAATCTGCTCCTGTAATTTATTTTATTGGTAAATTATCAAAGACTAATCACCAGAAGCCCTTTGTTTGGTGCCAATGTCCTTTCCGCATGTCCCACCATTCTGGGACGCATTAATTTCTGGTACAAATGTGCCCAGCCCTGCTTAGACTCTTCTTATCCCCTTCTGGATCAGCCATTTCTCCAAGGCACCCTGGCAGGCACCTCCCTGATTGCCTGGGCATCAGAAAGTCCGCCTCTGTGTGGCATAGACCATTGCTTCAAGGCCATAGATGTGGACAGTCTATTGCTGAGGACTGAGACAATTGGTATTTGTATATCTAAGCAAACAAACATGCAGTTCCAACACTAGGAGATAGGAGTTTCCACTCTCATTATCAACTTACAGGATCTCCATAGTACGTATCAATGTCAAGAAAATCTGCGGACCATTATGTTCAGTATATTTACTTGTTTTCTCAGGCCCCTGCATATAACCATTGTGCCACTGATCAGTCCCTCAGCATCCCATGCTGTTCTCTTCCTTAACCCCATCTTAGCTGTCAACTAGTGAGTCCCAAGGTTTTTGACTTCCCTCACCCGATTAGCTCATTGAACTCTTTGAATACATATTTTTAATTTAAACTTAATTTATTATTATTAGTGTGTTTGTATATGTATGGTGGGGGACAGTGTGTGTGTGTGTGTGTGTGTGTGTGTGTGTGTGTGTGTGTGTGTGAGAGAGAGAGAGAGAGAGAGAGAGAGAGAGAGAGAGAGAGAGAGAGAGAGAGAGAGAGAGAGAGAGAGATTTGTTGTGGGGTCACACATGTGCCATGGCCTGAGTGTGGAGGCAGGAGAGCAACTTTCTGGACTCAGGTCTCTCCTTCCACCATGGAATGCTGGGAGTGAGTTCAGGTTACAGGTTTGTGCAGCAAGCGCTTTACCTGCTGAATCATCTTGCTGGCTGATAAGCATTTTTGAACAAAGCAAAAGGAAGAATGGGAGGGAAGAACTTTCACTGGAGCACAATGACTGTTTCCAATACATTTTTCCCTCACTAACTTGTGGACATGGAAAGTAGGAAAAAGGTATACCTAACTCTGAGGGGTCCGAGGTGAGAATACCCTTCAGGGGTATTCTATACCCTGCCAGTCTGTTCTAAACCATTCCCACATCTCATGCAGAACACTTCATTAGATTAAATTATTGCTTCTAGTAATTTTCCACATTGACTACCGAAATGAAAATAAACAGAATTTTCCAGTTTTTGAATTGTTTGGCAGTAGCTGTAAAATTGGTCATAGATTTATTACTAACTTTTCAGGGGAAAAGTCTGCTCTGCTTTAAATGAATGACAGGGCTGGGCAGAATAGAGGAGGTCACACTTTAGTGACAAATAGATCCTGAAAACTGTGACATTATTAACGCTCATTCCTTCTAATGCCACAGTTGAATGTAGGTTGAGTGCCATCACTTATAGCTCTGCACGTGGCCATCCAATGTTGGGGGAAGAAAAAAAATTCAGGTGTCACCACAGGGCCTCCAGCTGAAGGTGACAGGGGACAATTTTGTTCTTATCTCACAGGTCCACGGGTGTTTCAAGAGTCAGAAGTAGAATAAAGCACAGAGGTGTCTGGGTACCAACAACAGCTTCTCCAGGTGGCATCGGTCCCTGGTTCCAAATATGTTTAAATGAGAAGCTTGGATCGAGGGACTCTGGTTCAAACCCTTTGACCTCTCTGAAGAGATGCTGCCAACACTCACTTTGATTAGAATGTTGGTACAGTTCTGTGTACTTTTAAACTTTAAAAGTTGGGCACATCTACATTATTTTAATTTTTTCCACCAACATTTGTTGCTAGTTGAACAAACCTACATCAGCACACCCATTAAGCTGGGCTTTTTTTTTTTTATGATGGTTGTTCACCCTTTTGACACATCACATGGCCTTGTTATCTATACCCATGTTGGGCTGCATTCATAGCTATCCTGGGACACATGCAGGCCAGGATTGGACACTCCTATAGTGTGTTGCTGGTGAGTTATGCTGGTGAGATCTCTGTAAACTTGTCAGCAAAAATTCTCCTCTTTGCTCACCATAGCTAGGCCAGGAATGCTTCAAGGCTGAGTATGTCTTATCCAGCCTGTTGCATCACAAGGGGCCCTTCAAAGGGCCTCTCGGAGTAGACACAGGATGGGGCTAACAGGGTTCACACACCAGTGTGGAACTCCACTAAAAAGTGTCCTGAGCTCAGCCACAGGGAAGAAGACACTCAGGCCCCCACCGGCCCCAGGTCCCTACGTGCGTGAATTTGCTGAGTTCTAAATCTTTTACCTGGTGGAGTGTGACCTCACTGTGCCCTGCTTTCTGAAGGCCTGAGTCACTACTGCGGCAACTCTCAGAGAGCTCCTTGTAGACACAGGGAACAGATAGCACCTTTTTAAAAGCCACTGAATCAATGTCACTTGTAGCTTAGGGCATGTCAGGACTGCAGGAACAGAATAAAATTATATAGGGTGTGAACCAGGCCCAGAACAATAGAAAGAGAGGCTGTGTGTTTGTGATTAATAGGGAAAATCACGGGCTTTATTTATCCTGGAGATGTGCCAGCTCGTGGGCTGCAGGTAGGTGTGTGAGGCCCTTTGTAGTGGAAGCCGGCATGGCGGTGAGTGTGTAGGATGAGCCTTCTTCTTTTGACCAAGAAAGGAAGGGAGAGAGAGAGAGAGAGAGAGAGAGAGAGAGAGAGAGAGAGAGAGAGAGAGAGAAAGTCAGAGCTTTGTGTTCCCTTGCATTTCCTCCTTGTGGTGAAAGCAGTGTGACTGGCCCAGAGTCCTGGCTAGTGTCATAAGTTCCAACACCGTGAGCGAAAGCTCTCACAGAGAGCCAAAGGCAAGGGAAAGATCTGGCACCCCATCTTATGCCAGTCAGCAACACACAATGGTCCCCAGAAAGCCCCATGTGATTAAGCACGGGAGGCCCCAAGCTCAGCCAGTGTCTACGCTGTGCTTCACAGACCACGGTCACAGCCAATAGAGAGAGAGATCTCCCAGTGCCCTCTCATCACCTCCACCAGAAAAAGGACAAGAGAAGGAAGGGGCCACGCTGATGGAATGCAGAACTTGAAGCTAGGTCTTCCCCTGACATGGTGCTGCTGTTTCCTCTGGGACACTCGGGGATTTCTCGTTCTAAAGTTGATGTCACAAGATCCAGTGCCTCTGGGATCCAGGTCAGAGGCAACTGAAAGGCTAGCACGAAGCGGGGTGGAGGCTCCCAGGGTGTGGAGAGGCAGAGTAAACTTTGAGCTCCCACATGTTGGCATCTTGCACAGCACAGGCCCAGCATGGCCAGGTCCTATTACCTTCTGGAGATGCCAGGCACACCGAATGCAAGTTTTCTATGTTTGTGTTGGCAGCAGATCTTGCTTGTATTTCAGTCATGTACCTGAGAACAGCATTTGATTTACAGGTCACGACCTTCACCTGTGGTATCTCTGGGATAATTCCAGGGACAGAGTCAGACCGAGGATAAGTAGCAGGCAGAGGGGGCCTTAAACAGTGATAAAGCATGGACAATTCTTTGGGAAAGGGAAGACCCAAACAAGGGGAAAGTGGCCATCCCTCACAGAGGGGTCTGAAGGAAGGCGTGTACTACATGAAGGGGAATATGGCAAGGTGTGTGGTGCATGACTGTAACCCCAGCACTCGGGAGGTAGAGGCAGGTGGGCCTCTAAGAGTTCAAAGCCGGTCTCATCTACAGAGCAAGTTCCAGGGATACACAGCGAGACCTTATCTCAAAACAAAAAAACTAAATGAAGGGGATAGACTGAGAAGAAGTTATTGGGTATGATTGAGTATATAACCCAAGACTTCAGAACATTCAATTAAAAAAACAAAAGGCAAAGAAAAGATGGAGAGGCAGTATAATGACATGAACCCCGGGCATCCTTTACACGTGCCACACACAGCACTGCACAAAACCTGAGAGGTGGGTGAAGCCATTAACCCTCACAGTCCCGCTTCCTCTCATATTAGAGATGATGAAACAGCCCACGGTTGCCTAGGATCAGCCCCTAAGATCATGGCACACAGTAGATTCTGGCTCTAGTGTATCTTCCAAGCTATTCTGCTTTCTGCATGCTGGGTCTCAGAATCAGCAGTGAGAGCAGACAAGCTGGACTCACATTGGCTCATCAATGCCTCCTTCCCAAGGGATGTCAATCACGAGAGAGTCTGCCTAGGTAGAGTCTGTAACCTAAGCTGGGTAGACCAATCTTGACCAGAAAAACAGAGACCCACACTGTATCAATGTCTACGTTCACCAATGACTGTTCTCTAGGGCCTGTTCAATCAAGTGTAACAAGTATATGCCATGTTCTTATCTGCCAGTTAACCAGGGGAATAACATTTGCACTAAAGGAAAGAGACCAGGGACAGTGTCTCACCCTTGTTAGGTCAGCACCCAGAAGCAGAGATAGGAAGATTGGTAAGTTCTAAGCCGGTCTGGGCTACATAGTGACACCCTGTCTCAAAAAACCTAAATAAACAAGAAGGAAAAGAAGAGAAAGAAGAATATCACAACTCCAGGCCTATCCAGAATGGATAGAGATGTACTTTATGGGAACTCAGGATGTTAATGACAGGCAGTGAGAATCAGGAAGTAACCAGCCCTTTCCCCTGCTCAAAATAGCCAGAACCACCTAGAATTTTCAGAGGAGAATCTTTCTTTCTGCTCTCATGGGCTGAGTAACAGAACCTGCTAGAGATGACAGCGGGATTGGGTGTGGGTGCCCTTGACCTCTGCTCACATCTCTCCGGCCTCTGTTCTTATGAACTTCTCTGAGCCTCCTGTCACAGCCTAGGATGCAGCAGGTTTGGAGAATTGAAACTCACAGACCCAGACACCCCCACCAGCCCTGTGGTGCTCACTAAAGATGGAATAAATTAAAACAGAGGGCAGCAGGGAGTTTTGAAAAAACATATACTATACCACAAAGGCTCATACTTTAGCTCCATTATCATGAACTAGGAACACATGGGTAAAGCTTGCCTGATGTTTCCTGGCCAACAGTCAGTTCAAAAGGAACAGGCCTGGGCGTGCCAGCAACAGCAGACGCTCTATATTCATTCTGGAGTTATTAAATAATAATTTATAATGATTTATACATTTAATTTACATGGCTGCCATCCGAAATCTAATTGCACAACAGCCCTGCCATCTTCTGATACTCTGGTTATAAACAGGGCAGTGGAAGACCACGAAGCGGTTAGTTCTCAGGAGGGTTTCTCTACAGGCAGAGTAGGAGGCCAGGTGGCCCAGGACCACTAGGGAGCCTAGAGAGCCCTGGGATGTCAGAGCCCTGGAGTTGGGATTTCCAGGCTCAAGATCTCATAGATTTAGGTGGTCCAGCTTAGTGCATTCTGAACACTGTGGCCAGTCAAAAATCAGCCCGACTTCCAAAGCTTTCGTCCCCATGATACCGATTCAGTGAGAATGGCAGAGTCCACTGCACACTGATGTTGACATCCATCTGGGAGACAGGATACATGAGAGTACTTTGATATTTTGGAGGGGCATAAAAACTAGAGATGTTGGAAAGACTTCAGCTAGAGCATGCACAGTTTGAGTCAGCATTTCCCTGTCATTAGCTGGAGTAATCTCAGGTACTAGTTTTTATTTGCTGGAATCTGGGGCTGAGGCCACTGATTCAAGTCTCTACCCAGACAGTACTCCCCTTTCCAGCCAGGAACCAAACTACAAAGCACCTTATCCCTCAGAAAGCCAAGGCTAGTGAGGAACCGAGGAACCTTCTCTCAAAGCCTGAACGCACCACATTGCACAGTGCTCAGTCTGTTTATTATAATGAGGACAGATACACAGGAAAGTCTGGAAAGAGAGCTCACTGGACCATCAACTTGGAGAAAAAACGTACAGTAGTACTTTATGTAAGTGAGTCTCAGTAGTGTGTGGAGTCTTAGTGTGTGTAGAGTAAAATATGAAGTGTGTGTGTGTGTGTGTGTGTGTGTGTGTTTGTGTGTATGTGTGGGTAGGTGTCACATTGTGCAGTTATGGTAGTGTGTGTTGCATGTGTGCTTTATGTGCCAGATGGGGATTGTGTGTCATATATCATGAGCACTAGAGGTGGAAGTATATAAGTTATGCATGTAATTTGTGACCCATATGACTCTTGGGCATGTGTAGTACATATGTGGTTAGTGTTGTGCGTGTATATGAGTATGGTATATTTCTGGTGTGTGTTCCACACATGTGGGGGGCTATCTTTGTGTGTCTGGCATATGTGGGGTGTGTGTAGAATACAGCAACATGTTTGTTATCCATGGAGTGTGTATGCTATGTGTGGTGTGTGAACCACGGATACCGAGTATATATGGGGCATGTGGCATATTACAGCATGTGTGTGGTATGTGTGTGTATGGCCTGTGTGTGGGGATGACTCGTCAAGTTGTCAGTTCATCAACAAGCAGACCAGTCTTTTGGGTCAGGGTTCAGTAGATGGTGACAGCTATGAGAGCAGCGAGGAAAACATAATAGAAGGTGAAACCATTGCAAGCAAACAGAGGTTGACTCACTGATGAAAACGTCTCCAAAGACAACATTCTTGAAAAATAAACAATGTGAGCTGATAGCGATATCCCCAGGGTTCCAGAGCAGCCCTTGGTTGCCATTTCCTGGATTCCTTTTCTGTCTTTTAAATTTAGTAATGACTGCTATGCACACAATTCGGAAGGGTGCTTGCTCTACCAGCTAAGAGGGAGGGCCCAATAGTGACCAGGATCCAGCCCACCCAGCTTCAGGTTCAAGGTCTACCTGTGGCTGATTCTCTTCCTTTCCTTTGCAAGAGGTCAGTGCAGCTCCCCTCTGAGTGTGGCGTGGAGATGGTGGTGTCAGTGTTTCTGCAGGGAGGTCATGGAGGTCCTGAAGGTCATGGAGGTGGCCTAGCACAGAAGCCCAACCACATCACCATGATGAAGGAGATTTATTATAAGCCTGGACACGCAATGGAGATAAAACCAACACAGACTATAGGAATTGGTATAGGCAGATCCCCTGCCTGCTTCCTGGGAGATGTTCCTGTCAGAACCAGCCTCCTTCTCCCTCTTCGAGCTCAGCAAATGCTCTCTGGCGGCTCACAACCCTCCTCTGGCCTGGGAAAACTCCTCAAAGATGTATCAAGGTGTTTACTGCATTTCCCAATAGCCAGTTGCTTGGTAAATTTTGTTATTTTCTAAAGATTGATTTAACCAGCTTCAGGAATTTAAGTGGTCACTTTTTCTGTCGGGGCTGTGAGGGTGGGGCACCTTTTTACTGGTCTGACCCACCCAGAAGAGACCCAACTCCCCAAAGGGTTAGATCAACTAATTCACAGGTATGGCACCACAGTCAGTCCAGTTCTGGCTGGTTGGTGACTTACCTGTCCTCATCTCTGATGGCAAAGTTAAAATGCCTACTGTCAGCCCAGGGTGGAGACCCCTGGAGTGCTCAGTGGGGATGTGGGAGGGGCCTCAGCCACTTCCTGTTCTGCCCCTTGCTGCTTCACATCACAGAGCTGAACTTGCCCACACTCCTGCAGCCTGGACACCTTCAAATTAGCTGGATGCTAACGGTGCTGATCCAGGGCCTCTCAAAAGTAAGGATACTGCACCTCTTCAGCTCCCTGCCAGGGAGGGCCCAAGAAAAACGTTTCAATTATTTTGTTTATATGCCCCTGGTGTTTGGGTCACTGTGCCTTCCAGGTCTCTGCCTATAAATCTGGTGTGCGATAAGCCGGAAACTGGCAGGTAGTATGGAACTTGTCTTCTTAGCCTTTCCCACCACCGCTCTGGTTTCTAGGGTAGCTTACCCATGAGCCACTCCGCTCTTGCTGCCACTGTCATCCCCATTTTCCAACAGAGCCTCTGCACCCATCCCAGCACCCCACCTCCACGCCACAAGTGTCCCTCAGATGTTGCCTTGAGGATGTGCTTGGGCCGTGCTGGCTTAGTCCTCTGGTCTCAGGTCCTGGGAACATCCTTGGTGCCAGGCACACGGACACAGCATGGTTGCCCCTCTGTTACTGTCTTCCTGGGTGGCTAATGACAGCTTGAACAGAGAGTCAAAGCACCCGAGCAGAACTGTGTCAGGATGGAGGGCAGTGGTTCCAGACCATGGACTCCAAAGGAATCACGTGAGGTAGAAGAGAGCATGACTGGACCCGGAAACCGTTAGGAACTGTCCCCTCTCCTCTCCTGCTGACAACAGCCTTGCACCTTGTCAAGTGTGCTAGGACCTTACAGACCCTAAGTCAGTGACTCCAAGAGCTCAAGAAATCCATCTTACCCAAGAGTTCTATTTCTACCTACAGCCAAGCAAGGGGTTCCCAGTTCAAACTGTGTTCCTGCACACATTCAGAGTCACTGATGCCAGGTTCTGAGGAGACCAAGGATTTCAGCCTCTGTGTGATTTTAGGGATCCACAGTCCAGTGAGCTGCTAGGAGCCAGCAAGGTAAACAGCACACAAGGCCAGCGGAGGAGCTGTGGAAATGATAGAAGTACCATTTTCCCACACTTTTCAGTCCACAGAAGTAGAACTTCAGAGAAGGATTCTGCTGTGCTCCCACTAGGAATAAGAGAGAAAGAGCCTGTCCAGCAGTGGCTGAATAGATGGGTCTAACCCAGTGCATAGTGGGAGCTTACTAGCTGGCCTCTGGTTGAGCAAAGATGTGGATATTGGCAGATTAGTAAATGCTGATCAATAGACTTGCAATTTGTCACCTGAGTTCGGGGAAGGAGAAACAGAAAGATGGTGTGGAATGGGGCTTTATCCAAGGAAGCCACATTCTAACCTTGGAGGGGAACCTGAGACAACACTTCCTCCTGTCCATTGTGAGCAGCTCCTTGGAGGCTTCAGTGAGGACCGTGTGCGTGCGTGCATGCGTGCGTGCATGTCTGTCTGTCTGTCTGTCTGTCCTTGGCAGAACACTGCTGAATATTCACCCATGCAATAAGTTACCTCAGTCATTTGTCCTGAACACTGACGGCCTTGAAGTCTGGGTCTTACCATCCACTTAGGAGGCTGACTGTGAGGGGCGATTTCTGTTTTCTTGGGTCTCGTTAACTTAAAGAGACAACCACCCCATGGCACAACATCCCCATGCGAAACCAAACCTAGTCGGCAGTCAGAGGTCTATGGATGGAAAAGAACTTAAAAGGAGGGCTAGCCAGATGGCTCCATGGGCACAGGCACTTGTCACCAAGCCTGAGAACCCGAGTCCAGTTCCCAGAACTCATGGCGGAAGGAGAGAACTGACTCCACAAGTTGTCTTTTGTTCTCCACAATATACTCCATGGTGTGTGTACGGATGAGTCTGTGTGTGTGTGTGTGTGTGTGTGTCTGTGTGTGTGTGTGTGTCTGTGTGTGTCTGTGTGTGTCTGTGTGTTTGTGTCTGTGTGTGTGTGTGTCTAAACATGCATGTGTGCTGTGTGTACACATACACTAAAGTGTGATGATATATAGAGAGTGGCTGGAGAGATGGTTCAGTGGCTAAGAGCATGTATTGCTCTTGCAGAAGACCAGAGTTCGGTGGCTAGCACAAACACCAGGCAGCTCATACCACTCTAGTTCCAGGAGATCTGATGGTCTCTCGGGCCCTTATGGGTACTAGCATACACATGTCTGCACACACATACAAACATAAAATTTTTAAAAAATGCATAGATTTTTTGCAGGGCCAGGGGACAGGTCACCTTAGGATGTTCCTCACCAGATTCTTTATATGAAATGTTTCTAAGAGCTAACACATCACAGCCATTACAAAGCCACTGGTGGCTTAGGACTCTCCAGCCTAGGAGGTCTCCATGTCAGCAGACTAGAGAACACAGGACGGGAGAGTGAGAAACCAGTGCAGCTGGAAGGGCCCAGAAAGGTCAGGGAAGGCAGTGTTCCCTGCTGAAGTGTGCCCAAGCTCTTGTTGACACCTGGGGAAATCTCTGAATTATTCTCTGGGTCACCCACGGGATGGGTAGCCAAAAGTCAAGTTCAGAATTTCTGAGTCCAGGGAGTTTACACTCAGGGGCGATCACATGAAGTAACACCGAGGTCTTGCTGTTCTGGGCGACCACCAGCTTTACCACCCTGTGCTTTAGGGAGAGCATGAGAGAGCCTGGGCTATGAGGCAGTTCAAAGGCTGCCTCTCCAGCGTTTTTCCCTCCGATGAACCAGCAACAGTTTAAAGGCAGACCTCTCCTTGCTGCAACACAGGGAAAGAGAGGGAAAATGACGGCAGAGACCTGAAGGTGTAGCCTCTGTTTTAGCAGCCATTTTCTGCGTGCTGAAATATTCGTTGACCCTAAACATTGATTTGGTCCTAACGGGGAAATGTTTGGCCAAAAGCTACCATGGAGCTTTCTGCGATGATGCAAAGTTCTAAATGATGACTTGTTTGTAGCATCTTGAGGGAATCCTCAGCTCCTGCCAGTGGCTAGTGTCCAGCCAGGTGGGCATCTTCCCCCTCTGGTGGTACCTGAAAATCACTAGAGAAGCTTTGGAAGTAGCACTTTCTACCCAACCTGTGCTTCTGAGGTGTGGGGTCTGCGTGAGGTAGGTGCTGCCTGGGGGATCCTGTTTTTGTTGTTGATTTCTGTGTCTTTGATAGCCATGCAAGAGAGAAGCTCCGGGGGTGAGGCCGGGTGGCAGAGCCAGGAGTGTACAGGCACAACCCTCTAGCAGCCACTCCTGATGAAATACCAACTGGGCTCATCTGATAATTATAATAATAAAGGTCAGTCTTTCCCTAAATCTCCCCCTCCCCGACCTACAGTTTGTTTCTGGGGTTTCTCACTTGGCAATTTCATACTGAGAGCTTCTCACTCAACCTGCTACAGATTTTATTTCAGAGTTTCTCTCTTCAGAAGCAATGAGAGAAAGAAACTCAGATTAAAGATATCAGCCTGCCAGGTTTCCTCAGGTTGAAAAAGAGCCTCTGTAATGTGGCCCTTGGGGAGGCTTTACCAGGCAAGAGTGAACAACTGGACTATCTAAGCAGGATAGGGCAGCTCCTGGGGGTGCTCCGACATCATCATGAAGAAGTTCTGCTTAAGATACTTCAGGCTCTAAAACACAACTCTGAGAACAGGCTCAGCTCTGAAGTCCAGCTTCACTCACAAGTGTCACCAGTCCTTGGTCCTCCTCACCTTTCCCTGGTCTCCAGTGACAAGCCATCCCTCTCAGTGAGGTCATCACCAGCCTGAGAATTCCTATGCTGCTGTGATCCATGCTTTACCATGCAGAGCCTGTTATTCATCTTCCTGAGACAGAGGAACACGTGACAGGTGATGGCTCACTCTCTTCCTGTCTCCTCTCCATGTGCAGTTGGGTTCCTGGTTCCTTCTCTGCTCCTTTATCCATTTCCACACCCCACTCAGGTTCCTCTACATCTTTGCAGAAATCAATCTGAACCCACCACTATTAACTTCATCATATGTCTTGCTTTCTACCCGAGCCTGTGGTCACTGGACCCATGCTCAGGTGGCCTCACTCCACCTATGACTTTCCCAGTGTCACTGTTAACTTAAAACATAGGCCTTGCCGGGCGGTGGTGGCGCACGCCTTTAATCCCAGCACTCGGGAGGCAGAGCCAGGTGGATCTCTGTGAGTTCGAGGCCAGCCTGGGCTACCAAGTGAGTCCCAGGAAAGGCGCAAAGCTACACAGAGAAACCCTGTCTCGAAAAACCCAAAAAAAACAAAAAAACATAGGCCTTAACAAACAATGCCTGTGAGCTTGTGCCTTTTCACATTAAAGTGTCTGTTTCAATACATCCCACTGGGCCCAAGCATGAATATTCCAGGTGACTGTTATGATCTTAAATCAAGAAGAACACATCATAAAGCCATTGTCTCAAGATCCATCATTTTCTCTAAAAAGATTATAGTGTGTGTGTGTGTGTGTGTGTGTGTGTGTGTGTGAGAGAGAGAGAAAGAGAGAGAGAGAGAGAGAGAGAGAGAGAGAGAGAGAGAGAGAGAGAGAGAGAGAGAGAGTGTTTGGGAGTTTCAGGTCAACATGTTCATTTGTTTCACTTTGGCAACATTTTTCCTGTTGAGAAGTACTATAATGTAATGGTGAAAACTATAAAATTTACTTTTTAAAAAAAGATTCCTTCCCTGCAGCCTGCCCTTTAACTCACCTGTCTTCTGGCATCCTTGCTGCCTAGCAACCTTGCTGCCTAGCATCCTTGCCATCCACTACATTGAACCCAGTCTTAAGTTGCTGGCACAATGGCAGTGGCTCACCACGTGAGTGACCCAGTGCTCAGCTCTCCTTCTCCATGCTGTGTCACTGGTGTTTGATGTGGCTGGCTACCTGCTTCTTGGATTCCTTATCTTGAGTTACACACACGTGTGCCTGTATATATGCTAACATGAACATAACACAAAGCTTACCCTTGTTGCATACCTGTTTGCACTGAGATCTAAGGTACCTATTTCTGCAAATAGAGCTAGGCATGGACTGAGATCTGAGGTGACGAAAGTCACTTAAATTGATTTCAGAGATTCTGGGAACCCCAGACTTTCAGACTAAGTGGAACCACAACATGACATATTTGAGGGGCCCACACCTCCTCTGAGATCTGTCTTGATAATGTCAGGTATGGTTCTCATCATCTAGGGAGCCACAGCTTCCTAGCTGACTGAATAATTGTAGACAATGCTCAAGAGAAACCAGTTAACTAACTTCTCCACTCCAGAAACCTGAAGTTTGGAATGTCTACTTAACTGCAAATATTCAACTTATTCAATCCTGTCAAGGGGCCACCTAGCAAATATTTATGAAAGTTCTTCAGTGTGTCTGATCTCAAGATAAAGAACATGAATGTTGGTTGATTTGTTTAAATATAGCTTTCAATTCATAAAGCATGATCATTATATTTCCTTTTCGGCCATTTCTAACCCCACTGGCTTCTTGGTGCATGCTCATCAACAGGTGTGAGATGAAATGGCCCGGAAGAGCTCTGGAAAGGAGGATGTGAGCCTGTACAACATCCTCGGCTCTGAGAGCTGGGAGGACTCAACAGGATAATTATGTTATTACAGACATATAAAAATGAAATGCTTTTCAGGATTGGGTAGAATGGGACACATCAATATGCAGGCATGGAAGGCTGGAGCTGTGAGTAGTGATGGCTTTCATGCTGAGTTATGATTGCCATCATGGTAGTACTAGGGCGGGCCTTAAGAGGTGGCCAGATCAAGGAACTAGTGCATTACTCTGGTGAGTGACTTCTTGCTCTTATGGGACTGAATTAAGGTGTGTGTGTGTGTGTGTGTGTGTGTGTGTGTGTGTGTGTGTGTGTGTGTGTGTGTGTTGTTAAAGCAAGTTCACCTCTGTGTTTTATAACTTCTGTGCCCTTTTGACTTCCGTTTGTTCTTCTGCGACAAGATGATGTAGAATGAGGCCCTTACCAGAGACTAAGCAGATGCTGGCACATCTGGCTGCTCTTGGACCTTACAATCTCCAGAACCTCAAGCCAAAACCAACTCATTTTCTTGTGAATTACCCATTCTCTCAGGTATTCCGTTATAACCACCAGAAAGACTAAGACCACGGTCTACAAGGAAATGTCAGAAAATGCACAGGAGCCAGCATGAACGCAGAGAACAGACCTGTGTGTGTGTGGGGGGGGGCGCTCAGCGCCTTCCACCATGTCACCTTCCTCCTGCTCCTGGGCCTGCCCTTGGCCCACAGCTTCCCTGAGTATCTCTGGTAAGATTTCTTTCTACTGGGGGCTGGTGGAGTTTAACCCTGAAAACCAAACAAACTCTGGCCAAGACAAGCATTGAATTTGTCTTGGCAGTACCCCATAGATGAGGAGTGTGAATGTTGGTTAATTTGTTTAAATCCACCCTTCTGTTCCCAAAGCATGTGAGTCTCCTCTTCAGCAGTTTCCCAAGACTGCTGTGCGGCTGAGTGGCTTCCTGGTGCACTCTCGTCAACACTAGTAAGAAGAGCTGTGTGAACAGAGCATGGAGAAGGGAGGTGTGAGCCTCCAGGACCATTCAGCTCCCAGATTCCTTATTATTTGAAATGGCAAAGGTGATGTGGCCATTAAGTACCTCCTCTGCGAGAGCCAGCATCTAGTCAGAAAACCATTGGGAGCTGGGCTTTAAAGGCATTCAGCCACTTTCTACCATTCTTGTTTTCTCTGATTCAGGTAATGCTAGTCTATTTGCCAATTTGCATAACATTTAAATATATACCTGAGAGCTTGGATAGATTCTCCATGGGTATGAAGTCTCTTAGTTTTCCCCTGTTCTTCTGTAACTGAGAAGCTTGGGGTTTGGATTTAGGGAGAATGTCCGTCATGTTCCAGAAGGTCATGAGGTAATAGGCTTAGAGGCAGAGGGGCGGAAGTTATGATGAAGAGTTTGGCCATCCGGTATAGGACAAGGACTTGGAGCTGTGAGGGACCCAGGGCTGCAGCTGGCACTCTCACCGATGCCCTGAGAACTCCTGAGTACATGGCAGAAATAGAATCAGAATGGAGGAAAGGGCCACAGGGCTCCTCAGAGAAGTATACCCACCACACCACAAGGCTCCTCAGAGAAGTGTACCCACCACACCGGTCAAGCCTGAGCCTGGCAAAACCAACATCAAAGCACACTGGAGCACACTGAACTCTTGTTAGTTTTTAGACCAAGAGTCTAAAATAAGGGCCACAGATAAAAACATTCCAGCACTCTAGCCAAATTATAAGTCAAGTTTTGCCAGAAAGGGGCTGTATCTACTTGACTTCGAGTAGTCTGGTTATTCTAAGCTCCTCTCCCGGGCTCAGGCTCTGAAACAGATACAGGGCAGCTGATGGAGTCTAAGAAATTACCAACCTGTCCTTTCCAGGGTTTTCCAGGCCCCCTTCCAGGCCTACATTGAGAAATAAGCATCATCAGTATCTTACAAGTTTTCTATCACTCTCTTCTTAGAGTACACCTGTAATGAGTTCATTTCACAGGACTGGTAAGATAGGTCAGCCTACCTGGAGTCTCACAAACGTGTTACTAGGTGCTGTGCTCTTGACCCAACACTTCCAGCGTCTCAGACAAGTGGGACTCCTCCTCAGACTCCCCCAGAGATGCTGCTGTGTTTCCAGATGAGCACAGCTGCAGTTCAGCTCTGCCAACACTGTCAGAGGGACCTATATAAAGAGTAAACAATGACAAATCCCCAAAGCCCCCAAGGCCCTGGATGCCCACATCCTTCAGTATTACTAAGAACCCAAGAAGGGGAAAGTGATTTGTGTTTCCCTTGCCTTCAAAGGGGAAGAAGTTAAATCAGAAAATAGATTATTGCCTTGTCTGTAGCAAGGCAGCACAAGAAGCAGCTGGAAAGCAGAGGCAGGAAGAACTCTGGCTTCCTGTGTGTGTTATGAGCCATGGGTTACTTCTCTAAGTAGTTGAGATTCACTTTATCTGGGTGATGATGAAAAATGGACACCCATACAAGAGAGAGAAGCACTTCATCAAATGCACCTCAGGACAATGAGGGGCAAAATCCTGGCAGCAGATTCACTGGGGTCCCAGAGATGTGCACAGATTTCCTCTGTGATCCTGTGCTCCCCAGCATTTGTATAACTGCAGAGCCTTTCTGAATGTGGGCCAAATCTGGAGCTCTGTCCTTTGTGTTTGGCAAGCACAGGCCTTGCTGCCATGACACACTCATGACCAGATGCTGGAAAGCCACCCTGCTTTGAAAACAGAAGCACTGTTCAGGGTCAGGCTGGGCAGACTTTGTTCTTGGGGTGGTATTTGAAGACAGAAGGCTGGCCTTTAAGAATCCAAGCAAGACATGCTTACAAGCTTGTAACTGTGATGGTGAAAAAAGTGAGTCCAACCCTTGCCACTGGAGATGGAAAGAGGGAGTACTGAGCACTCCAACTGGAGGAGCGCCACACTGGCATGGAGAAGGATGGAACGCAAACATAGCCTTGTAGACAAAATGTGGAGTCACTGACAAAGATACCTGGAGTTAGGTCTACAATGAGATTGTTTGGCTACATATACATCTTGTGGTAGGATCACCAGAGTCCATCTCATTTACCATCTAGCAACCCTTCTGTCAGTTTGTTTACAGTGAGAACACTTAAGCAGATGTCAAGGCCATAATTCAGCCTTATTAACTGGTTGCCATGTGGTACATCCACTCTCTTGAGCTTACTTAGCCGAGAACCACAAGTCCGTGTCTTTTCATCAGCGTTTCCCCTTTGCTCCAACTCTAGCCCCGGCACTCAAAGTTCTACTGTATGGATCTGACCTCTTGATTCCCACACATGAGTGAGAGGTCATGCATTATTCATCTTTTGTGTATCTGGCTGATTTCACTTTGCATAGTACCTTCTGGGTTCATCCGCATTATTGCAAACAATAGAATTCCCTTTTTCCTACTGAGTATCATTCCATTGTGTGCATATACACGCACTATAATTTGTGTGTGTGTGTGTGTGTGTGTGTGTGTGTATGTGTGTGCATGTGAGAGTGTGCTCAGGTATAGGCTGGAAGACAACCTTGGTTGTAATCTTCAGGAATGCTATCTCCCTCCTTTGTGTCAGGGTCTTTCATTGGCCCGGAGTTCACCAGTTAGGCCTGCTTGCCTAGACAGTGAACTCCTAGACAGTGAACTCCAGAGAGGCTTCTATCGCTCTCTCCCTGGGGCTGGGATCACAAGCACACCACCACACCAGGCATTTTTATTTGCGGTCTGAGGATCCAACCCAGCTTTTCATGCTTACAAGGCGAGCGCTTCAGTCACTGAGCCATCCCCTCTACCTTTGTATCACAGTTTCTATTTTCATTGTTCCCATACCCTGGCTATTGCAAAGACCTTCCACATACAACAGAGGATGCTCTTTGCAACCGTGTGTTGTTTCTCTTCCCTCCGGAGGGAAGACATATATGGTTTTGATTGTGAATTGTTGCCTATAATTCTTTCATTCTAATTCAGGAAGCACACTGCTCTTTGGTCATAAGGACACTTTTTAAAATTGAAGACTCTGTTGCTCATGAGACACAGCTCCCAGGAACAGATAACTCTACAGAAGTTTTCTCAGCTTAGCCTCCATGGCTACTATGGCACACACTACTCTGCTTGAGGTTCTGTTCCAGCCTGGTGCCCAGGGTGTGGATCTCTGCAGATCCTGCTTCTTCTAAGTTTAAGTCTCTTGAAAACACTCCCCAAGTGGATGGAGGGAGAGCTAGCCTGTCCTAGACCTCAGTAGGCCTGGGCGAGAGATTTGCTGAGAAGGTTGAGCCCACTGGTTATTTACCAAGATGATTTAACTTGGTTAAATAATATGGGCTACAGCAGGTCAAAAGCATATATGTTGGTGATTTGGGGAATAAAAGTCTTCAAAATGTGAAAAAAATATGGTTATTTTACCCAGTCTCCCTCCAAAAGCAACTAAAAAAATGAGGCTCACCAACTCATTTCCCAAATCAATGATTGCCTTCCAAAACGTATTCACAGTGTGATTTATATTAATTTGTGCTTCTGATGAAGATTAATCTTTTCAGATTATGTACAGTTATAGACACAACTACTAACAGTTATGTACTTACACACACACACACACACACACACACACACACACACACACACACACCCTGATGGTAGTAACTTGTTCCTCCACAAAGAAGAACTTGTAAAGTGTTGTAAGAGGTCTCTGCTCTGTTGCATCCTGGCTAGCTCACCTGCCAGCACCCAGTGTTTCTGGGAACAGGGAGGCCAGCTACTGTCAGAAGCCAGGCCTGTCAATCACAATATCACACCAAAACCCAGCTCATGAACACTGGACAGGCCTGGAAGGGAACAGTCTCTTGGAAAAAGCCCAGCACTTTATCACAGTTACACGCCCTGTGCTAATTCCATGATACATACATTACATATACCAGAAATGTTTGCCCAGCAGGGGATGCAAAAGCAACCACCAACGGCCACGGCCGATGCCTTATCTTATATGGAAGTCTTGCTAGCCTACCGAAGAAAAACATAGAAACTATTTCTCCTGTGCCCTGATTTAGAAAGCACTGATAAGGTCTAATCAAAGAAAAAGATAAGCAGTTCATGTCACGAAACTCCTAGCTAGGAGAGCCCAGATGGGAGACCCGCAAAGGAATCAAGTGGAAGGAGGAGGGGGAAGGTGAGAAGGGAGTAGTCTTCAGGAGTGTAACTTCCCCCGAATGGTGAACCCCAAGATTTGCCGCCATCACTGCCCAAGATACCCGTTCGGCCTTCACCAAGTTGCTGTAAAGTCTGTAAAGCTGGAGCTGGCTCAGAGGACTCTCTGGATTTTTCACATAATATTGGTACTTGGGAGTAACCGCGTCCCTCCCTCCCCACGGCCTACTGCTTATGTAAGAGGAGGGTCAGCCACTGAGGGCAAAGAAGCCTGTCCCCAACCCACTTGGCCACATGACCATCTCCCTGGCTGTCCTTTCCCTGACCCTGCCTGACCACCCCTAAGGAGGTTTACCTTGGAGGTGGGGGCAGAGTGCAGCTTGCACTGTGCTTGCCCTGACCCAAGTCAGCCTGAAATGAATGTGGTGACCATTGGCTCTCCCCTAGAACCCATACAGTCTCTCCACATGTCCCTCCCACTCAACTTCCAGGAAGTACCTCAAAGAAGGTATGAACTCTGATAGGTCCAACTTGGAGCTCTCATTTTAAATAAGTCATTTTATACTACCATGGGTCCTTCAGCTAGTCCTGTCTATCGAAAGCCCTTGTTAGTTCATCAAGGCTAAGGCAGCGAATGCAGGACCCTGCTCCATGGCAATGGTGACCACAAGCTCTAGTTGACCCCACAGATCAGTCCCACGTTCTCAGGACCAGCTAGCTGGCACCACCTAGGCAGAACATATGAACTGATATTCCAGTCCCAAAGGTCATTACCGTGAGTTTCTATTTCAAACTTCTCAGCTTGTGAAACTAAAAGATATTGAGATCTAAGATACTGGGGCAGAGGGAACCAGGCAAAAAGGAGGAAAGGGACTAATATTTACCCTCACTATCATGAAGAGATTAGTCTGTCCTCTGGTACACTTGGACACGGTGATTGCTCAAATGTTTAACTTTTTTTTTAATTGCAAATGCTGCACAAACCAGTTTTGAACACACATGCATTAAAACTGCTCTGCCATTTGAAAACTCTGATCAAGAGATGCCAAGTCCTCGGCTGCTGAGACGAGCCAGAGTTTGTGGAACTATTAGGGTAGATTAAACGAAGCCTAATAGCACTTAGAACTTCAAAGCACATGGAGCCATTAACTAATTAATCCCCACCATTCCCCTTCAGGTACATAAACAGCCATTATCCTCCCCTTACAGTTGGGTAGATGAGGCATCTTCCTGGCTGCAGATGGAAACGGGGTTTAGCAAGGATCGAGGCAAGGACATTTCTACTCCTTGTTTGCTGCACTCTCGCCCCTCCCTGGGTGTTATATCCTTTCAGAGATTTGTGGATGGGTTTTGAGTTCAGATTTCAGAGATTTGGAATCTTGTCCCTCCCCATAACTGTTTCTGACAAAGATATCCAACACCAAAGGGGGCTGTGCCACTTAACGTTGTAACCAATTGGAAAGATGGAAAGGCAGAGCCATCGGCTGAGGAGTGTGACTGAATAGTTGGTTTCATCTAGACTTCTCTGCATCTGTTCAGAATGCTTTCAGAACTGTGGTGCTCAGGATTGTTTCACAGCACACCCACACCGTGCTCTGCAGCCAAGTGTCATGGTCTATCCTTCCCCAGAATGGGAAAACTTCCCACTGTCCCTCCCTGCAGCATAAGCAACAGGGAACAGTACCATAGGGCAAGATCAGAACGCTGCAGCTGCCCTGAGTAGCGCACATTCTACCAAATTATTAACTATCTAGTAAACCTGGAGGGAGGACTGGACTGCTGGAAATCTGGAACCTTTCATAGCCCTGCAATGTCTTTTGTGTTGACCAGTGAATGTCTCTAAAACCTTGCAGAAGTGATACATCTTTAAAAGAGGTAACTTGCCAGAGAGAGAGAGCCTGCAGGGTCTGCTTGGAGCCACTGAGGTAGCAGTGAAGAGATCTGAACTCAGAGGAAGCAGCAGGAATAAGCAGCAGGCACTTGGTCTGCCAGCCAGGTGTGTGTGTGGGGGGAGTGTGCTCTGTGCCTCAGGGCTTAGTTCTGCACAGGGCAAAGTGGGAAAGGGGACTGGAGGTCAGTGCCAGGCATCCTGGTACTCAGGGGGCCCCTCCTCCCGCAATACAAGCTGGCGTCACAATTCCACTTCTGTTTGTTTTCTCTTAGGCCTTGTTCTGATGAAGTCCCCAACCTCCACTCCAAGGAAACTTCTAGAAAGTGGGTGATACTTTCTCATGGGAAAAAAGGATAAAAATCAGAGGGTTTAAGCACAGAGCATCAAGCTGGTCACATCATCAAACAAGAACAGTCATGAAGGCCGGGATTAAACAACCACAAACCTCAATGACCTCATCTGTAGAGGAGGTAGAATGGTGGAGGCCTCTCCGTTCATATGGAAGGATTAGGGGAGACTGGCTCTGAGGAGCACAGCAGTGTCTTGCATTTAGCAAGTGCCCACAACTCTCACTGAGCCACAGATAAGCTTTCTTCACATGCTGTTGGCCCAGAAGAGTGGCTGAAGGTGGCTGCAACTTTTACTCCAATTTTAAAATGGGACAGTAGAGGATCTGGAAGGATGGCTCAGTGGTGAAGGGCATCTTCTGCTTTTGAAGGTGACCCAAGTTTGGTTCTCAGAACTAGCAACAGGTGGCTCACACCTGTCACTCCAGTTCCAGGGGACCTGATGCCCTCTTCCAGCCCCCACTGGCACCTGTACTCATATGCATATATACCTTCTCCTCACACACATGTATGCATTTTTTTTATTAAATAAGACATGGAGAAAAACAACAAATACCCAGAGGTACGCATCACTGGAGGCTGCAGAATCAGTGAACAACCAATGGAGCTGGCAATTTGACTTCTGGGTGACTCCTAACTCCTAGCCTGCAATCTATAGTGCCAGGTTAATATCGGTAGTACCATCTATTTCATTTAAATAGATGAGCAATGTCCATGTCACAGCAAGCCCAGAGCAAGTACATCGTAAGAGGCTTTGCTTCACTATGAAGCAAATGAAACCCATTTTGAAAAGCCATCTGGTCATGGAATGGGCCTAAACTGGTCTCCAGGAGGCATATGTGATTTACAGGCATTTTACTCAATATAGAATCCATAGCATGAGAATACACAAGCCAAAGAACATTGAGCTCTTTTTTTCATGATTTTTTTTAATAAACAAAAAGTGTATTATGTGAGGTTGATGGCTGTCTTAGTTAGGGTCACCATTGCTGTGATGTACTGTGGATATCGCTCTATATAAATAAAACACTGATGGCCAGTGACCAGGCAGGAAGTATAGGTGGGACAAGGAGAGAGGAGAATTGGGGAAACAGGAAGAAGGAGGGGGAGACACTGCAGCCATCGCCAGGACAAGCAACATGTAAAGACACCGGTAAGCCACGAGCCACATGGCAAGGTATAGATTTATAGAAATGGGTTAATCCAGCAACAGTGATGAAACATCATGACTGAAACAATTGGGGAGGAAAGGGTTTATTTGACTTATGCTTCCACATCACTGTTCATCATCTAAGGAAGCAAGGACAGGAACTCAAACAGGGCAAGAACCTGGGGGCAGGAGCTGATGCAGAGCCCATGGAGAGGTGCTGCTTACTAGTTTGCTCTTCATGGCTTGCTCATCCTGCATTTTTATAGAACCCAGGCCCACCAACCCAGGGATAGCACTACTCACAATGGGCTGGGCCTTCTCACATCAATCACTAATTAAGAAAATGCCCTACAGGCTTGCTGCAGCCCAATCTTATCGGGTGTTTTCTCAACTGAGGCTCCCTCCTCTCCGATGACTTCAGCTTGTGTCAAGTTGACAGAGAACTAGCCAGCACAGTAGCTCTTGCCTGCTGCTGCTGTCCAGAGGGAAAGTTGAGGTGTTGGAGAGATGGCTCAGAAATAAAGAACACTTGATGATCTTGCCAAGGACCCCAATTTCAGTCCCAGCACCCACATCCGTGGCTTACAACCTCCTGTGACACCAGGTCTGAGGGATCTAATATCTTCTCCTAGCCTCCAAAGGCACCTGCACGCACGCACACGCAACACACATACACGCATACACACACACACATACACACACACACACACACACACACACACACACACACACACACGGCAGAGGGGTTGGGGGAAAGGAGAATAAAACAAATTTTTAAGAAGGATACTTGAACTGATGTTTTGCTACTGAAAAGTGTGTTTATTCGTGTGTGTGTGTGTGTGTGTGTGTGTGTGTGTGTGTGTGTAAATACTGTAAAAGATTTAAAGTATTTAGGAAAGGGTCTAGAATTAAATAAGGTACTCACCCATTCCCATCACTCAGCTGTCCCATTTGAATCTGTGTATTTTCATTAAACACTTAGTCAGATGGGAGCAAAGGGGAAAAGCCCTTAGTTTAAAAAGCATTGCTTCGAACACTCTACTTCAAGGGATGTGTCCTTTAAAGGTGAAAAAACAGGACAAGCCTCCGAATGCCCTGGACCTCCTGTGCACTGTAGTAAGGCTGTAGTTACGGGTGTCAATGTCCAGGTTCTTGAGGTGTCTCCAGCAAGTGAGGCTCCCAAGGCAACATGGATAACCATGCTTTGTGTTGTGTGAGATTGGTGATTGGGCTGCTGTTGGTGTGCATGTGTTGCTCAAGTATGTACTTAAGGAGACTCAGAATCCGTATGTACAATTGACAGGATTCAATTCATTAACTGGCCATGCAACCCTTAGAAATGGCTCTGCTGTGACCTAAAACGTTCAGCCCTACTTCTCACAACTGTGCTCCATGCCAGACCATAGACAGCCCAGAAAGCCCAAATTGCCACAGACTGTCCCTGTCTGTCCCTGTCCCAGACTATCATATAACACCAAAGAAGAGTTATGTGAAATGTGAGCTAATACATATGGGCATAGAATTAGTTTGCCGCTTAGGCATTTGAATTTTTCTCTACAGAGAGCCTCGTAAGTAACACCAATCTCTGTGGGGCTGGAGTACATAGCCTTCACCAACACATCCTCCAGCACTGGCCACTTGACTTCTGGTGATGCAGCCTGTCCAGGTGGGAGCTGGTAAGAATTTTCACACTGCCGTCTTCCAAATCACATGAAGTGGCTGCAAAGGGACCAGGACAAAAGCCTGGCCCTCAGGTACCAGTTCCTTTACAAAGCATTACTCTAGTACCTGCTGCCCCCACCCTTTGGGGTGCACAGTAAACAACACCCCCAACCATAGGTCCTCGGGGAGTATTAGAACTACCAGAGACCAGCACACTTGAGTTTGTCCTGTAAACCTGCTGGCTTCAGCTTTAGGTTATTCAGATGATGTCATAGGGTTATTTACTCAGGGTTAATATTTCCTTATTATTTGAAAACAGCTTTTCCTTTTAAAATGCTTTATTTTGTGTGTGTGTGTGTGTGTGTGTGTGTGTGTGTGTGTGTGTGTGTGCATGTGGGAAAGTATTCTTTTCTTGTTTTTATTAATCATTTGATAATTTCATACACTGCATTTTGGTCATATTCACCCTAACCCCAATTCCTTCCCCTTACTCCTCCTAAATTCAGGCTTACCCCCCCCACTCCACCCTCACCTCACTTCAGGTCCTTTTATTTATTGATTTTTAATAATCCACAGATTCCGATTTGTGGTATTCACACACTCCTGAGTGTGGGCCTATCCACTGGAGTATGGTTGACCACTAGGACCACATCCTTAAAGAACACTGACTCCCCTGCCCTCAAGAAGCTACCCACTGCTTATAGCTCCTCACTTAGGGGTTGGGGCAAGTGATCCCCTTCTCCACTCCATGCTAGAATACTGGCTGGCTTGATCTTGTGCCCATCTTGTGCAGGCAGCCACAGCCGCTGTGAGTTCCTGAGGGCCGTGGTCCTGTCAAGTCCAGAACACAGTTTCGCCGTAGTCCTCCCTGACTTCTGGCACTTAGAGCCTGCCTCCACTCCCCTTACACAGTGGTCTCTGATGAGGCTTCGAAGAGGGTGTGGCACAGCTGTCCCATGTATGGCTGAATAATCCACAGACACTTATACTCTGCATTCGGACCAGTTTTGAGTTTCTGTGTTAATCACCAAGGAGACCTGAGCACTGGGGAGAAGGTGACTATAGATGTCTCATGTGTGGCTGAGCAGTCCACTGCACAAAGAGATTTATCTAATGAGATCCATGAGCTGCATTAATCTGTCTGTAAAGAAATAGAAATTTAGAAGGCAGTTTGATACTCTGTTCACTTAGCAGTAGTAGGTTCACCCCTGAGGCCTGTAGGCATGAGGATTTTATTTATTCCTACAAATACCTCTTTAGCCTATAGTTAACCTTTGTCTTAGTCAGTGTTCTGCTGCTGTAAAGAGACACCATGACCATGGCAACTGTTATAAAGTAAAACATTTAATAGGGATTGGCTTGCAGTTTCAGAGGTTTAGTCCAATGTCAGCATGGCAGGAAGCATGGTAAGAAAGTCCAGGCTTGGGCTTCTGAAACCTCGAAGGCCCCCAGGCCCCATTGACGCACTTCTTCCAACTAGGCCACACCTACTCCGACAAGACCTAATCCTTTCAAATAGTGCCACTCCTCATCCACCCGTGGGGGGCATTACATTCAAATCACCACGACCTTGTTACTCACAGTGGGTGATTCCAGCCCTTCTCGGTTTGTATATTCTACCTCCACAATGATGACCACACTGTTGTCAGGGAGCTGCACGTCCAGAGCGTGTCAGCCATGTGTTGGCAGGAGGCTTCTCTGCTGGAGGACAAGAGCCCTTTTCTGGTTTGTTCAAGGAGATGTCTGTCCTTTGCTGTGATGGCTAGAAGCGGGATCTGCAGATCTCAGTGCCTACCTCACTGTATGCTTCAGTCTTCAGCTGGGCCCACATCCAGGGGTCGCCTGACAGCCCCTCACTCCCTTTCCCATCCCCACCCCTTACAGTATTTTTCTTGCAAGCCCAGATTGACATCAAGGACTCTTGTAGACTTTCTTCAGTGTTTAGCAGTATTGGCAGGCAAGGAAAGATGTTTGCTGTTATCTGCAGATTCCTGGAAGCAGAGAGCTTTCCTGGAAAGCATTTTTGAATGCCAAAGTGGCAATTTCTTTGACCTTTGGCCCTTCTTTTCTCTGAAGTTTATTCAAGAGTGAGCTCAGGGTTGCCTCCCCATCTAAACTCATGGAGTTCTTCACCAGCACTGCAGTTACAGAGACCAGCTTCAGGTTACTGGCCACTCTAGTGGCTCACCATGCCAGTTTAGTGGCTCACAGGCAGTTCAGCAGCACTGAGGAGCTGAGGCAGGGGCATTTCAGCTTGTTAGGCAACTGTAACACTTCAAAATGCAAATTATGCAGATTGCCTATGGAGGGAGAGGTTAACTCTTCACAGAAATAGTTTCGTCTTCTGCAGGAAGAGGTGGGATGGATGTCCAAGACCAGGATTTTAAACCCCATACAGCACTGGTTCCAAAATACCTAAGATCTCTGATTCCTTGTGCTGAGGAACCAAATCTTGCCGCATCTCGCCTCTTGCCATGTCTTCTCTTCCCACAAGCATTATCAAAAGTGAATCTGGGACTGGAGAGATGGCTCAGAGGTTAAGAGCACTGGCTACTCTTCCAGAGGTCCTGAGTTCAATTCCCAGTAACCACATGGTGGCTCACAACCATTTATAATGAGATCTGGTGCCCTCTTTGGGCATGAAGACATACATGCAGACAGAACACTATGTACATAATAAGTAAATAAATAAAAAATAAATGAAAAAGTGATTCCACAAATGGTTTCTTCCTGAATCTCGGATACACTCGAAAGAATGGTCAGCTCTTCAGGCTTCTTTCAGCAAAGTCCCCAGGGCCAGCCCTCCCTTGACTCACTCTTGATTCCTTGATGCTGTCCAGTGTTCCTGTATATTCGTCTACTCTTGCTCATAACTGGGAGACAAACTGACCAGAAACCTCTAACATGTGCAATGTCCTCATCCACATGTTAATAATAATTACATATAATAATAATAATAATAATAATAATAATAATATTTGAAAACTTATTAAATATCCTTGTTTAGGCACCTTAGGTAAAATAAAAATGGATTTAGAAAATTCTTGTCCCTAAGGAGCTTTTGCTCGAATGACTAGTCACCAAGGCTGCTACCTCTGTTGAACACTTGCTGTGAGCTGGGCTCCGTTCCAGCTGAGGTCCTTTCTACCTCTCAAGCTTCCCTGCAGGTTAAACCAGTGGGCCGTTTAGCAGGTGAAGCTGGCCTGACTACGACTATGGAAGCAGCGGTGACTCCTTCCTGCCATTCTCTTTCACTGCAATCGCACTCCAAGCAGATTGCCCAGTACATGGTATATGTGGACGCCAACCCAGAAAGCTCAACCTGGAGCCCGTATCTTAATCTTTAAATTTCTTTTTCATACAGGTAACGTGTTCCCCTGTTTCAAAATCAAAACTCTCTAAAAATTCCCACAGTGAGTCTTGTGTTCCTCCTCTGCCTGTTTTCTCTTTCACTTACTCCTGAGCCCAACTCTTAACGCACAGGTGACAATTCCTATCATTTCTTGCATACTCTAAGTTTTATGTAAATGGAAACACATGCAAACATGTGCTCTATGCTCTCCCCTCACCAACACACTTTGCTTTTCACTGTTAACCTCACAAACTGTTGCCACTGCTTTTGGTTGTCTGCCAGAACTTGAGGGTAAGACCTTATTGCTGAAGACCACTGGCTTCAGTCACCGGATTTGGAAAAATCAAGCTGCTGCCGACCTGGAAGTCTCTCCCCTGTGGCTAGCTCTCACAGTGTCCCAGGTGCTGTGCAAGCCTCTTGGGAAGAACATTTATCAACAGTCCTACTCATCTGTACAACACAGCACTTACTCCTCATCAAAGGGACTTCTTTTTACAGCAGATAGAGGCTATTACAAGGACCCACAACTGATCAAAATACAGGTAATACCCACCCCCAATGGAAAATTTGTAACACAACCCCTCTTCCCAAGGC
Organism: Peromyscus maniculatus bairdii; assembly: GCF_049852395.1. Taxonomy (NCBI): domain Eukaryota; kingdom Metazoa; phylum Chordata; class Mammalia; order Rodentia; family Cricetidae; genus Peromyscus; species Peromyscus maniculatus. The sequence continues at coordinate 112,794,819 of NC_134856.1, forward strand.
TCAGAGGGTCATTTTCTTCATGGATGAGCTCCCTCCTAGGTTGCTCATGCCCAAGTGGTAAGCCCTACACCCATGTTCATAAGGGCAACACTAACTGGATTCAGATTATATAGAGAGGCTATAATATCTATTATATATATTTCTATAAAAATCCTATAATATATTCTATAATAATTATAGAAAAGGACATGACTTTGAGAGAGAGATGGGAAGACACAGGAGGGAGAGATAAATATGATAAAATTCATTGTACTCAAGTCTGAAATCCTAAAATAAATAAATTAACAATGAACAAATAAAATAAAAGAAAGGGAAATGATACATCTTTGGAAGGCTGAGGATGTGGCTTAGCTGGTAGAGGACTTGCTTACCACACAGACAGCCCTGGGTTTGGCCTCTAGCACCACATAAACCAGGCATGGTGGCACACACCTGGAATTCCAGCACTTCGAAAGCAGAGGCAGGAAGATCAGAAGTGCAAGGTCATTCCATTCCCCTACATAATGAGACCAAGACTGTCTAATATACATATAAAAACACATATATAATTTGTATTAGTGCTCTCTCCAGGCTTACTCTTTCATATTTGTTTTGTTATGTATCTGACATAATTTAACCAGTACCATGTTTATTGGAAATCAGGTTGTTTCCATTTTTAATTTGCTCCTGCTGATGATCCCTTTGCTGATATCAGAACCAGAATTTCCAGGCTTCTGTCATGAACTAAGAACTGGTGGATCTTCAGGAACCCTTCTGGTTTTTGAACCAAGATCAGGGCCCCTGAGGTACACTGCACAGTGGTCTGAGCATCTAGGACCTCTACAGTGTGAGGCAACCACTGTGGGACTACTAACAGCTGCTGGTCCACAGACTAAATAACTACTAGGCTCTGAGCCTTTCTGGTAGGAGACAACTGTCGTTACTATTTCAGCATGAGCTGATTTTGTGTGTGTGTGTGTGTGTGTGTGTGTGTGTGTGTGTGTGTGTATCTGCATGTGTGTATTTGTTCTATTTATTTATATGAGAACCTTGACTAATGCAATGTTCTCATTGAATTCACATATCATTTATCATGAATGATGCTGAGCTTGCTTTTCTTCATTAAGCTTTGGGTATTGCTAGTCAGTTTCACAACAACAGAGGCCCATGACCTAGTCTTCAAACTTCTCATCTGCACCAAACTGATCAGGGGCCTTTTCAATCATGAGAGAGAAAAAGAAATTAAAAAGTGTATTTGTGTTTGCTTTCTGTCAATACACCAAAATGTCGGAGGTAATTAATTTATAAAGACTAAAGGTTTATCTTGGCTCACGGTGGTTTTTGTTCATGACTAGTTGGCCACACTGCTTTGGGCCTGTGAGGGCAGCACATCTTAGTGGGAGCATTGTGCCAGAGAAATGCCACTCGCTTCACCAGCCAGACAGAGGAGAGGAGAGGAAGGCTCCACAGTCCCCAAATCTCATCAAGGGCAATCCCGGTGACTTGCTCTAAGGACCCACAATCTAATGCCACCCCACTTCCCAATAACACTGCCTTGGGGATGATGCCTTACCACCAAGGCCTCGGAGAGACCAAGCCACACCACACCACATTCACATCCACACCACATTCACATCCACACCACATTCACATCCACACCACATTCACATCCACACCACATTCACATCCACACCACATTCACATCCACACACCACAGCATTTTTCTTCTGTTTAACTTCCTGATGTGCAAATATTTCCTGTTTCCTTAGTGCCTAGGTAGCTCAAAAAAAAAAAAAACCGCATTTTCAAAAAGTGTGAACATATCCAACATCCCACAGATCATTTTAAAAACATGCATCCATCACCCTTCCCTGTTCTGCCCCTCTGACTGTTTCTGTCTGCAGTGTCCAGAGTTCAGGTCATCATTTGGCTTTAATGATCCTGGTCAGCATTTAATAACAGATTCAATATCTAGGCCCTCTCTCTTGCCCTGTTCCACAAATTCTGGTCTAGGAAGTGTCACACCACTAATTGCAATGAGTGGCAAATGACCCGAATCTGCAGAGCATTTGATCTAAGTGATCTGGTCTGTGGAAGAGGCTACTGGGGAGCCTAGGCTGGAATGGAGTGAGGCCAAGGCCTCCTCAGTTCAGCTCCACCCGTGGTCACGTGATGCCTTCAACAGGTCCCGGTCTTTGCAGCTGCTATAGTTATTTGGTAATAGCAGCTGGCAGTCAAGAGATGTTCTGGAAAGACACCAGCCTCATATGTGAAGTCACAGAGTTCATGTCTACTGCTTATAGGGGACAGGACAAGCATATAAGTGTAAGGCCCTGGAGAACTCACATACACATACACATACACACACACACACACACACACACACACACACACACACACACACGCACACACGCACGCACGCACGCACGCACGCACGCGCACACACACACACATATCCCTGGGGTTCACAGAGCCCACTCATGGGTCCCAGGCAAAATCTCCAATGTGCTTAGGGCCTCTGGCAGATCTAGTCAGAGCTAATTTAAGCAGCTTCCCTTTTTAGTGTTACGAGTACTCCAAGTGGTATGACACTTCCTTATTTGTGTCTGGAATTTACTATCCTTTGAGCTCATTGGATAATATGGTACAGTTGCCAGATTTAAAAAAAAAAAAAAAGGCTTAGTGCCCTCATGTAATTCTATTACAGCAGCATGTAATGCAAGTTATTCTGTGGCTGTTCTTTAAAGCACAGCCTCAAGTCTACACAGACCACCTCTGTTTCCACAGAATGTTGGACTGGGTCTATTTAGTGTCTAAAAATGCAGCTCCTGCATAACTTAGCACACACTGGTAGTCAGCTTCACCCTGTTTAAGATGGGGACATGTTGTGGGAATTCGTTGCTTTCAGTCAATGGCTTTGGGGTACAAGCCTGAGGGTGTGGCTTTGTCAGCATATGTGACCCCTTATGAGCAAGTGAGCGGGGAGAGAGAGGAGTTGTTCACTCTCTTGGCTGGCCAGGAACGGGTCAAGTGGCATGGAGCAGCTTCCAGTTGGTCCTCATCTGCCCCGGGGCAGAAGGACAGGACAGCAGCAGCTGGACCAGCAGGATCAGCAGTGGTGTCTTCCTTATTTTGTATCAGTGAGTGTTTTATCCCCATTTTATTCCTTAGTAAATTCTTGAAATCCTTTAACAGACTCTTGTGGCCTCTCATAACAGGGACAACATGTTGGCAAACAGTGAACAGCGGCAATGTGGAATTTTAGAGCGTAGTAGGCAACATGAAAACTGATGCTGTCTGCTTACAAACAGAGAACACCAGACTGCATTCCTTCCTTCTACACCCCCACATCCATGGCCAATTCCCACCTTTAGACCTGAAGAACTCCCTGGTCCCTGAACAGGAGATTCCTTTCCTTTGAGACTTACTCCACATCAAGCTGGAGCCCGAAATCCCAGCAGAAGATGATCTGGGGGTGGCAGACTCAGGAATGTCCTTTCATGGGCTTTACCAGTGGCCTTAAAACACAAGCTCTCACCTTCTCCAAACCCCAACCCCCTAGCTTCTCCCTGCCACTGTGCTGGGGATAGAAGCCAGGGTTCTAAGCGAGCACTACAGCAGTGAGCTACATGCCAAGCCTTTTCATTCTCCTGTAGCTTGCCTTACGGAGAGTCTTACTGCATTGCCCGGCTGGTATTAAACTTATTCTGCAGCCGAAGTTCAAGGCCTTGAACCTGTGATCCTCCTGCTCTAGCCTCAGCTTCCTCAAGTAGTTGGGATTACAGGCCCATGATACCAGGCCTGTCACTGGTGTCCAAAGCTGGTCTCCAATACTCAAGCGCCCTCACCCCGTGCCTGCGCTGCCCCCTTGCTGTAGCAAGTCCTTCTTGTCCGTCTTTCTTTTTGGACTACCGACTCCCCAATAATGACAGGGAGACTTCTTACTAATTGTGAAAGCTTGGCTTTAGCTTAGGCTTATTCCCAACTGGCCTTTATAATTTGAATTAACCTGTTTCTATTAATCTACATTCTGCCACATGGCTAGTTACCTATCCTCCTTAATGTACATCTGACTTCCTCAGTGTCTTGTTGGTATCTCTCTCGTGCCTAGATTCATCCTGAGTTCTTCTTTCTCCCGAGAAGTCCCACCTATTCTCTCCTGCCTAGCTATTGGCTATTCAGCTCTTTATTAAACCAATCACAGAGACACATTTCACAGTGTACAAAAGTATTATCCCACAACACCTTGCCCTTTCTGTACTCCAGCCACTCAGAGTAATCTTCTTTTCTGCATATGTCCAGCTTCTCCCTAAGATGACCTCTTAGTTCCTTCACAGGGCCTAACTATGTGTGGGTTTAGCTCTTCCTTTGGCACTTTTCTCTCTCTCCTTCTTTAAATGGGGATTTCGCCCTGTAGCACTTCATTCATTCTTCATTCATGTTTTGAATTCCCTGCAAGACCATGAAGTCTATGATGGCACATTCACTTCTTCTTCTTGAGCATCCTCTGCAGCTAGTACAGAGCAGAAGGGTGTTTGAAGAAGGAGCTGTGAGGACCACTCTGGCATGGGTTATCGTGGTGATATATTATGTACTCTAATAAACTTGCCTGAAAGATCAGAGAAGCAAAACAGCCAGGCACTAGTTCTTAACTCCACGAAATCCTCAGCCTAAAGAGAGTGAGTTTCTATTTCCTCACGCCTTATATACTTTCTCAGCCCTGCCATATTACTTCCAGGGATTAAAGGCATGTGTGCTTCCCAAGCAAAGGCATGAGATCTCAAGTGCTGGGATTAAAGGTGTGTGCCACCATCACCTGGCTCTGTTTCTCTCCTATACTGGATCAGTCTCATGTGTGGCCTTGAACTCACAGAGACCCAGATGGATCTCTGCCTCTTGAGTGATAGGACTAAAGGTGTGTGTCCTGACCTCTATGTCTAATCTAGTGGCTGGCTCTGTCATTTGATCCTCAGGCAAGTTTATTAGGGTACACAATATATCACCACAGGTTATATCTTATTCATGTGTGTCTCTATTTCCTATTTAGTGTAAATGTCAAATAACTGGATGAATCTATGAAGGAGATATTAAAAAATGCTCATAAAGTTTAGCATTGGAATATTGACTAGGAACCTTAGATAGACTCTTATCACCACTGAAGTTACATTCAGGGCACCACTGCCTACCCATCTACACACACACACACACACACACACACACACACACACACACACAGCACAGTTTCAGCCTGAAGAAACCACATCTAGCTGGGCATATGCACAGGGCCGTGTCATTTCTCGGGGACTGGGCTGCTTCCGTGAGTGATTCATGGCTCCAAGGTCTGAGCTCTTCTCATGCTCCTGTGGCCCTGTCTGGTAGCCCATGTCTCAACATCTGTGCTGATTTTTCTTTCACACACACACACACACACACACAAAATCTGCTTGGTGACGCACGCCTTTAATCCCAGAAAGCCAGCCTTCAATCCCAGGGAGTGGTGGTAGAAAACAGAAAGATATATAAGGCGTGAGGACCAGAAACTAGAAGCGTTTGGCTGGTTAAGCTTTTGGCTGGTTAAGCATTTGGCTGGATAAGCATTCAGGCTTTTAAGCAGCAGTTCAACTAAGAGCCATTGGAATGAGGACTCAGAGGCTTCCAGTCTGAGGAAACAGGATCAGCTGAGGAACTGGCAAGGTGAGATAGCTGTGGCTTGTTCTGTCTCTCAGATCTACCAGCATGGACCCCAATAACTGGCCTTGGGTTTGATTTTATTAATAAGAACTTTTAAGATTCCTGCTACAGAAATGAGATGTATCCCACTGTATCCTAAAGACTGAGAGACTCTGTCCTGGATCCAGTTCGAAAGACTCCATGATGCGGCTCCTCCTTTTTTTTTTTTTTTTTTTTTTTCACTTCCTATAGCCATGGTAGTGTAGGACCTACAAGCAAAATCTTCAGGGTCAGAAGTTTAAGCTGAAAGAGAGTAATGAGAAACACACACACACACACACACACACACACACACACACACACACACACACACACACTATCCCAAAGAATCCACCCCACCCAATACAATCTCATACTCAGTTCTCATATCTCACAGCACTCAGATAGGGAGTAAGTTCAGATGCTACATGCACACATAAACCTACAAATGCCCACCTCTACACAGGCTTGGACACAGCCAACATGCATGCATATCCCCACCCTGCACATAACTGCGCAGAGGACCTTTGCTGAGGGTCTCACTTCCAGTCTGGGTCCACCCTCCTTTCTCCACCCATGCGCCCTCATCCAATCCAGCCGATGTGCTGAAGCTATGTGCCCCCGGGCAAAAGTTATTTTTATTTTTGAACAAGGAGGATTCAAAAGTCATGTCAGTTCCTAGAACTAGTTCCTGTGAAAGCATGTGTGAGGGTCATCCTTGCCATGGTTCACTGCCTCGTGGCTTCTCTCTGGGGCTGCAGGTGGAAGTCACTCCAGGCTGTTGAGCACTCTGGGAGCCCTGCCCCCTTTCCTGAAGGCTTACTAATCAAATGGGAGGGTTGCCCTGCAGTGTTCTGTTCTAGAGGCCAACTTACTGAATCACTGACAGACTGCCGGCTGTCTCAGCTGTGTGTCTTGTTGCTACGGCAACACACCTGCCAGAAGCAACTTGGTCTGGGCTCTCAGTTCAAGGGTCCAGTCTTCTCAGGGCTATGGGAGTGTGTGGGGGTGGGTGGGGGCTGGTTGGGAGGCTGGAGGAGACTGGTCACACTGTGTCTACCTACAGTCAGGAGGCAGAGAGAACCAAGAAATGAATGCTCAGGTTTGACTCACTCTCCTTATTTTATTCAGTCCAGAACCCCAGCCCAGGGAATGGAGCCACTCATAGAGAAGAAGTCTTCGCACTTCAATTAACGGAATCTAGACAATTCCTCACAGGCATGCCCACCAGCTAACCTAATCTACATCACTCCTCACAGACATTGGTCAAAGCTTTGTCTCAGATGATTCTAGATTATGTCAACTTAATAATCAATATTAATTAATTACAGTTAATTAATATTAATACAAGCCTTTTCAAGTTTCCCAGTGTTACCTGTTACATTTTTTTCCTTTTAACAATGTTTTTTTTTCAATCCTTCCCACTTCCTTATCCACCCAACCTCATGTTCTATCTCTCTCTGTCTCAAAACAAATATCAAAACCAACCAACCAACAAAAACAAACAAACAGTAAGACAAAAAACACCACACCAAATAAAAACCAAAAACCAAAAACCAAGCAAAGATGAAATTCACTTTGTGTTGATCATCAGCTCCTGAGCGTGGGACAGAATGGCCCTCAGGCCATCCCCTGGACGTGCTGCATGGAGAGACATGAAGCTTTGCTATGCACAGTGGGTTTCAGAGGAGGACCCCGGGTCCACACTGTGCAAGCCACCCGCCTGGTGGTGGCAAAGCTAAAGCTGTCACTTCTGGCAGACACAGCCCAACATGCCACTCTGCAAAATGGGGGGCATGTCCTAGAAACCTCATTCTTACAAGGCCCCTTCCACCATGGCCACATGTGTAGAGGTGCAGACCTTTACAGTCGACAGTCACAGTAATGTGACAGGCCTAAGGGGCAGAGATACCAAGTCATGCAAAGCCTCACTGCAGAGGCCCAAAGACCATCATTTGAACACATCTCCAAGAAGTTGCCTTCTCTTTTGCCTTACTGATTTCTCAAAGAACCCTCCTCCTGCACCATGCACAGCTGGATGCCAACATTCTATAAACAGCTGTGGGGGGAAATGTTAAGGTGAGCAAGGGAGAATGTTTCCCTACAGACCTTCTATAAATGTTGGCTCAGATCAGCTTTTCCTCTAGGTGCTCAGGGACAGGAAGCTGTGAACCTCTAGCCTTTGTTCAATCTTCTGGAGTGGGGAGGAGGTTGGGAGGAGGGGGTGTGTAAAGTGGGGGGGTGGGGGGTGGGAACTCCAGGGCCAAGGCCAATCAAAGCTCATGCTGTGTCTGACCCAAGGAGCCAGCCATGAGCCACACAGCTCTGTGGGGGATGGGTCACAGAAAACAGGGCGTCCAGTGGACTAACTCCACGGGAAGAACTGAGTTTTATTCTCAATTCATACAGCTTACTCCCACAAGCCTGCCAATCTTCCCTCACCCACAATTTCCATTACTCAGGCCTCCACCATGGCAAAACATTAAATTATGGAAATAAACAACTCCTGAGTCTTAAGCTTTATCACAGTATAATCTTCCTTTAACAGTCTTTGTTCACCTCTTCTGAGATAGAAGTTAAACTCTACCATCTCGTGTAGGCACAGGGAGTGAACATAGGATGCCAAGGGCTCAGTACTGCCTGCAAGTTTGGGTACCCACTGGAGTGTAGGGAACCTATCCCCCAAGGATGAAAGGGTAACTGTAACAGTCACAGACTGGGGTCCCTGCTGTGTGCGGGGGGCGCACTAGGCACTTCCTGTGACAGTCTCCTTTCATCCCAGTCCCCCTGTCCTACCTCCTCTCCCCCTCCTCATGCTGACTGCTGTCCCCTGATCCTCCCTCCTGCATGTCTGTGGCCCACACTGCACTTTGGAGCTTCCTGTGTGGAGACTCCTTTGTTGCTTTGCTGTTTTCTTCCTTCTAAGACTTTGCTTTTAGCCACCATCTCAAGCCACTGTGTCTAAAATTACCTCCCTCCCCACACACACACAGTGCTCTCTACAGCACACACAATTTATACCCACCTGCTCATGCCAATTGGCAGACACTGATGTTTCGCTGGAGGTGATTTGGTATGTATGGAAGATGGGTCAGGCTCTCTGCAACATCACACAACTGGACATGAAGGGCCTGAGTACTTGGATTTGGGTGTACATAGGGTTCTGGATCCAGATCACTAGAAATACCCAGAGCCGACTTGTTTGCTGACATGGTTCACCACTTTTCTAGACTCTAAGCAGGGAAGAGGGCCTGTCTGTTTGCTCACTGCCAGTCTCTAGAGACCAGGGCTGGTGCTCAGAAGGCTTTGGGTGCCTGAGTGCCAGCACTGACAACACAGTCTTTGCCTCTCTGGATTGCCACCACTGTTCCTGTGTTTAGTAAGTAAAGGACATGTCCCAGGTCGCATGGTTGCTCAGTGGATTTGGTTGTGGTACTGTCAACACATGCACGCTCTCCTAACCAGTTCCCTAGTCCCTCTAGTTCTAGCAGTCATGCTGTTAAACCACTACCCAGATGTGGGTAGCAAGGCAGCGGGGGTTAAGGAAGAAACTTTCGCTTACCCAGTATGGATCATTCTTCTAGCCCTGGCAGGGACGGATGCTGCATCAAGCCTGGCTGCTTACTATGCTAAGGGTGGTGTATTCTGCATATTGACTTTTGGACAATGTATAGTCACCAAGACTTGTCAATTGGTGATAATTGCTATCTTTCAAGTGTTTCAGTACAGGGATTCCTTTCTACTTTGTGAGCAGACTGGGCCACATAATCCTTGGCATTGTGAGGACAGACCTTCAGTTTATGCCTGAACAATGATGTTCCAGGAGCTATATTTTTCAGAGGACATGAGCTCCCTGCTACAGACAACCTGGACTTCTCCACTGTCCTAGGGCCCAAGTTTTCAATCTGCTGCTGGGGCTCACGCCACACTCCACACAGTATGCTTTGCCACTGACATTTCCTTCTGGTTGCACGGGTCCTTCCAGGCCCAAGCAGCCACACTGTTTGCGTTGCACCCTGGACCTGCTGCACCAAGTAGCCATGGTTCTTCACATCTGCACTAACCTGAGGGCTGAGCTTGCAGAGAGGGCCTCAGCCAGGGTGACCCCCCACATCCCGGCCCCACAACCTCACTTAGCTTTGCTGAGTCTGGAGCCATGTGCCCATGCAGCCCCTCAGAGAACAAATCCTGCAAGTCACTCCTACCATAGGGAGTGTCTCTAGGAGGCTGTAGTCTGTTCTTAGTCTCCTTCACTTCATGTCCATCTTTTCTGCTGGATTCAGACCACACCAAGTGCAGAATACCGTGACCCAAACTAGTGAGCTATTTCCTCTGTCACAGGAGGCCTCACTTTTACTGTAAGTCATTCATAGTGTTTCTGTTTCTCTGATGGAAACCAAGCTGGTGCACCCCTAAATCTTTGTAGGGCTTAGCTCCCACCTTCTAGAGCATATGATGATACAATGGCCTTCGGCACACTTGCCACTTTCTGATACCCTGGTATTACGAACATGCTATCATCAATGTAGTGGAGCAGTGTGGCATGCTGTGGCACCTGGGTGTTTCGGGTCCTTTTGAGATGTGTCATGGCCATGGCTGATGAAGCTAACACAGCTATGAATGAGACTGCTCTCTGCTGCAAATAATAAATGTGCCATTGCCCAGAACATTGACTACATGCAACAAGCCCGAGGCCATGCATGGGCTTTGGGCAAGATACAGGAATTCAGTTGTAGTTATTACTTAATTGAGTCTAAAGTGGTCTTCTAACATCTGCCAAGATCTGGCTCACTTGTGAGTGCCAGACTGTGAGTTAAGTCAAGGCTATGATGGCAATCTCCACCTCTGCACAATTCACGTGCAACTAATCTAGATCTTCAGGGAGGCGATGTTATCTATGGGTTCCTTTCCCGAAGGCCATTTCAGATACTTCCAGTTGGTACTCCATTGTATCTTAGACTAGAGGCAGGGGAGAAACTTGTTGTTATCCCAGCAAGTGTTGCTAGCCCGTTTGCACACACGTGGAGCCAAAGAAGTAGCTGTTATGTTCCCTGGACTCCGTCATCCCACTGGGAGTCAGATCAGACCTGGCCCGGGACTTTCTGCACTCCCTTTCCCATGGGCCCCCACTCTAACATGGGAGTTGTGGTGACTCATCCAGTGCTGTCTTATTCTCACCAACTCAAGGCCTGGGCCCAACACTCCCCAAATGTGAGGAGGATTCACCTTCCCGCTGAAGTTGTTACTCAAGTAAACTGTCATAAGTTTGCTTAGGGGAGGGGAAGTGAAGTCTCTGTGAGGATGATGCCTTCCCTCCAAGACATTCCTTTGTTCTGTCGTGAAGCCTCCTCTAGGGAGCCTTGCAGCACCTTGCCACTGTGTTTTCCAGCTGTCTGGATGAAAGCCTTCTCTTCTCCACCATCTTGCTTTCTAGTGTGGCCCTTCTGACTCAGGGTGGGTCACTCCCTTATGCAGCTTCCGTCAGCTGTCCTAACAGACTGGACATCTCCTCTGAGCCAGGCAAGGGTATCACTAATCCTTTCCCTGCATTGTCCTTCTTTTCCCTCAGCAGCCCTAGCTATTGTGTAACTAATCCCCAGGTGTTAGAGGCAGGTCCTGAGGGAAACATATACAGTACTGTAAATCACAGGCTTACGGACTGTCTTCAAGCAAATAAGAGAACTCGACTTTCACTGGCCATTGCTGAAGGTCTACATAATCAAGAAAATCTGAAATTCCAAAGGTCATGAATTAATCAATATAGATGAATGCCGGGTCAGTAGTTCGTCTTTTTTTAGATATGGGTCTTGGTTGACAATTCCTTTATATTCTTTTCTTTACATTTTGTTGACTATCACTGACTTTACATACTGTAGCGTAGGGACTCTAATTTCACTCCCCGAGGCTGTTGCTGTTTTTGTCCTGTTGGTTTCCTTTTCTTATTTAGGAGATACTTTAGATTAATCTGTGTGGGTCTTACTGTAGCCAGTGGAATCTCTGGGGGAGTCTTTTTTTCTTTTGAGCTCTCCTAAAGCTGGCTTCTCGGAGTTGCCCATGTGTCTCATAGCTTAGCAATCTGAGGCTGGCCAAGGAGCACCTGTGATGCTTCACTCAGGCTCCCGATTCTCTCTGATGAACTAGTGCTGGGGGTGGGAGCCGTGCTACCATTACCCATTGCCCAGTGGCCATTGCCACGCTTTCTTAGAATCTTGTTTCTCCCATACATGTGTACAGGCCCCAACAGCCATGAGCATGTAAGTGGTGGGGATACCCTGGTCCTTTTTGCACGTTTGCATTAACCCTTAACAGGCAGAGGACTCACTGAGTCCATTCAGGTTCTTTCGTTTCCTACGTCCCATATTAAATATCCAGCCAGACTTTTCCTCACTCACTTCTTGCCAAAAACATGACGTCGACCTCAGGCTGGTGGCACTGGAACCTTCCTTGGAGACATCCATATTCAGTGACAACCACTGGAATTAAGCAGCCTCTTTGGTTAACCAGCAAAGGATGAGCTAGCTGCCTGATGAGAGGGAGGGGGACGTGCCATCTTCCAGAGGTTGACATTTAAGAGCTTGACCTCTAGTAATAGGTACAGCTGGAGATGAGGATTCTGCCGTGTTGAAGGAAATCTCCCCAAAGACTGATATCATCCTGTGACTTCAAGGAAAGTAAAAAGGGGGTGAGAACAGAATTCTGGGTTAATGTAGGCAGCTGAAGCCAGGGAAATTGAAATCCCTCCATAAAACAGGCATTAAAAGGAAGAAGCCCATGCCGCCACTTTGTCACAAAGGAAATCAGAGCCTAGGGTAGATGTCCCGGCACGATGGCTGCTTCTATTGCTTGGCTGGCAGAGGCAGTGGTCTGACAGCTCTTCTGTCCTGAGCCCAAGTGAGACCAGTTCTCAAATCCCACTGGGAGAAGGATGGAGGTAGCACACATTGCTGCAATCCCTCTGTGCGAACCGGAAACCTGGTTCTGGCCTTCAGCCATTGCCCACTGCCCAGACACTGGGACACCATCACATAGGAACAGAATGTGACCTCCACTTGACACAGAGCCGGGACCCAGAGTGAAGAGTGAAAAGGGTCAACTATTAGAGGAACACACTGGACAGGAAGCAGAAATAGAAGTCACAACAAAACATTGTGTAAGCCAACACACAATCATCGCTGTCGTCTGCTGCATACTGGCAGTGTCCCTTAAGTAGAAAGAATGCTGGGTACCAGGGATGTTTCTAGTGTTGAGATTTTTTTTTTTAACTATTTGGGCATTAGACTCAAATCTAAATATGAAATTCACTTATTTAATCTATGCCTTACACACATAAAGAGAATCTCATACAACATTTTTAATGCACCTACATGATCCATCACATGAGATCAGGAGTAGAATTTTCCATGCGTGACATCATGTCTGGCTCAAAAAGTTTCAAAGTTAAGATAACTTGGGATTTCAGACTTTTAGGTGAGAAATGCCCTACTTACAGGAACATGGGGGTCATGATTTTCCCCCAATCACAGCATGAGGGAACTCCTATTTTCCCTAAGAGGAGAAAAATGGTGTTTCCAGCATAGACTGATAACTATCTTTCCTTTATAAACTCCATCTCCAAGGTAAATTATGCCATAAAAGGAATGATTTATACTTCAGTGGGTCATGAAAAATATATTGTAATTTTCAATACAATGTAGCTAACTAAAGTTGCCCTGGTTTTTTATGTAAAATTGTCCAAGCCATATTATTGCTTAATATTTCATTCAAAGTATCCTGGAAATAACTCTAGAGGTCTATACTTTTCTATACAGTTATGTTGCTTATGATTTTTGCCAATCTTTTTCTCTTTACACCATCAAACTGGCACCATGAAGGATCATAAAATAAAAATTGTTAAGCATTTATTTTAGATATTTGTTATCATGTATAATGTTGCTCTAAATACTTATTTTAGATATCAGTTATCATGAACAATATCTGTGACATTCCTAATAGATACTAACAAGGTTCTAATAATAAATCAAAAGTCTCATAATTTCTTGAGGTAATTTTCAGAAGTAAAAATAGTAAAAATGAATTGTGACATCTCTCTTTAATGCTGATTGTAACCTCCACAAATCATAGTATACTAACATAATTCATTTAAGTTAATTTGATGTACAATGAATAAATTATCTCTTTCAAAATGCTGCATTGTTAGTAAGTGAATACCACGCAGTACATAGCTAGGTAATATGAGAGAACATAAATAAGTTGAAATTAATAGAAAAATAGATACTAACTTAGTTAGGGTTACTATTGCTGTGGTGAAATGCCATGATCAAAGCAAGTTGGGAAGGAAAAGGTTATACTTACATGCCACTATTCATCATTGAAGGAAGTCAGGACAGGAACTCAAATAGAGCAGGAACCTGGGGGCAGGAGCTGATGCAGAGGCCATGGAGGGGTGCTGCTTACTGGCTTGCTCTCAATGGCTTGCTCAGTCTGCTTTCTTATATAAGCCAGAACCACCAGGCCAGGAATGGCCCCACCCACAATGAACTGGGCTCTCTTCCATTGATCACTAATTAAGAAAATGCCATAAAGACTTGCCTGCTTCTGATCTTATAGAGGAATTTTCTCAGTTGAAACTCCCTCCTCTCTGATGACTCGAGCTTGTGTCAAGTTGACATAAAACTAGCCAGGACAGACACAGTAATACTTTTTTTTTCTATATGTGAACATGTGAATAGCTAGCCAAACTGAAAATTGTACAACAAGAAGTGATTATTAAAATTCATTTCAAGCCAGGCGGTGGTGGCGCATGCTTTTAATCCCAGCACTCGGGAGGCAGAGCCAGGCGAAACTTTGTGAGTTCGAGTCCAGCCTGGTCTACAAAGTGAGATCCAGGACAGGCTCCAAAAGCTACACAGAGAAACCCTGTCTCAAAAAAAACAAAAAAAAAAAAAATCATTTCAATTATATTAAAGTCTCATGGTAGTAGAATGCTCATCAACACCCTGACCCAAGGCTTGGCGCAATAAATGAGCAGAAGGGAGGGGTAACTGAAAATAAACCCAAGAAGTAAGTGCTTGCTACAGCCCCTGAGCCTTCGGAAGGCTGAGGTTGGTGCAGAGTGGATCTGTGGGGCTGGAGTCAGTGCAGGGGGGCAGCAGCAGAAGCGGGGGCTTTTTCACTCCCGAGGAAGAGTGATACCTCAACTTCCTGGGGTCAATTAGAGTGAAGCAAACACCCAGTGTCACCAAAGAACTGTGCACTCGACATTATCATGTCAATCAAGACAACACATTGCTTGGTGCTCAGAAACCGGCTAATGGAGGCAACTTCACAGCGATTGCTAAGAGCAAAGCCAGCAGGCTGTTCTGCAGCTGGAGACATGCCGAGGCTCGCAGTCTGAGCACGGTTGGCTAGTTTACATAGGAGCCACTGAGCGTTTCAGAGATGGAAGAATTTACCCCTCACTTGTGATTAAAATCAGAGAAGTCACTTAAAGCAAGCAAACACATGTAACACTCAATCTTTTGTTTTCTCAGCTCATCTTTTGCCCATCTCTCCTCCCTCTCTGATGACATCTTTTCCCAAAATAATCCAAGTAGTCAATATTTAACTGACACATAAAATCGCCCATACTTATTGGGTGCCATGTCATGTTTTGAAATGTACATACAGCGTGTGTTTGAACCCTCAAACCTTTATTATTTCATTATGATGAAAACATTCAAAACCCTTTCTAGCTTTTAAAACCCATATGCAAGCATCATGTGTGGTCATCCCTTGTCCTGTAACACACAGAAGCACATTTTCCTCCCTTGTGAAAACAGTGACCATTGATCAGCTTCTCCCCACCTCTAATGATTTTCTAAGGATCCCGGGCTTCAGGGCTTACGGCCATGGTATGTTTTGAGGAGGTATTTTCTAGAGCACATGGATGGTGGTCAGGGCTCGGCACTAAGGTTTTCTGTAAGTGTGGTTTTATCGTATCACACCAATTCTTCAGTAAACTGAGAAGAGGAGAAAGCCAGGTAACCATTTCAACTCACCCTTATGTCTTCTTTTTCCTTTATAGATGATGAAAGTTGACAACGAACATTCTGGAAAAAGAAACAGAACACAAAGAAAGAGAAGCAGAGTGAGAGCAAGAAAGTGTGTCAAGAACATCTGACCATCTTGAAGAGAGAAGATGGTTCAAACTCCCATGTCTCTTTTAGAGATGATTATTTGAGAGGGAAGACAAGCTCAGTGTGGATTCCTTCCTGGAAATCTACCCCACACTGGAGGCACTGTACCCAACTACAGCGGCCACTGGAGTGAGGCACTTGCATGTGGCTGTGTCTGGCATGTGTGTTTTCCACAGCCTTCTTGGTTCATTCAAATGCCGAAGGCAGAGGCTTGTGAACATCTTAAAGACACAGATCTTTCTCTGACCTCAGCTGGTGCCCTGGTATGCCTGCCTCAGCACTTCTGGGCTCCAGAGCTCTGAGAGGTGAGCACCGTGGCTCCTGCTAAGCTAGCAAACTGCCACCTACATTTGAAGCTCACTTGTGTGAAACTGTGGGGGTATTGTTTTGCTTGTTTTGTTTGTTTGGTTGGTTTGGCTTGGTTTTTTCAAGATAGGGTTTCTCTGTTTAGTCCTTGCTGTCCTGGAATTCACTTTGTAGACCAGTGTAGCCTCAAACTCAGAGATCTACCTGCCTCTGCCTCCCAGAGTGCTGGAATTAAGGACATGGGTCACCACTGCCTGGCCTGTGGGGGTATTGTAAAGCTTCCTTTATCAGGACATCACAGAAGAGCCTCTGAAAATTCTGGCCTGGCAAGGGGTGTCATCATTCTAGGAATAGAAGTCAGTCTCCACTTTCTGGTCTTTCTACTTTTTCCTCCTGCCTCATTGATAAACTCACAGCCCTATACCTGCTGGCCCATCATCTGATGCTCTAAATCTGTATTTCTCGGATGGCATCTGTGGTAGTTTGAATAAGAATGGTCCCCATAGGCTCATATATTTAAATGCTTAGAGAGTGGCACTATTTGTTGGAGTAGGTGTGGCCTTGTTGAGGGAGTATGTCATTGGGGTAGGCTTTGAGGTTTCAGAAGCCCAAGCCAGGCCCATTGTGTGTCTCCCTCTCTCTTCCTGGTGCCTGAGGATACAGATGTGGAACTCTCAGCACCAACCCAGCAGCATATCTGCTTGTGTGCTGCTCCACTTCCTGCCATGATGATAATGAACTAAACCTCTGAAACTGTAAATGAACATCAATTAAATGCTTTCTTTCATAAGAGTTGCCTTGGTCATGGTGTCTCTTCACAGCAATTGAAAACTGACTAAGACAGCATCCTTTGCTAGATGAGATACCAGGTCACAAAATTATGGCAGCGGTGATGTGCTGCTATGAATTAGGGCATAATCACACTATATATTTCTCTATGAGCTTTGGCAATGACACTCACTTTTCCTGGATTGCTTCTGAAAGCCACTCATAAAAACATCAGGTGACCACATCTTTAATCCCATTTACAAGTACTGAAACCAAAGCACATAGCCAAATAGTTTCCTCAGGTACCTGGGGACAATCCTCCCCTGTCTATTTCTAGTGCTGTACTGGCTAGTTTTTTGTGCCAACTTGACACTTTAGGGTCATGTGGAAAGCAGGAATCTTAATTGAAGAAATACCTCCATAAGAGTGGCCTGTTGGAAAATCTGTTGGGAACTTTCTTCTTTGATGATTGAGGTGGCAGGGCCCAGCCCACTGTGGTTGGTGTGACCTCTGGGCGGATGGTCCTCGATGGTATAAGAAAGCAGGCCGAGCATGCCATGGAGAACAAACCAGTAAGCAGCCCTCCTCCATGCCTTTGCTTCAGCTCCTGCCTCCAGGTTCCTGTCCTGAGTTTATGTCCTGACTTCTTCGGATGATGAACTGTGATGTGGAAGTGGAAGTGAAATTAACCCTTTATTCCACAAGTTGCTTGTGGTCAGGGTGTTTTATCACAGCAATGGGAACCCTAACTAAGACAAAAGCCAGGCTTTGAATAGATCACTATTGCTTCTGCCATACACACATATCCTGGCTGAAAACGTTACCATAAGCTGTGCACAGAGGCCTAACATAAGCAGACACATCATCAGATGGACTGGTAAGGGCCTGAATAGCAGGAGCAATGGTAACCACTGTGGTTTCATTTAACCTTCTATTCTTCCAGTAATTATACACTGGGAGCATTCTCTATACCAGTGTTTCCCCAGATGTGAACAAGCCAGACCCAGTCCCTGACTCACAGTGAAGTATCGGGAAAATGGATTTTTTTTAATTAATTGAGCAGTGTTCATATCCAAGTTGATATCTTTGTCCTTAGCTTCTGTCCCTTCCCCTTCTCCCCAACCCAACTCTATTTTCTTTTGTGGTCCCAGAGTTTAAACTCAGAGCTATATGCATGCTAGGCAATTACTCTAGCACTGAGACACTCACCTCACCCTGCCTATCTTTGTTTCTGGTAGATCACCAAATGGCAATCATCCAAAGGTGTAGGATGCAGATACCTATTTTAGTTCCTTCTCCCACACATCAAACCCACCTCTTTTTCAACCTACATCGTCATAACTGAAATGAATGATAAACAGGGCTGTTTATGGTGCTGGCTACCACGTGAAAAGGTGACGAGCCACAGCCATGCTACCTGGTAGCAGAGAGCTTTAGGAGGAGGGAAGGGTGAGAACCAGGCCTGGGAAAGAGCACTTGCAAAAGGCAGAGAGAAAGATGGTGGGGTGGGGGGAGAGGGAGCAGGGGTGGGGGGAGAGGGAGCAGAACAGAGAGAGAGGGTGGGGTCTGCGTCTGGCCTTTTAAGGGTTCCCAGTGAACACGCACAGGTGGGCTTACAAAGCTACACCACATGTGTGCTGATTGTGTGACCATGCCGTGTGCACACACTGATGACGCAAGACCCTTTGCTTAACTCGCATATGTGGTCATACAGCTGGAGTGTGGGCAGAATTCTAACAATAACATATTTGTGCTGAAAGTAACCTTAGAAGTCATTCTGTAGCTCATATTTGTCTCACAAGTGAGGAACTCAAAGGCCGTAGAGATGACACTAGCTTAGCACCGTACAGATGGGATGGAAGTCTAGGCTCCTGCCATCTTCAGTGTCTGACCTGTGTTCTTCCCGCTGTGGGAGACCTCCCAAGCACACGTTTAACTCTCATTGTCCTCCAGGTTTCTCTCTGGAAAAGGTGTGTGTTTTCTTAGACTGTATGCCTAGTTCCCTGGACTCCAGAAGCCCACTGCCTTGCAGCTAGCAGATCAGAGAGGAATTGCCACCAAAAAAAGATAAAGTAATGGCTTAAAAGCTAGAAAATGGCCAGGCAAGTCAGTCGAAGAGCAGGGCAGAGACAGGAGAAATGAGTACAAGAATGCCTATTTAAGTATATCGAGAATGATTCCTGGGGGATGGATGGGTCAGCATAGCTGACTCACCATCTCTCCTCTGTCAGACAAGCAGCAACAAAAATGGGCTTAAATGCCCTCCGTAAAAGAAAACAAAACGAAACAAATGCTCTAACAGCACAGCACCCCAGATTCAGATTAAGCAAATATAAATAAAGTAGGGTCGAACGGCTCATGGTTCTAGTGGCTGAAAAGTCCAAAGAGGCACATTGCTGGCATCTGGCAAAGATCCACTCAGCAGCACATGGCAGACAAGCTGGTATGTATCACAAAGACAGTTTCCCTTCTGAGATACCTAACCCACTACCACAACACGGGTACTAACATTCTTTAAGGCTTGTGTCCATCACTCTACAGTCTATCAGCCTCTACTTGACCACATCTGTTAAAGGCTCTCCCAACTTTCAGCAATGATACATTGGAGACTAAATCACCAACCAGCCCACGCACCTTGGGAGACACACCAGAGCCAAGCCACAGCCGGCTCTGGTGTGTCTCATACAAAGACACGAATAGTGTAAAGGACTCCCATTCAAATCCTTGCATAAGTCATCTGAAGATATATCACAACTATGGAGAAGGTTCATTAAACTTGGTGGCAATAAGACAGAAGACACAAGTCTGGGTCTCAGGCTTTCAGCTCAAGCACTCAAACACCAGAGTTTAACCAGTCAAAGCCCGGGAGGGCCTTTACTTACTCTCCCAATGCATAGGCAACACAGGCAGAAATCATTCAAGGATACTTCTTGTCACCACAGAAGCAGATCACCCGAGGAAGAGACTATATAGTACCACTAACCAGCTTCAAACCCTTCAGGTTAATTACTGATCTCCATGTCTGGTATGTTTGGTTTAACTGAAGTAGGTTTCTCCTCCTCAGTTTCATCCAAATAGGAGTCTATCAGAGTGTTGTGCTAGTCATTTTCCATGTAGTGAAAATTGACAAAGATGGTCCACTTACCTTGGTCTCCTTGTGTCTTAGTTAGCTTTCTATTGCTGTGATAAAACACCACGACCAAAAGTACTAACGGAAGAAAGGGTTTATTTCACTTAGACCTCAATATCACAGTCCATCATCAAAGAAAGTTAGGGCAGGAACTCAAGACAGGCACTGGCAGAAGCCATGTAGAAATACTGCTTACTCGCTTGATACATATGACTTGCTCAGCCTGCTTTCTTATATGATGAGGACCACCTTCCCAGGAATTGTAGTACCCACAATGGGCACATGAATCACTAATCAAGAGAACGTTCTACAAACTTGTCATTCTTAGGAAGGCATTTTCTTAATTAAGATCCCATTTTCCCAAATATGTCTAGGTTTGTGTCTAGTCTACATAAACCAGCCAGCATGCCTGTTTTCAGAGGTGTCCATACATGGCTGCTCAGACTTTGCCTTGGGACAGGGCTGAATGTCATGGAAGGAACAGGTAGTGAAGGAAGCCATTCATTTTCTGGTGACCATAAGTGAAGAAAGGATTGAGAAGAGGTCAGGATCCCTTCAAGATCATGTCTCCAATGACCTGACTTCCTATGGCTCAGCTCTACACCCTAAAGGTTCTACCGCATTACAGTAGTACCTTGGGTTGGGAACATGGGCCTCTAGGGGACAGTTGAGACCCAAACTAACAGTGTTTATCTAGTTTCTCATAGACTGGGTTTTCAGAGATAAGAAACAATCAGTGAGACTCTAAAGTATTCATGCTTGACAACAGCTCCCCATCAAGGAGGGTCTGGACACTGACCTTGGGAATCAACACCCTGACATTTGCAAGCCATAGTTTATTGCTTCTTCTCCAGGCTGCCCTCTGTTGAAAGATAAATTACAGGGGACTAAAAACAACATGTCACCCTCCACAGAGCATTCTTTACTGGATAACACCACATCTTTTAACACTCCTCTTTGAAAATGGATTTCTGCTGGGGCAGGGATCTTACTGTGAGACACCAAGATAGACTGAACACCCCTAAAACTATATAAAGCAAGGCCCATGACTGCACAGGCCCCAGACATATTTATTTTCCCTGGGCCAATAGCATAGTCTTGGGCAGAAGCCAACTCTATGCCAGAAGCACACAGCAGGGTGCAGTATGAAATATGGAATAACAGACCATGGAAAGCAGAAAGACACAGTAGAGCCCATCTAGACTGACCCCTCTCGTGGACAAAGGACTTTCTTAACCAAGAGGGGCTGAAGGTGTGCTGGGAGATAAGACAACTGATTCAATGAAAGGTGGCCCTCGACGCTGAATCTTCTGACTCCTGGCTTCAGAAGTCATTTGCTTCTGAGGTCACATGGTCATGAGCGTAGAAACTGGTGCTGAGTGAATAGAAATGAGAGGACAAAGCACAATAATGGCTGGCCTCCTAAATATGCACACTTCCTTCTCCCCCATTTCCTTCCCCTGCATCCTTAAGTGATACACAGTAGCCTGGTTTCAGTTCTCACCAGGTGGTGTTAAGTGAGGTTAAGTGTGTGTTTTCTGGGAAAGTTAAATAGGATATGAAGCCATCAAATTATACCTCATTATTTGTCTTTGCTGTTTAAGAAACAAGAGCAACTAGGAAAAAAAATTACAGCTAGAGAGAAACATACCAAATTCACCTTCTTCAGGGAAGAAGAATGAGGAGAGAGGAGCTTGGAAGCAAAGAGAAAGGCTCCCAGACTGCGAGCATCTGGCCACCTCTCCCTCTCTGATGCTCCCTCAGTTCTTGGTCCTCAGAAGGCCACTGCTCAGGAGGCCCTGGAGGAGGAGCAAAGAATCGCTTGTTATGACTCCATTAGTAACTGTCTGGCCTGCAAAAAGCTGTGTCCACAGCACAGGCCATGTTGCTCTGGGCTATGCAGGCCTGTTTCCAGACAATGAAGTCTTGTCTTCTGGGATGCCCTGCCAAGACCACCTGCAGACAATGTTTATAAACCCTGGCAGGGACTGATTGATCTCACAATGGGACTGTGTAACATAAACACCCCATTATTCTACAAAAGAATATGCCCAACACCACCTAGATCTTCTAAGAATAGGCTTGGGGAATTACAATGTGCACACGCCACTCAAGGAGAAACAGCTTCGTTCCTTTGAAGCAACATTAGCATTAACTTTATGCAGGGGACAGAGTGGCATTTTCAGCTAAGAGCCATGTGTAACTATGACTCTGGAAACCATGATTCAAAAACGGAGCAGAACTCAGAACTCTGAATTTCCTAGTTTGAGGGTTCTTGGAGTGTCGTGACTACATGTGTCTGTGTTTCTGTGTATGTGTCTGGGTGGGTGTATGCTTGCGTCCAAAGTGTCTGTGTATGGGTGACCTTTTGAGGTTTGCTTATTTGAGCATTCATTTTAAAACGGCACACCCAGAGGAATTTTATGAGGTGACATGCTGGAATATAGATGCTAGAAAAGGATTTTTTTTTTTTTCATAATAGTAGGTGAAGCTGATTTGAGCAAAGGAAAGGAAGCAGGAAAGGGGGAAGAGGAGGGGCAAAGAACAAGAGATCGGCCTGTGATTGGCTGAGATAAGCACCAATAAACACAGTGGTGTCTCACTCCAGGACACAGCCTGGCAGGGTTCATTTCTTAGGAAGCAATTGCTTTTAACCTAACCAATTTGGTGCTCATTAGGCACTAAAAATTAAAAAAGAAAGCCATTTGATACAGATGCTATTTGTATTTAGAAACAACAGATGCCCCCTAAGCCCAATATTTTCTAAAACAAACCAGCTTTGGCTTAATTGAAAGCCAGTTTCTTTCTTGAAGGGACAGGAAAGCGGGTGCTTCCAAGAAATGCTTTTAACAGGGGTGAGGTAGGTGGAAGGATCCCATCCCTGGGTGCAAACAGACTTCACATGGCATTGAGATTTATGACTACCAGGGCTGCCTGTGGGAGCTTGTACGAACTCAGCTACAAACGATGTTCCTATTATCACCATAACATAACCACCTCAGGTGATCACACCCCCGAGAGGAAAGATAAACGGTGAACTAAACCTCACATCACAGTGCACCAAGGGTCCCAGGTGTTTACTGAAAACAGCGAGGCGAGAACCACACATGCTGACTACAGTGACCCCCCCCCCCACTGGGAAGTTTTTTTTCCTCTTGCCTCAAAGTTATAATAATAGAGAAAATAAGAATCAAATTTAAAATGAGAGTGAGAAGAACTTACCAACAAACGTAGATGGTGAAGTAAATGCCACACTGAGATTAGATTACTCAAAACATGGGGTGATATTGTGTTCCCCAAAATATTGTGCACCCTAATAAACTTATCTGGGGTTAGAGAACAGAACAGCCACTACATAGACATAGAGGCCAGAAAATGGTGGCACTCACGCCTTTAATCCTAGCATTCCAAAGGCAGAGATCTGTCTGGATCTCTGTGAGTTCAAAGCCACACTGGAAACAGTCAGGCATGGTGACACACGCCTTTAATCCCAGGAATTGATGGCAGAAAGGGATATAAGGCGTGAGGACCAGGAGCTAGAGCCTGGTTGAGCTTTTAGGCTTCTGAGCAGCAATTCAGCTGAGATCCATTCTGGATGAGGACTCAGAGGCTTCCAGTCTGAGGAAGCAGGATCAGCTGAGGAACTGTCAAGGCGAGGAAGCTGTGGCTTGTTCGGCTTCTCTGATCTTTCAGAATTCATCCCAATACCTGGCTCCAGGTTTATTTTTATTAATAAGACCTTTTAAGATTCATGCTACAAAAACATACTTTAGTCTCGACTCAGGTGGTATATCGGTAACTTGTGCAGACTGTGAGCAAATACCTGATAGAAACAAGAAAGGATTGCTTTGCCTCCCAGTGTCAGAGCCCATCATGGCAGGGAAGGCGCAGTGGTGGCCCGGTTTATGGCAGTGGGAAGACATGCAGAGGCTGTCCACATCACAGCAGATGGGAAGCAGGATGTCCATCAGGAGCCTGGCTGCTTGTGACCCTCACGGGCCCATCCCTAGTGGCCCCACCTCCTACAGGTTCTGTAGACTTGGCAAAAAGAACCGCATCTAGAGAACAGGGGTTCAAAACCTGAGTCAGGTATGGAGGGGGGCATTTCAAGTGCAAACCCATAACAGCTGGTGATTCCTTGAATGTGCTTTCAGGGAGTCTCAGACTAGAGATCAGTGAGGGGTTTCTACCAGGCTGTGGGTGGGATAAGCATGGCAAACCCTCGGCCAGTGGGTATTATCTGCATTGGGCTGTCTTTTAAAGACATATATGCTAAAGTTATGATGTAAAAATGAAAGTACCCACGTCAACAGGTAGCCAGGGACAAGTGAGAGCATTCTCCGAGGCAGAGATGGAAAGCCACAGGCAGTCATCTCCCATACACATGCAAGCCATGCTTGCCAGGAAGGTGAAGGAGGCTGAGCTAGGACCAGAAAGGAGATGTTGTGGCTCTCAGGCTCCTGGCCTGGGCAATGCAGCCCACATTCCTGCCCGCTGTGTGACGAGGGAGGGAGGCTTTGCGTAAGTGGAGGCCCCAGGTATGGGAAGAGCCTGCTGGGGAAATGTGGCTTTTCTATCTTATACCACAATGTTTTGTTCAATGCCTGAAACATGGAATGAATTATTCAAATATTTGTTGAATGACTTGTGAATACGTGAATGAATGGGCAAGTGACTGAAGCAGGATGGATGTTGTGAGGAAAACGGAGTAATCAAGTGGGAAAGCGAGGTGACATAAAACTCACAGGACAAAACAAAGTGGAGCTGTCTTCCTTGACCAACAACCAACTCTTTCTCAGGAATCCTGCCGACTTACGTGTCTCCACAGGGTACAGCCCCGGGCATCAAGGTGCTGTTTAAGGGAACAACACCATTCTCTAAGCTAGGCTCGCTGACTAAAGAAGGGAAGGCCTTTGAATGCATGATCGGGTGGTGGAATGGGGCCGATCCAATTCTATTCTCAAGAATATGTATTGAGAAGTTTTTTTTTTTAATTGAGTAGCCAACACAATGGGATGGAAACAAAAATGATACTGAGACACCATATACAGGTCACTCCATAAGGAGTCTAGAGAAGAGAGGAAGTATAAATTATGAGCAAACTGAGCGTCGTGGTTCATTTGTTACTGCTGTGACAATACAGTAGTTTATAAAGGAGAGACATGACATTGGTCAAGGTACAGGAGGCTTGGAAGTCCAAGAGAATGGAGCCGGCATCTGATGAGCCTACGGTCTTGGCTGCTTCATGACTGGAAGCATAAGGACACGTAGATATATGTAGAAGAAAAGACCAAATTTCCATAGCTGATCACTCCCTTGAGAAAGGCATCAATCTTTCATAAGGCATTCTTCCTAACTCAAGTGCCTTCCCAGACCCTACCTACTATACTGAGGAATTAGGGTTCAAATATACAAGCTTTGAAGGAACACATTCAAGCTATCCCACTGAGTAAATTACAAGCAAAGTTGTAGAGGTGATTAAGTTGCTGTAGTTGAAAAGACATAGAAACCCGCAATGAAAGGTGGGATTAGTCAAGCCATGGCAATGGTGGTGATCTGCAAAGACGGGGCAAAATCCCTACCAAAGAGTCCTTTAGAGCCATCTCAGTACTAGGTGGCCTGCCAGATTCAGTTAAACCAACTGAATGCTGGAAAACATGGAGCTGGTCAAATTCACCACAGCACATCAGCAGAGTCCTTGTCTCAGAAGGTCCTTGTGGTGCTGGTGAAGCAGCTGGGCTTGTCATTGGCTTTTCTGCAGCTTGCCCAGGCCCGTATTTTGTTGGCTTGTAGAACATCACTGGAATATTCCCAGGTTCCTCTGCTTTATGATGTCTTGTAGTCTAGCCAATGGGAGAGAGCCTCCCCACACCCCGCTCTAAATTCAGCAGCATCTGCATTTCCTTAGAATCAAAGGGAAGTGATTACTAGTTATGGTTCTTTGGAAACTAAAGCTAAGTGGTTAGAAACAAAAGCTGGCTGAGCCCTGGAGCTGGAGGAGACAGCTACTCAAACATACTTTGGTAGAATACTCACTGTACATTCAAGGACGGAAATAAATACAGCCATACCCGAGATAGCTACAGGCCAGGAGCCCCTTGGCTTCACAATTAGAAATCCAGAGTCAAGAGGCTACAAAGCTAGGCTTAGAGATTTGTTCAGTCTAGCAGCTTCTCACAACAGAAAGTTTAATCCACAAATTCGAGGGTTTTGACAGAGAAAATTAGAAGTGTTGTTATTTGTCACTAGAAGAAATCCTAAAAGAACCAAGCTACATAGTCTAAGAAACGGGTTACTCATGGTGTCATGAAAGAAATAAATTCTGGTTGCACTTTAAAAGCAAAAAGTAGATGCCGTATGTGATGGCTGCAATCTTCTTTTTTTAAAGCTGTACCTGCTGTAAGCAACTTCCATCTGCCCAGCCTCTCTTTACTGCTGTGACCTCAGTGCACTCAGGGATCCACGGTAACCAGGACTGAGACAAACGAGGGGCACCCACCCTCACTGGATCACTGTCAGCTGAGAAGCATTGTTCCAGCATATCTAAAGCATCCCAAATGAAGCGTGTTTTCTGATGGCCAATTTCTGCAAGAGGGCAAAGACGGTGGTGAATGGTGCAATTGGATTTCTTACTTGAAAGTTATTGGACTCTCCCTTGATTTTGAGCACATGGACTGTCAATCCAACAACGAGTCAGACTAGCTTTTGGCCAACAGCAGCTATTTTGAGTACTCTATGATGCCTGGAGGAAACTCCACAATGATCATACGTGCTTGTTCTGACTCCCGAGGGTGCAGCCTCAGCCAGAACCATTTTAGCTTGTAGCAGACCCTTTGCTCCTACAGATCTCTGCAAACCGTCTCCATCTAGGCCAGAGGTGGTCTCCTCTGGCGGCCTAGCAGAAGGGTTCCTGTGATTGTCACAAAAGCAGCAGTGCCTCGGTTGGTCTGCACCCACTGTTTGCAGCCACTGGTGCAAACTCCCATTCTCAAGCTGTCGGAGAAGGCTGTTTGGGGATTTTAACACTCAGCCCAAGAAAAGGCTTCTCTTGGGCGGTCTCCTGAGCTGACAGCATGAAGAAAGAAGCATCAAAGGCAGCACAGTGGTCATCGGCCAGGCTAAAAAAAAGGCAAAAGTAACTGGCTCCTTGAGAGCTGAGAAAAGGAAGATAATAATTCAAGACAATGTCCAGAGCAGGAAGAAGAGGGACGGTGGGTGTAGAGAAAGGACAGAAGGCACAGGCTGGAGGAGAGAAGGTTCTAAGAGCCAGAGAAGAGAAACTATAGACCCTCCGCGTCTATCCTTTATTATAAATCTAATTATATAAAATCATCAGAGTTACACAATCATCAGATCCTTTCTGTGAAACCCCTGGCATCTGTCTCTTTATTGGGATAGAGGCTACCTTGGCCCATGGAACAACAGGATCTATAAAACACTACCACCGTCATCTACCACTCACCCAGATCCTGGCTACCTATGAAGCCTGCTTTCATTCCAAATGAGACTTTATCTCTGTATCCACTAAAGAAACATGATAAAAATTAATTAACACCCTTAAAAAGAAAAAGATCTCAACAAGTACCCTGTGCTTGGAGGATGTAACTCTGGTTGTTGTCAAGAGGAATCTTGATAGTCCTGCCTAGAAGCTACAAGCTGGCAAGATGCTGCCAAGAGCTAAGGAGTCCCAACTTTCTAGGTGTACTTCAAAGCTGTAACACCTGCAGAGATAAGGGTCCCTTTAGTGGAGACCTGCATGAGAGCTGTGACACTACAGGGTACCTTCACCTTCTGTTGCTGTCTACCTGCAGCTGCCTCTGTGAGGAAACTGAGAGGACACAAATGCTGCCAAGACCATCACTTGTTGCCAGGGAAAGCGAAAGGCTTCTGGCCAGCTGATCAGTAACCACCAGTGTGGGGAAGAAAACCCTATAGGAACTGAATCCACTCCACTGAGACATGAAAAGTCTGCTAAGAGGTCCCTAAGAAATGGTTTTTGATTTTTTGTTTGTTTGCTTGCTTGCTGATTCAGAAAACTAGAAAGAATCTGTTGTGGTTTATTTGAATGTGGAATGTATCATCTGAAGCATATATTAAAATTTAATTTCCATTGTGATTATGATATTCAAGGGTGGAAATGGACAGAACTCTTAAGTGACGATTGGGGCTCTGCCCTCATGAATGGCTCAATTGATCCATATGGTTATGAGCTAGCTCAAAAATGGATTGCTATAAGAGTGGTTAACTGTGTCCCACACTAGTTCCCTGTTTCTCACCAGGATCTACCCAGCACCACCTGGGGACCCTGGCAGCAAGAAAGGAAACTCCTCCTCATCATACATGAACCTTTTGGGGGTCAGAACTGTGATCCAAATAAACCCTTTCTCTGTAACGACCCAGCCTGTGGTATTGGTAAGAGAAAATGGACTAACAGAGTCCAGTCTCTACTTCCACTGCATGTCAACCATCTGTGAATCTGACTGGCTCTGCAAGAGGCTGGCCTGCGACAGGCAAGCCAGCTATGAAAGTCTCCTATGTAAGAACAAGACTACCACAGGAATGCAAAAGAATCTGCATCCCCCAAAAAACGATCTCCCAGAACAAAGAATTCACTTCTCGGGCATGAGCATAGCTTCTCGCTGTGTGATGCAGAACAATACATCTTCCTGACTGCTGAAGAGTCGCTCAGTCTGGGTTTTGTTTTACTAGCAGCCTCAAACATCCTAACAAACAGAGAATGTGCACATAAAGGACATGGAAATTCAGTAGATGCCGTATTGTACGTGAAGTCCCCTGTATGTTTGTAAACACAAGGCAAGAGCTTAGCCATCAAACCCCCACACAGTCATCAGCTCCCTGGGGAACGTTCCTGGTTTCCCCTCCAACTCACTGGCTGCTGATGTCAGCCTGATAAGTCTGTTTTGTCACCTCAAAAAGCTAGAGTTGTGGGCATGAGGCAACCTCTGAAATGGTCCTGGCCCAGCTCACATGCCCAAGAGCGGGACCAGGTAAGGGATTCAGATGAGGAACTCCTGCTAGGAAACGCTTCTCTCTCTCAAGTACCCGGAGCAGAGAGCCCTGTTGACAGCCACACCAGGTCTCAAGATTCAGATCAAGTCAATCCCTCTCCTGAGATCTGAAGCTTTCAAGCTCACTGCTCACAGAGTGGGTGGAAGATGCCCCGCTGGGACCCTTCAAAAACTGCAACGGAGTAGTCTGTACTGCACGAGTTATCAACAACAGGGATGTATTCCTCGCCATTCTGGAAGCTGGAAGTGCAGGATTTAGGTACAGGCAGATTCAGATGAGTCTGGTGATGTCGTCTCCTGGACCTGTACGCTGTATGGAACCTTCTACCCATGTCCCCAAGTGCATGGCATAGAGCAGGTAAGGGCACTCCCTGGGATCCTTTTAATAAGAGCATTGTTTGTTTTTTTTTCATTTGTGAATGTTCTACCCTCTTGACATAATCACTTTTCTAAGTCCCCATCTCCCAATACCATAGCCTGAACAGGAGATTTTGGGAAGACAAGAACTTCCTAGTTATAGTCACCCCTGAAAAGTTACTGGCAAAATTGCTTGTAGCACTGCAACGTTGTACCACCATCTGACTGGTACAGCAGGAGGCCCTGAGCAGGTGGTAAATGGAGGAGACCTGATCCAGCCTGAATGGAGGCTGCTGCTAAGTAGCAACAGGACATAAACAATTGCAAGTACAGATGGACTGTTCTGGGAAAAGAGGGAAGAGACAGCATACCCGTGGTGATGTTGTGTCCTCCAATATATTGTGCACCCTAATAAACTTAACTGAGGTTAGAGAACAGAACAGCCATTAGATATACATAGAGGCCAAAAAATGGTGGCAAACACACACCTTTAATCCTATCACTTGGGAGGCAGAGATCCATCCGGATCTCTGTGAGCTCAAGGCCACACTGGAAACAGCCAGGCATGGTGACACACACCTTTAATCCCAGGAAGTAATGGCAGGAAGCAGAAAAGTATATAAGGCATGAGGACCAGAAACTAGAGGCTTTTAAGCCTTTAGGCTTTTAGCAGAAGTTCAGCTGAGATCCATTCTGGTGAGGACTCAGAAGCTTTCAGTCTTTCAGGTGAGGTTGGCTGTAGCTTGTTCCGCTTCTCTGATCTTTCAGAATTCACCCCAATACCTGGCTCCCAAGTTTTTTATTTAATAAGATCGTTTAAGATTCGTGTTACGGAACCCCGTGGGAGAGCTTCAGCTGAGAGGAGGCCAGGGGAAGCCTCCTTCTGTGTCATCACTGTTGCCCCCTTCTGGTCCAGATGCAATATCCTGCACCTGTTCTCCAGCATTGCTGCACCCCCTTGAACCCCCTCTGGGCTGCCCTCACCCTCTGGAGTCCCTGCATTCTCTACCTCAGAATGTTCCTCCTCATTTCCTCCACTTAAGGGTCCCAGCCCTCTCCCTGTTTGTCTCCAGTCTTCCAATAGGTCAATGGTGGCTGTGGCTACCTCAGTGTCTCCCTAAAGACCAGAGTCTCATCCACAACCTAACTGAACTAGAACAGTGCTTGGCTCTGGTGGAAACTCTGAAGACAGGGTACCACAGTGTCACACTTTCCTCTCCTGAGCCCAGTGCCAACGAGGGCCGCCTCAGCTAACCACCGGACAAATAACTGTGCTTCCCTGGGAACCTGAGAAGGACTCCCTGAACAAGGAAAATGCATTTTGTTATTATTGTTTCTGGTTTGCTCTCAGTGCTGAGGAGGGAACCCAGGGCCCCAGACACTCTAAGGAAGCACTTTGCCACTGGACTAAGGAAGCACTTTGCCACTGCTAAACTCTGAAAGGACATCATCAAGTCCCAAGCTATTGCTATAAAGCCCCCATGCCAGCACTACTCCACCAAGCCAGGGCGCACAAGCTGTCTGTGGAAGGGGCAGTTAGTACTTACACAGGCTTTGCAGGCCACAAGGACTTCACAACAAATGGGAAATTCTGCTTCCTGATACGTGAAGAACAGGTATGGCTGTGATCCCACAGAATGTTGGGATATGAACTCTGTTCATAACAGCTTTGTGTGCAGTAAGCTATAATAAATCTGGGTTTGGTTTGTTATTCTTTTCTTTTCCTTTCTTTTCTCTTCTTTTTACAATTTTAAGAATGCCAAGACCCGTTCTTAGCTTGTAGGCCACACAGCAGCTGGGAGCTGGATATGGCTTCAGATCCTTCTGACCTCTGCTTCAAATCACGGGCTCTTTCAGGATGGAAAACAGTCTGTCTCCACCAGTTGTGGAGAGTCCCCACCTCCGGCCTGGAACAGAGACAGCCGAAGATGGCGTTCCACAGCCTTCTCTTGATGTGTGTACTGCAGAGGGCTCCTTCGGAGAACACAAAGCACTGTTTCTAAAGCATTTGTGCCTGGGGCCACTGTGACATTCTGGGAAAGAGGGGGGATGTTTAAATGCAGGGGCCAGCAGGAATGTTCCACTAGGCTTGTGGGCAGCGATCCACCAGCAATTAAGGAAATAAAGCCACCTTTAAAAGCCATCAGCAGGCTCGGCCCATTATGTAGATTTTTCTATTGCATGTCCAGGAGAAACTATCACCTTGCTCCACAATGTATTAGTCCAGTCTGAGCCATAATGGAAAATACTATAATCCAGTAAGCAGCGCCCTCGATGAAGTGTTTCATTAATGGAACTGGTTCTGATTGATCTTCAGTGCCCAATGGGCAGCTGCAGGCAGACGTCACTACGTGGCTAGAGTTCTGTGGGTACTGAGCCTAGAGGCATGTCAGATTAGGCTTTGTCCCACCAGGGACACACAACCTGCCCATTTATGAGGAGCAAAGAATTGACAGGCAGCCACAACACAACCTCCTCAGGCTATCGTCACTTTTATATATATACAAAATTAATATGTATTTATTTAAAATTCAATCCAGAAGTGTCTACACCAAATAAATCCATTCTCCTTTCCCCAAATCATCATTGACAACTGTACTAGTGAATTTTGCTGAAACAAAATTCTTGTCAAAAACAGTGTGTGTAAGGGACGGCTTATTTTGTCCCACACTTCAAGGGTGCCGTCTGTCACGTAGAAGAAATCACGAAGGCAAGAGCTTGAGCCAGCTGTTTGCACTGTGTCTGCCGTCAGGAAGCAGGGATCAGCGAATGCCAGTGTCAGCTCACTTCCTTCTTTTTATTAAGTCCACGCCCCCAATACATGGATTGTTGCCACCCCCAGTTAAGGTGGGTCTTCCCACCTCCGTTAGTTTAATTCAGGTAATCCCTTACAGACAAGCCCAGAGGTTTGTCTCCTGGGTAACTCTATTATCATGTCAAGTTGACAGGATTAACCAATGCAGCCTCCTGGGCCATCCTGTATCAATACAAACACATGCCATTTTAGTGAAGCTTGACGGTTTTCTAGCACTTTTATTATCTTTAGTGAGGGTCTCACTGTGTCAGATATGAAGAGTCCTGCATTCTTTCCTGATGCTCCATAGGCACCTGTGGGACGTCTTTTTCTGACATTTGACCCGTTGAGCAACATGATTTTAACGCTTCTCTCCAGCAGAAGCAGGAATCAGGTAACTTCTGTATTTAAGTTTTAAAAAGCTATTCATTGATTTCTTTTTCAGGGGGAAGGGTATGTGCATGCAATGGCCTGGGTGTGGCAGCGAAAGGAAACTTTGTGGTGTGAATTTCCTCCTCCCACTAGGGGTGTTCCCAGGATCAAACCCAGGTCATTAGGTTTGGTGGCAAGGGCCTTTACTTTGCTGAGCCATCTCTCACAGGCCCCAGGTTAACTGATCCTTTCTGGCTTGTGTGATATATTGTTCATTGTCTTGCTCTGCCTCCATCATGGATGCTGCTCTTTCCCAACAAGGCAAATTTCTAAAATTCCCAACAGGAGGGGATCTGCCGCTAGAGGTTCCTCTGCAAACCGTTCTTCTGGTTCTGATGTTTCTTAAATGCATCTTGAAATGAGCCAGACTGTCTGTGTGCTGTCTGGATGTTACACAGGAGCATTTGACTTGGGATTCCTTCAAGGTCAGTAATGTTTTAACATATCCAGTGAACACAACCAAAGGATGCTCCTTACTAACCAGACCTGTAGGACAAATCCAGACTGGGAGGAAAAGGTGGAATACACTGTGGTATAGGTGGGAATGAAGCATGTGACTTTCGAAACCCCACTTTGTTGAGGTATAATTTGTGTCCCAGAGCACTCATTCCTTTCAAATGTGCAATTGGATGGTTCACAATGAGTTTATGGAGCTGTGACCCATCACCACAATCCGAGTCCACATTCCAATCTGAATCCAGCAACCACCCATCTATTTTCTGTCTCCACAGAATTGCTTTTTCTGGAAATTACATAAAATGGAATCATACAATAGGCAGTCTTTGGGAAATGGCTTCTTTCACTTAGCATATTACATTAGTGGTTTATTCACATCATATATGCATCAGTAATTGACTGGTTCCTCTTTATGATGAGAGACAGCTATTCCTTACATCTATGGAGATTGGTTCTGGAATCCCAGAGGACCAAAAATATGCAGATACTCAAGACCTTTACATATTGTCTGCATATAACCCACATGCTTAATACTTTGATGACTTATAATACCTACACAGTGTGAATGCTGGGGTGATGGCTGTCACATTTGTACTGTTCAGGGAACAAAGACAGAGTCTATATATATTCAGGAAAGATACACTTTAAAAAAAATTCTTTTGATTCATGATTGTTGAAAGGGCCAGTTGTATTTTTCCATACAGCAGTTTGTTTACCCATGTGCCAGTTGGTAGGTATTTGGGCTGTTTCTACTTCTTTGCTCTTAGGAATACAGACACTTCATTGTTATTACTGTTGCTACTGTTATTATTGAGACTGGGTTAAGCTATATTGTCCATGCTGATCTCAAATGTCTATACTCAGGGGGTCCTCCTGCCTCAGACTCAGAAATAACTGAGACTTTAGGTACATGCCACAGCACCCAGCTTAGCTCTTTTGCTTAATGCTGCTATGAATGTTTGTATCTAAGTCCTTGTATGGGCATATGTTACATGCATTCTCATTTTTTGTGTGTGTGTAGATAAATACCTAAGAGTGAAATTATTAGGTCGTCTGCTAACTTTATATACAATATTTTAAGAAACTGTCAGGCTAGCCTAAATTGTCTGCCATTTGAAGTATATAGCTTTGCAATTTGCTTTTAAAACTTGAAAAAAATGTGTTTGTGTTCTATCTGCATGTATGTGTATGTGTATCACATGCATGCAGTGCCTATGGTAGCCAGAAGATGGCATCAGATCCCCTGGAGCTGGAGTTTAGAGACAGTTGTGAGCTGACATGTGGGTGTTGGGAACCGAAGCTGGGTCCTCTGCAAGAGTAGCTTGTGTTTTTAACCACTGAGTCATCACTCCAGGCCCAAAACTTGCTTTATAAAAACAAGTTTCAATAAGATATTATTGATGAACATGGCTGAGCAATTATCTGCAGAGTAAGATGTCAAGTTTGTTGAGCAAATGCCAAGGTGTGGTATAGATGGGTCATATGGTAGATTCATTTTTAGCTTTATGAGGGTTCTCCACACTAATTTCCAGAGCCACCAACAGTGAATGAGGGATCCCTTTCCCCCCACTTACTCTTTAGTGTTTGTTGTCAGGTATTTTGTTGATCTTTGCCATTCTGGGTAGGGTAAGAAGAAATCTCAAAATTGTTTTGATTTTCTTTCCCTAATTGCTAGGAATGAAGAACATTTTTGAGACATTTCTTGGCTGTTTTTATTTCTCCTTTTGAGAACTCTCAAAGTACTCCATCTACAACACAGCTCCTGCACCAAGTTCAGGGAGTATCATGGAATGGGGGATGGGGCAGGACTGGAAAGATCCTAAGAGCCAGAAGAACCAGATGTCTGCTGTGAGGTTACATCTCCTAATCTCCTACACCCATGAAGTTTCAACAACATAGCTGCCTAAACAAAAAGATGACACCAACGGGCATGCTAACATGGAAGTCCCCAACTCTAAACAAAGAACTACAGGCAACTAAGGAATGCTGAGAATAGGGAAAAAAAAAAACAGTCTTCCCTGGGAGAAGAGTCCCCCAATTGGTTATTCAATACCAAGTGGTCAGCCTTGAAATCATATGTGTACAAATAACAACATACAGACTTAAGCAGGCTGTATCTATAGATTTAGAAATACACACATGCACAGACAGACACATGCACACACAAAAATTAAAGAAAAGAGGCCAGAGGTCATGAATTAGAGAAAGTGGTGAGGTGGTACATGGAAGGGATTTGAGGGTGGAACAGGAAAAGGAAAATGTAATTATATTTTAATTTCAAAAATTTAGAAGGTATAACTAATATATACCAAGGTACTCATATTTAACATATACCATTTGTGAATTTGAAATGAGCCTACACCCAGAAAATCATTCCCATGGGGGCTGTTCCTATATCAACCAACTCTAGAACTTTCCTATTCTATTAGTTGCTTTTTAAATATACTTCATATGAGATCTACCCTCTTTATAGATATCAAGTGCTCAGCACAGTACTGCTAACTGTCAGCTCTATACCCTCCACATCTCTCATTACAAGACCTACTCCTTAGGTATAAGTAAGACTTTATATCCTTTGAGTACCCGCTCCCTTTGTGTCAAAGAACAAAGGATATAAAGTCCATTGTCTACCTAAGGTCACCGCCATTGGACTTTCTGCTTCTGTGAGTTTCTCTCCCCCAGATCTGTAAAACTCTGAGATGAACACAGAGAGATTTTCTGACATAGGCATTAGAGATAATTGAACATGAAACCAAAAGCCAAAGAGAGGCATGTGGAACTGGATCAAAGTTCCACACAGTGCAGGAAGCCATCAACATTAAAACCCATCCTACAGATAGGGAGA
This sequence comes from Peromyscus maniculatus bairdii, assembly GCF_049852395.1. NCBI lineage: Eukaryota > Metazoa > Chordata > Mammalia > Rodentia > Cricetidae > Peromyscus > Peromyscus maniculatus. Next base: position 112,830,799 of record NC_134856.1, read on the forward strand.
ACACTGGCAAACCATCCACCTAATAGAGAGCTAACACTCAAAACACATAAGAAACACTTAGAACCCAGTAGCAAGAAAGCGAATGACCCACTGGATAGACGTCATGGCACATATACAAACTGTCAATGTGGATGTGCCACAGGGCACTCAATCTCATGAATATTCAGAAAATAAGTCAAAATCAACATGAAATAACACCTCCCAACTCTCAGAATTTCATCTTTTTTTTTTTCAAGATAAAGTATTGCCAAGAGTATTTATACACATCACTCCAAACATGCTCCTGGAATTTTCATGTTTCTAGTGGGGCTTTCCATCATGCCATGCCCAGCCTCCCAGATATCCTTGTCTTTCCAGGAACATGTAAAGAATGTGGTAGTGATGGGTGATGGCAAGGTCTGAAGTCTTTATTGGAAAGTGGTGCAGTCAACTGAGTTAAGAACAAGATCCAAATTAAGGGAAAAAATGAATTCCAAATTTGGAGTGAAGATCCTAATAAACCAAGGAGACAAGTTTTGGCTTATATATAGTGGATTCACTTACACCCTTTATGCTGGAAATCAAATGTGTCACTGGCACTGTGACAAACTACCAGAGGCAAACAACTTATAAGAAGGAAAGGTTTATTTTGGCTCATAGTTTTAGAAGTTTCAATCAATGATTGGTTGGAATGTTGTTTTGTGCTTTACCAAGCAGCCCATCTTACCTTACAAGGGAACATGCTTAGAGAAATCCTGTTCATTTCATCTGAGGAGCAAAAAAGGGGGAGGGGGGCTGGATCCCAATATTCTTCTCAAGATCATACCCCAAATGACCTAACTACTTTCTATCAGGCCCCACCTCTTAAACTTTCTACTACCACATTCTAATAGTGCCACAGGGACACTGTGGTCCTCTGGGAACGTATTTATCCAAACAGCGTCAAACATGCTCTTGTAGTACATATGAACTTTTTTCTTTTCTTTTTTTGGTTTTTCAAGACGGGGTTTCTCTGTGTAACAGGCCTGGTTATCCTAGAACTTAGTTTGTAGACCAGGCTGGCCTCAAACTCACAGAGGTCCACATGCCTCTGCGCTGGGATTAAAGGTGTGTGCCACCACTTCCATGGCTCATAATAACTTTTTGTGGGACGAGATACCATAGATCTTTCTGGCAGCCAACTGCAAAGTCTTCCACTTGAGCAAGCCCCTCAGCGCATCCCACCACAGCCTCTCATCTTGAGGCTTAACTCCATTTGCTTCCTTTGCAGATGTTCACTGTCTGGGAACTGATGGATGCCTCAGAACCAGGAGCAAAGAGATGAGACAGAGAGCATGAGCCCTGGACCAGGGCAGACACTACAAGGCTGCAGGAAGGGGAATCAGCTTCCCAAAGAAGTGGCTGGGTGAGGTTCTCTGTTTAAAAAGTGTGACCTAGCTAAAATCTGAAAAACAGAAAATAGGGAATATGGGGGGGTTAAAGGGGAGGTGATGGTAGCATGTCTTGTGGTAGTGTATGATGGAGAAGCATTGGAAGAGCTTGAAGCATCTGTTGGAAGGAAGAAATGGTAGACTTCATTTGTTGTTTAGTGACGAAAGTTTGAGGGTGGAGGTGGGGTGTCAGAATCTGACATGTTCAACCCAAGACAGAGAAGCCATCTACTGGGGAGACCATCATAGGAAGTGCAGGTTAGGGGCAGATCATGATTTCAGACTCGGTTACATTCACATTGGAATAACACCAAAAGCTCAATGTGGAAAAATCAAATGGGTTTGTGACTCTGGGACGTAAGTTTATCATGTAAAGCTTACAACTTTTTGAGAACTGATAATCAATGAAGGGATGAAAGTCCCTGACATTGCAAGTCAAGGGCAGTCTCTTAGAGCAAGTCTTTGAGAAACATTAGCTCAACCGGGCCTGGAGAAGTTCAAATATGGGCAGAGAAAAGAGGAGACATGTCTTGGAGTAGAGAGGGTATGTGTATATTAAGCTGAGAAGTGAGACTCCTCTAGACCACATCACCACCTCTAATGAGTCTGCATCACCATGTCTCTGGGAACAGCCCTTGAAAGAGGCCCCACAGAGCCTGACCTAAGTAAGGAGGAAACAGCCCTAACCTTATGAGGTTCCTTTGGCTGGGGAAGAAGAGTGTGACTGGTCAAAAACACTGACTGAAAAGGGGGTGTTTACACCATTCGGTGCATTTCAGCTTGACTTTGTCTCTTTTGTCTTTGACCAGCTCCCTCTCATTCTCTTCTTTGGAAATGGAACTGGGAAGTGCTGGATGTGAAGGTGAAGGCTATGGGAGACGCCTTCATCAGACTACCCTATTCATTTATCCTATGATTGTAGTGTGACCCCCCAAAAGTCCACACATTGCACACTCCATCCCCATATTCACATGGTGACAATATTTGAAGGTGAGGTTTTGGGAATAAACAGGATTTGATGAAATCATGAAGGTAGGGTCCTGTGATGGCATTAGTGGCTTTATAATAAGAGAAAGAGACTCTGGTATCACATCCCTGCCTCCTGGCCATGTGCTGTGTTCCGCCACGTTATACTGCAGATGGATGTCCTAACCCAGAGCCAGCACCATGCTCTCCTCAGCCTCAGACTTGTCAGTCCAGAAAATTCTCTTCTTGTTAAACTCCCAAGACACTGGCATATGGGTATTCTGTTTCAGCAATGGAAAAAGGCAGCTTTGTTCTTTCTACCCCTGTACTGCTGAGTTTTCCCAAAACCTCCTTGGAAATGGTCTCTGACTCATCTCTTTCTCCACTTTTGGTTTTAAAAGTAGTTTCTACCCTGTATTGAGCAAGACTGTTGGTATTTACCCAGTAATCACCGCCAGCAGGTGACCTTTCCTCCCTGCCCTGACCCTGACTTGCACACTTTCTCTCTCTCCCTCTCTCCCTCACTCCCTCTCCCTCTCTCTTCCCCCCCATCTGAGGTTGCCCCCTCTCTCTTCCCCCTCCCCCCCCCTGTATCTGAGGTCCCCTTTGTTAGGAAGACTTTTCTGACCTCACATAAAAACACAAATTGATCAAAATCTGTGCCCACTGGCTCTACAGTAGCAGAAGGGGCTGTTTCGGGTCAGGGCAGAGCAGGCACTGTCTTCCTCTCCTCCTCCTCCTCCTCCTCCTCCTCCTCCTCCTCCTCCTCCTCCTCTACCCCAGCAATGCTTCTTCCCTTATTCTTCTTGTTCCTGTCCCCAGAACTGGTATGGGGCCACGGCACCAACACTACCATTGGATCCTGGGACCCAGCAGCATATTAAACTTCTTCATTGACCCTAACCTTACAAACCAGCGAGAGACATAATTTGGGGGACATCCTTCAAATCAGAGACCTCCCAATAGCTCCTAGTTTGTACATTAACATATAGGGAGGTTTCTAATGTTCTCTTTGACTTCCAAAGATTTCAGTCTATGAAATGAGTGGAAAATAGATGTTAATGACAGAAAAATAAACAAATATATTTTGTACACTGGTATAGGAACCACATAGAGTTGAGACTGAAAGTTAGGGCCACATGGTTGAAACTTAAATATAGAAAAAATAAAGAGTTGTCGGGCGGTGGTGGCGCACGCCTTTAATCCCAGCACTCAGGAGGCAGAGGCAGGCAGATCTCTGTGAGTTCAAGGCCAGCCTGATCTACAGAGTGAGTTTCAGGACAGCCAGGACTATTTCACAGAGAAACCCTCTCTCTAAAAACCAAAAAAAAAAAGAAAGAAAGAAAAGAAAAGAAGCTATTAGAAAATAAAGAGTCATAATTGAGCAAGGTGGTGTGCAACTATAACTCTAGAACTTAGGACAGAAACAAGATGATTGCAAGTTCAAGGACAGCGTGGACCACAAAGAGAGTTCACTACCAGCCCAGGCAATATACAAAGACCCTGTACCAAACAACTAAAAACGGATGGATGGATGGATGGATGGATGGATGGATGGATGGATGGATGGATGGATGGTTGGATGGATAGATGATAAATAGATAGATGATAGATAGATAGATAGATAGATAGATAGATAGATAGATAGATAGATAGACAGATAGATAAATAGATAGATGCTTCTGGCTCCTTGGATAGGGTGGGCTCGGGTTGTGGGACGGTGAGAGGGGACTTTTGCTATGTGCACAGGCTATCTGCTTATCTGCTGAGTAAGCGGCCACCTGTGTCTGTCGAGGCAGCGATCACAATTTCTGTCTGTCTAGGCAGCTGTCACAGTCTCCATCACTGCTCCCTGTGGGAAGATCCTTCCTAGACAGAGCGGGGAGGGGGGGGCAATCAGAGAAAGATTTCTCTGTCCCCATTTTCTATTTACTTTACTAATGTAAATAGATGTGGTATTTTTTCCACAAAAGGACACATTTTCAGAGGCATTCCTTTGTCTGCAAGAGTCTGCGATTTCTCTGAAAAACTAATTTAAAAATGTGCTAAATGAACACATTTGAGGCAGGAAATTTGCTTCCCTCCAATGACTTGTCTGAAACTATGAACTGGATTAAGACACTGACATTAAAAGATGCTGTGTGTGTACCTCTGGGGGAAATTCAGTCTTAGAAAAATGCTTCTCTCAAGTCCCAGTGTAGTGAGACTTGCCAGCTCAGGCCATGAGGAAAGACTGAGGCCTCAACCATGAAGGCAGCTGTCTTTTCACAGACTCCAGGTATAACAAGAATCTCACAGAGATACAAATGTCATTGTTCTGCCTCGCTTGGAGCTGACAGGGATCACGATGAAACAGCGGCAGACCAAACAACTTCTGCTGCGACTCCTATCCAGACACAGAATTTGTCTAGAAACATATTTTTGTTCTGAATGTCTCAGCCTGGATGGACCACAGTTCAGCCTGAGCTGGTGCTGGGGACACTTGAAGAGCTGAGTCTGGGGGAGGGCCGAAGGAGGAAGGTATCCAATAGGAGCTGGGCATCTGCAGCAGTAAGAAGTCAAAAGGAGGAGGAAGAGGCAGTGTAAAGAAAAGCCAGGGACAAAGAAGGTGCCTGGTGTGCTGCTGATCATGGTAGTCTCTAGAGAAGTCACAACGGTGACATTCACTTATAGTGACTCTAACTGTGTAGTACATCATCAACCCTGGTACATGAGAGATTCCCAGTTATAAGAAGGACTCTGATCAAGGAGCCCAGATCCATGCTACAGCCATGCATGGACAGAGGATCCATCATGTCAAGTGCTCAAATGAAAGTAACACACGTGATTCCAGAGGCAGGCATTCTGAAGGTCAAGACTCCTTTGAGAATTTTAGCTTATTCACCCAAATTTAAAATTTACACCCAAATCCCTAACTGAAATACAGTTTGGTTCTCTCTTGGTGCATGGCCAAGTTCATCTGTTGGCCTTTGATCTACAGTGTGGCAATGCTGGGGAGACATTGGCTTATGAAGCCAACACTCTCATCAATGAATGCTTCTATCATGGGAGTGGCTTCTTGATTGCTGGGATGTGTTGATTACATGAGATATGTGAAGGCTTGTGGTCTTTCCTCTTACCACTTCTTGCCCTTCTGACTTTTTCTGTGTGATGACAGAAGGTCTTTGCCAGATATTAACTCCTCTGTCCTACCCTTCCTAGCCACCAGAATCATGATCCAAATACATTTCTGTTCATTATAAATGACTTAGTCTGTGGTATTCCGATATACAGGCTATGAAGACACATTGGAAACAGTCCAGTGATAAGCAGCCCACCATGGGAGAGGCCCCCAGAGCACATGGTCTACAAGTTTGCCTCAGGCATTACCAAAGTCCAACCAGCAGGAAAGAAACAGAAGACAGTTAATGGGACCTTGTTTCAACTCACATCTCATTGGCTGGACTAAGCCACTGGCTACAAGAAACTGAAAGATACAAAGAAAAGCATGGTTTGTAGATGGGGGGGGAGGGGGGCGGGGACCCAACAGCCAAAACAAGGCTTTCACAAAAATAAACATGGAAGAACAGCCAGCCGTTCCCATCCCTTGCAGCCTGGTTTAGCTGGAGATCTTCATGTCATGAATTTCAGAAATCTCTGCCACTTTAATTTTTCCCTATGCGTTGACGGGTAGCCCTCTTGTCTCAAAGCTATTTCTACTCCCGGGTCAGTCCTAACTGCCATTTGCAGCTTCCTTAAAGAATACACTTGTGTGTTCACAAATCAATTAATACATGTTGCCCAGACATAGTTCCCTCTGCTTACAGGATGGGTCAACTCTACTCGCCATCACCAGGGAAATGAGGACCAAAATGGAGGGTGCAGGGCACTTCACTCATCTGAACTCTCGTCAAGGTTGCCAGGTGGTATCTATCACCCCAGCTTGCCTCATATTGCTATGATTACACTACTCCATCCTTAAGAGTTTCCCTCTCCAGGCAAAGATGTTTTTAGTTCTGCATTGATAAAGGAACAAATAAACCACCACAAGGCGGGGTTATTTTTGCAAGATTTCATCACTGTGAAGCCTGAACGGACCTTTGACCTTAGAAGCCTGATTCTAAGAATCCATGTTTAAACTATAACCCTGTGTGTAAACAAATGGCACAGTTTTCCAGCACCCAAGACGACAGCAAAACACTGGAAATCACCTAACTCTCCAACAAGGAAAGCGGTTAGAACCTCGCTCTCCAGAATGCAGACTTTCTTTCTGCACGATCAGCTTGTGCTCTGACACCTCTCCTTGAGTCTGTTTTCAATAAGACTCTCTGCTCAGCTTCACTGTAAGGAATGGTATCTGTGGCTGAGTGCACACTGCTACAGACTGATTCTACCTAGGCTGATAAAATTAGTATTACTTTCTGTTTTCTTTATGCTTTTTCTTGTATTTTACAGTAAGAGCAACACATACTTCTAAACTGTGGGCAGAAGTTTTATTTTCTAGTCTTTGTTTAAATATCTCTTTGATGGGGCTGTGACCTAGTCATTTCCTTCAGGCATCCTCATTTCTGAGGGGCAGGGGAAACCACCAGTCAGGCCAGGGTACCCAAGGAGCCCCTGTCCTTTGACTGTGACCTTCCTGCTTCCCTGGCTGCCGTGGGGTCAGTTGGCTTCCCAGTGACCAGAGTCAGCGGACCCTGAATAAGTCCTTCTGAGGACAAACAGATGTCCAGCCTGATGCAGTGACTTTGATTGGATCACCAACAGCTGAGACCTCCCAGAGACACCTTAAAAGCTAACGCTGGAGGCGTTTTCACAGGGTTCTCCATTTTTACAGATGGGCCCTGCCTGGCCTCAAGACCTGCGAGAATCAGAAACAGATGCGGACACACTCTGTCCTCACACAGGAAAACCACTGTCCCACGCAAATCTCACAGTGTCCTCTCAGGGGTAAGAAGTACATGCAACCTGTTCTTATGACAGGTCAGGTCACTGTTATGTGATGGGAGATGCAGGTAATTATTTACAAAAACACAAATACTATGAATAAATAAATAATGCTGGCAAAAAAAAGCTAGCAAGTGTGAGCAAGAGGAGTCCAAGTCTATGTTTGGATGGAAACGCAGGCCACCAGGGATGAGCCAGACAGCCGGACAGGACATGACTCTGGGAACTAAAAGATAAACAACAGGGGGTCCTAGCCCCTGGCAGACTGTGAGGCAACCGTTGACCATTGGACGCCTGGGATGCCCTACCACATGGATGGGAACTATTAGGCTCCAAAATGCTAATCAGCTTCTCTGGAGTGATGTGTCCCTGTCCTCCCTCAGGCCTGATCTTGACGCTTTCTTATGTGGGATCCTCACAATAAGTAACTACAACACTTAGGCAGATGCACAGTCTTTACAAGGGAAATACACAGTAAAGGATGAATTGAATCATCTTCAAGGGAAGACAACAGAACTTTCAGTTGTTTTATAAGAATCACGGGGCTGGGAGGTGGCTCAGGGGGTAAAGTCACGGTGACCTGAGTTCAGATTTCCAGAACCCAAGTTAAAAAGTCAGGCATGAGAGCACATGCCTGTAAACCTCAGTGCTAGGGTGGGGAAGGGGGGCCAAGACAGGCAGATCCCAGAGGCTCACTAGCCAGTCAGGCAAGCAGAAGAGGGAGCTTCTTGTTCAGTGAGAGAGTTTTGTGAAAGACCTCCTCTCACAAAAAAAAAAAAAAAAAAAAAAATGGGAAGATCAGTAGAGAAAGTTATAAGAGGTCAATCACTGACCTTCACATGTGTACCTGCAGGAGAGCCCACTTGTAACACACACACACACACACACACACACACACACACACACACACACTCCACAAGGATCAGAAAGCTGGAATATTGAAAGAAGTTCCCTGGACTTAACCAGTCTTCCATGTCAAAGCCTGCCCTTAGTGGCAGATGAGATCCTCAGAAGAAAAGTCATAGATGCTCCTGTCCCCACAGGCAGGGACTTCACCCTCCCCTCCATGTACACATGTACATCAACACAGAGTGAAACATGCAACTCAGGTTAAATTGCTATTAATCTTAAAATAGCAAAAGCTTCTAGGTGTCTAGGTCTCTGCTGGTCCAATAAGTTAGCCAAACACTATTGTAGGTCATCTCTGTGTAAACCTGGACACCTGCTAGACATAAGGAATGTGTGGCATGAGGTGGGGGAATCATCTTTCCCGTGTATTCTGCCCCCATGCTAATCCCCACCACTGTAACTAGCCTGGATACTGAAAACTGGACCCACCCCTGAAAGTGCTCACCTGCCTGCTCAAGAGGACACTGAGTGCTTCTCCTGCTCTCCTGTGCTCTGCCCAATGCTCTGGATGTCTGGCTGGATCACAGCCTTTGATCTAGATCCAGGCTCATCCTGTGATATGTGCTCTGCACTCTACCAAGGCAAATAAAGGTGAACCACATCAAAGCCAGGCCTGTTGCATCGTGCTATCTGTGTCCTGGGGAAAGAAGCTTCCCCCAGTATAAGTTGCATCAAGAAATAGGGTGGTCAAATCAAACCTGATTGTGCCCCAGATCTTTCTGAGAACATGAACAGCACCTTGAAGCCTTTTGCAATACAGTTCTTTCTGTAGAGTATTTTAAGCAATTTGGTAAAGCTGGAAAACAGCAATCAAAAAGGATGAGGCCAGGAGTGTTGAGAAGGATAATTATGTCACTTTTGTGCTCCAAGCAAGACTGAGGACACCCACTATCTTTAAGCAGGAAGAAAACCAAAACAGATTCTGGCTTTACACTCAGATCTTAGTGCACGGTGTCAAAGAGACCTGGTTAAAGACGGCGGCGTCTCAAGTTCAAGTACGAATGAAGTGTCCATCGTTTCGTGTGTTAGACGTAAAAATACATTGGAAGCAGTATCTATAGATCGGAAGTTTTACAAAATACAACCTATATGTGAATTTGTATGAGTTCTAGCTATGAAAAAAAAATACCTTTACTGCTTCCCAGCACTCCTGTATCTCCCTGGGCTACAGAATTTCCTGATTCTCCACTAATACAAAAAGAGGGGTGGGGGGAAGTCACAATTTAGTTGAGGAGCTGAACAGAAGGCACTGGCTTCACAGACAAGGAGTGAACAAAGCAGAAACCATCAAAACTCACCGAACCAGATCTGTCATTTCGGAGTACTGTCCTCTACACTTTCAGGACACGGGGTGGGGCAGTGGGAAAGAGACTAATTAACAAGTTACTTTAGGATCTAAAGTTTAGATTTTTTTTTTTTGGTTAAGGATTAATACAGGGAGAATATCACAACACTACTGATATGAACTCACCTATTGTTAGTCTAGTGGTTGTCTCTCTAATCCTAATTTCCACATGTTCAGATACAAAGTTTCAGCTTGTTGAGCAGAACAGCAATGTGAGCTGTCCATTTTTATTTAGCCTGGTCTGTTCCAACCCGTCCCAGGAGCTTAATACCAAACATTGGCCTCTTGAAATTTTTCATCTAACATTGGACATTAAAAAAAAATCATTTGTCAACCTCCTTTGCAAGTAGATACTGGCTATGTGACGGAGTTCCAGGCACTGGATCATGGACAGGGGTAAAAGGTGAAGCATCATGCAATCTCCCCAAGAATGAAGCCTCTTTTGGATTCCCTATTTGCTCTTTCATGGGTTAGGAATGACCCTCCAAATGCAAATATTCGTGGATGTCACACAGAGGGGGCAAAGCCCCACATCAACTCTTCCTTCCAGCTCTGGTACAAAATGGGTGTAGGAAAAAACCACATTCAAGCCAGTGCAGCTGGTGACCTGGTACAGTGGTGCTCAAGGATAACCCAACTGGCAGAGGCCTCTGGACTTTTACCAGTACTGAAAAATGTGAAGAAAAAAAAAAGTTAAGAAAAACTTTTGTAGTCCAGTGGCATAAGAAGTCACCAGGGATCTGCCATCCAGATGGGCATACTCGGTTACTATTAATAATTACCTGGGACACCAGGCGTGGATTTCTAGGAAAACCATGATGTGTGGCTGGGTACACTCATTGGGTTGGACCTTGACTCTTAATAACATCCTTTGCCTCTAAACAACTCCTTTCAAGACCTTCCGATATTTTCCAGGATCTATCAGAATTGAACTGTAAGGCTGAGTACATTTTGTGCCTTGTGCTCTGTGTCTTGAGTGAGAAAGAACAGTATTTTTCATCACCCACTTCTGTTTCATGTTCTTAGAAATATATGACTCAGAAGTGTATGACTCCTAGAATCACCCCCTGGCCGTTATTGTGGGCCAGATAATTCTTATAACAAGAACTAAAAACCTTGCCTTGCCTTGCCTGCATTCTCAGTCCACCAAAGGAAACAGGCTAGCAGGCCTAGCTGGTCTAGGAAGTGGCATCCTGGGATTTCTTCTTTGTGGAGAGCTATAGACCAGGCTAAGGGGGGCTGTGGTTGACACCCGGAGACCTGTTGAAAGAATGGTAGCCATGGGAGAAGCTCTTTTACTTCAAAATGGATGAATTTAGGGTTTAATTTGGGACGGTGGGAATTTTTTTGACCTCCTCCTTTAAAGATATTCAGTGTTACAAAGCTTTTAGAATGGAATACTTCATCCCCTCTTGGCACAGACATGGCAGACTGATCATTTTTGCAAACAACCCCCACACTCCTCTCAGATCGCAAATTCCCAGACAGGGAAGCAAACAGATTTTCCTCCTCTGGCTCTGCGGATTAGCCAGCAGCACCTCTGGTGGGTGCTGAGTCCTTGTGGAGCTTGCAGGTCGAGTGAGACAAGTGGAAACATGTTCCACAGCCATCCAAGTGAGGCGCTTGCTGCCGAGGCCCAGCAGACTCAGGCAGTGCACACCCTGCACCTCCCAGTGAGACTTTACTGGATTCTAGGGCTTGTCGGTTGCTGTCTGAGTCTAAAATGGAAATCACTGTCATTCAGGAAGCAAGGGGTAAAAAATTTAAGTCACTTCCCAAATAAAGCCATGGGTCTCAGCCCAGGGCCACCACTAATGATGGCAGTGTCACGGTGCTGGTTTTGTCAAAGAAGATCCTGAAAAGTTCACTGCACTGGGGTCGGCAGGGGGAGCTGGGTAAGAGAAGAGTCTCTACAACGTCAGAGGTGTGCCAGGACTCAGGTCGTGACAGCAGTGGCATCTGTACCCACTGCTGATCCTGCCACTGGCCAGGACAAGGGCAGTGCCCCAAATGTCTCTTACCTCATGATGCTGTTAACTTTAAGAACACAAAGGAGCAGAATCCTTACAGACATGGATCCTGTCAGCCCATCTGCTGTGGGCCATCCTCAAGTGTCAGGTTATGACTGTGAATAGAGTTAAAGTCCATGTGTCACATGGATGCAATTTCAAGTTTGTCATATCTTCTCCACTCTAAAGGCCAAGTTTCACTGATTCAGTCAGAAGTCACCCTAAGTATACCCTGACATATTTCATTCATGACAGCTTCAAAGCTCTCTTATCTCATTTGGCTTTTTGGCATCTTTTTACAACAATGTACTTTTGAAAGTTACCCCATAATAATCTATTTTCTGAACAAATTTTGCCCAGTTTGTGCCAAACAGTTAGAACTGAACAAGAATGAAGATGCATTAATGAATCCTAGAGTCTCTTCCAAGTGTGTGAATCAGAAATGAAGAACATAGAACATGATTGTTAATGAAGATTTCAGGAAAACTGAGGTTTGGGAGAGGGCAGGATGGGACTGGAAACTGTGCTGTCTTCATGGGACCCTGCGGCAGCTGCCATGGCAACAGTCATTGCTCCAACATCTCCAGCATCACACATCTTTTCTTCAGGAGACCAAAGGACAGTTTTCCCTGAATCCCAGGATGGAGCTGGTTCCAGGAACTGCTTCTGACAGCAAACTCCAGGATACTCGCATCCATCTTATAAAATGTTGAAATGTTTTTTCACATGATCACAAATGTGCTCTTGTGCATTTCACGACATATTGGATTATGCGTGGCACCTAGCAATGGGTCGGTGTCATGTGACTAGAGTTAAGGTGGGGGGGGGGGTAGTTTCTGTGATGATGCAACTTATTTTCCAAATATTTTCAATCTGTAGTCGGCTAAATCTTTAGTTTTGGAATCCAGATAAGGAGACCCAAATGTAAAATAATTTTCTAAAAATTCATCCAGGCATTCCAAATGCCTAACACTAAGGGACAGGATGACAAATTCAAGATAAAAAGCTACTAACACCTTCCTTCCCCCACAGCCTTATTCCCCAGGGACCTGGTCCCAGTAACCTAGGATCACCCTTTACTTCATATACTCCTGCTTCAACTGCACCCTTCTTAGTCTCCTACATATATTTGGAAAATGTATTCTCCCAAGTGGACCTGTGGCATTCCAATCAAATGAAATAATCTAGTGTTAAGAATTAGCTGCAGAGAGACAGAGAGACAAACGACATCATGATTTGACATTCTCACCACTAAGAATGAGCCCGGCAGCTCAGGTATCACAGACCACGGGAGCTGCGGGAACTTGTGATGAAGGGAAAAAAAAAATCTGTTGGTGTCATTTGTCTCCATTCTGGGAGATTCAGACAACATGTCTGTGACAATATAAGACTGAAATCATGGCTTGCTGCACACCATGTCTTTTTGTTTCAGGGAATGACGGGAAAGTGTAAAGAGCCGCATCTCTGGGTGGTATAAGAGCTACACCTGAGACTTCTAAGCAGAAACTGTCATCAATGTCCATAGCCAACTAGGGCAGTGCCCACCAGTGGCACTGAATGAGTCGCTGATGTAGCACCAAGCAATTCCAGATGGGGACAGTAGATAACTAAAGTGCTGCAAGACCCTTAGAACAGTGCCACCTTGGAAACCCGCAACTCAGACTTCCGGGGACAGACTTGAAGGGACTGCGCTGGGCTTCTGAGGCTTCTTCCCTCAGCTTCTGGCTAGCTCAAGATTCCAGGGATCCTTGTTTTCTCAGTTTAATTTCCAAATATGATTCACTGCTAAAACACACGACCCCCTGCAAATGTCAAAGATAATGATTTCTATTCGTCCCCAACTTTTAGTGACAGTGTGTGCTAATGCCTCTGTTTCTCTGGTGCTTCAAGGTGGTAAGAGAATGGCACAGGGAGCCTGCCAGCCTGCAATGTTAGGGTGGAAGAACATGAGCCAGGAGTTCAGCATGCTCGCCGCCACTCCAGTGTAGCCAGCAACGCAAAGAACGGAGATGCCAGCTTGGCTCTGTGAGTCTGGGGTAAAGTCGGACACCTCCTCTCTGTTTCACTCTTTTTTACAATACTTTCCAGGAGCCAATCCATTATTGAAGCTGCTGGCCTGCTGGGCTGTTTCTTCCAGCAAGCCCTCATGGCAGCTGCTTGCCCAGCTGACACCCCAATTGTAAACAACCACCTTTGACTTGTGTGAAGTGGACTGTGGGGTGAGGTTTCCTGATGCAGGCTGGAAACCGCCACATCAGCTTCCACAGAAACAAGCATCCTGGAGCTGTCTCCCCTGCAGACCCAGGGAAGTCCCATAGACGTATACTCTTGTACTTCAGCCAAGAGGCTGCCCTGTTTGGTGGCACTGAGTCCTGGTCTCTGTTCTTCCAGATACAAATCCAATCCTTTCCCAAAGGAGTTGCAGCTTATCCAGGTACTTGAAACAAGGCTAACCCTTGCTCTTCTTGTACCCTCAATCATCCTAGTTTAATCAGCCTGACAGGGTCATTATTTCCGGAAGGGCCTCCCATTAAGCAAAGCTGTGTTAAGAACTGAAGAAATGGGAACACCCCTCCCTTATCCTTAGCAGTTTCATTTGAATTCCACAGAGACTCACCTAGGAAACCCCTGCATTCTGCTCTGAGTGGTCCTGGGTGGAACTTCCCACAAACCCAAAGGCTAAATAAAAGCCTCTTTAGAAAGCACTAAAGAATGCTGAGAGTGAAGATACACTTGTGGGCTAGCCTGGGGCACTCACATTTAACATTTGAAATTCAGAAAACCTGGATAACTTATCATCAAACAAAAGTCAGACAATTGGAGGGGATTGGCCACAAAAAGGGTTCTAGGGAGGACATCAGATATTGTGCAGATAAACGGGGAAGCACTTGCTACCTTACCTGGGGAAATAACCACCCCTTCAGGAGGCTGGAGGCAGTACATGACCCTGACTCAGATATCTTGGTAGCTCCTTACAAGAAGCAGTTGGTCTAGCTCATGTCATTGGCACAAACATTGTAAGGACAGAGTGAGATCTAAGAGGAATTTGGATATGGGTTTTGGGACACAAATTAGTACATCCCAGCTCCAGACATGAGCTCTTTGCTTCCTGGAAAAAAAAAACTGTACCAACATTCTGGGTGATAAGTCACCTCTTTCTCAGTCTGAGTGACCTTAGGAAGGGAGGGACGCATCCCCCACCTTCAGTAGTCCATTCTTCTGCCTTCAGGGTCTCCCTGTGCTACTCTGTCCCCTCCCTCCCTTCCCCTCCCCTCCCCTCCCCTCTCCCTCCCTATTGTCTTCCACTCTTTTTCTACCTTTGCCCTGGTCCCCTGTCCTTTCTCTTCTCCTTTGGATGTACACTCTCTCTATCTCTGTCTCTCTGTCTCCCTCTTCCTCCCCCTCCCCAACCTGTTCCTAGTTAATGTTTCCAGCTCATCACTGTGCCGGCCTCTCAGATCAACATGATTCAACAGTCCTTGAATTCTGGGGCTCACATGACAGGTCCTGTATGTTAGTCACAAAGCACCAAAAATGCCCCAGAGGAGTGGAGACCACAGACAAGATTACTCCCAGCTCTGACATGCAAAACATAGCACTCAGCACTAAATAAACTAGGGAAGTGTTCACCAAAGCCTGAGTGTATGGCATTGCAGCCTCCAGGCCGGGATAATTACACACTGACTTTTAGTTTAGTTTACATTCAGAATTTAGAGCAGACTTCTTGATTTAAGAAGGCCAGCTTTCAACTGTGACATTAAACTCAGACTTCCGAGGGGAATCTGTGTGCATGCACTCGACTCTGCATTTGATACTTACAGGCCTTGGAGACCCACCTGGCCCCTAAAATATGCTCACCTCCTCCCAAAACATCCACCTGTGTCTGTAGTTACTTGGGGTTAAAGAATTAAAAGCATAAGTCTAGGGAGAAAACGGCCTAAAATAAAAACACCTTTAGGCATTTAATCACAGAGTTCTCTCATCAAATTTAACTGCCCATGGATCTTTCACTGAAATCATTTTTCACCAGGAATGTCAAATGTCAACTGTCCAGCATGTACCCTTCACAGGTTGGCCAATGAGTTCTGTCAGGGAGAGATGAGCAGGCAACGGCCGGCAGGTCTTCCTCAGGCTAGCCCATCATATCTGGATCCCTAGAAATCTACCTAAGCTTCCTAAATACAGTGTCAACTTCCATCAGCCCTGCTAGCCTCCTTTTCAGATTCTAGAAATTTCTGAAACTCAGGAAAGCAATGTGCATGCAATGTATTCAGAGGGACACAGTGTATATATGGTGGCGTGTGCGACACGGACAAAATCTTCACACCCCAACACTTTGCACCTTGGAAAGGAACATACTAAGTACTGCACTAAATGGGATAGCAAGGATATATATATCAACTATTGCACTAAACAAGATAGCAGCCATGCTGTGAGGAAAACAGGGTGGGGACCCACCCACACTTCTATCTATGGTTCAGGACCTGTGAGAAGATGCTGCTTTAAAGCCGCTATAGAAACTTTTATTCTAACAGAACTTACACGGAAAACCTTTGTTTCCACCTTTTAATCCCCTCTTGTACATTTAAGCTAAAACAATTAGGGAATGAGAATGCTGTATAAGGGATGGTCAGGTTGTCTTATTCTACACTTCATCCCCTCACATGCTAAGCCTTCAGGAAACATTCATTTCAGAATGAAAACAAAACATAAATTATGAGGTGACACTTAGTATCAAAGATTCTAGAATAGGAGTTAAGCCTAACACAAAAGTTCCAACTTGATCAAAGTATACTGTGGTGCTTAGAAATAATTTCCTGAGGTAAGAACATCCCTAAAATTAGACAGCTCAGGAAAAAACAAAGGATTTTCAAGTTCTAGAAGGGAAGGAATATCTCCTCTTGCTCAGCACTGCCAGACAACAACCGGATAAAACAGAGAATACTGGAGGCACAGGAGAGAATCTCGCAGCAGGCAGAAGGGACAGAACTCCTGCAAATGCAGAGTTCAGTGCCTCAGACCTGTCTATGAAGCCTCAGGCTCATCTGTATAACTGTGCTTAAACAAAAACACAGTACTTTCCAGAAGAGCATAGCATAATTCAGAGTTTCTACATTAAACCATTCATAATATCCAGAAGAAACTCAAGAGGCGCCTCAGTCATTGTAGTCCAACCCACGATGACTAAGATTTGTAATTAGCAGACAATGTTTTGTCTTCGAAAAAAGAGAAAAAAAATCTTTGTAAAACTCAAGTCCCATTTAAGATGCATATTCTCACTGAATTAAAAAATAACCTTCTATAACTAGACAAGAATTGACAATATTAAATCAGATCATATAACAGTAATGTCTTTCCTTCTTGGTGGATCACTGGTATACAAAAACAGGTTATAGTCTGCTTGGATTTTAAGATTGTCCAATTAAACTAACTTTTAGAGTTTCTTCTCACAAACGTATGTGTATTACACAAGAAACGTACTTATTTTCTTTGTCAGACATTCATATTTTATACAATATATACACAGTTGGAGCAGAGTCAATTAATAGGATTTTAGTGCTGTTCTAGGACGTAATGGAAATGTCCCTGTAGCTAATGCACAGTTAGGCAGGTTCATCATAGAAATAGATATTTATAAAGAACCAAAAGGAAATTCTGGATCTGGAAAAATATCAAATCAAAATTAATCTTCTAGTTGAGAGGATAAAAGAAATTGGTGGACTTGAATGTTAACTTATGGGACTTCACCAATCTGAAAACCATACAGAGAAACAGGGAAAGCGAGTAAGCTCAGAAGCAATAACAGGATCAAAACCGGTCCAGAGGATGCAAGTTGTGTAATCACAGTCTCAGAAGGAAAGAGGCCGAGGCAAAGACACCGTGCGTCTGAGAAACGATGGCCGTAACTTCCTCAGGTTTGGTCAAGAGCTTTAATTTACATCTTCAGGAAGATCCAAGGAGTGTAAAGACTTCAGAGTGTAAGTGCCCAGAATTTCCATCTTCAAATGCTCATTGAGGCGTCGTTCTCGCTGCGTGACTATTCCCAACTGCATTGTTTCCGATGCCGCTGGGGTTAGGAAACAGACTCGCCCTTCTGGTTCTCACAGGGCATGGTCAGAGAACACTTCTGCATTTTAGGACATCACTGCTCTTAAATTGTTTTAATTCCACATATAAGAATTTTTAAGGTGATTTTGAACTCTAAAACAAACACTTGCATTGGAATATCATTGCACCCCAGACCACAGCCTGAGGTTTAAGTCAGGAAGTGGTGAATTTAAGATGGTCTCAAGGAAAACCCAATTTTCCCCTTTCATTGGCCTCCAGTTTATCCCACAATCCAATGAGTAGAGAAGTCCTGGAAGTCAAAACTTCCCTTTTCCGACATGGGGATCTTAAGTTTGTGGCAAGCGAGGCTGTTTATCTGTCTCCTGTTTATCTATGCCAACTGCCTGGTCTTGGGTACCAGGAATGACCTTTCTGATCTTAGCATGACTCTTCTTGCTTTTCAGGGACTTGTGAATCAACATTAGGCATCCAGGACGCATGCAAGGCATCTGGAGACTGTAAAATTGCAAAATCACTGATTTTGTTTTTGAAATATCTTCACTTTGGCATATCTAGCTACTGAGCAAATATGGGTACAAAGCATTATACTGCTTTCCAGACATTTCTCCTTATCGACGAGGCTGAGGCTTGCTGAAGGGCTCCTTTCTTGGCTCATCTTTCCAACACACTAGAAATTAGCCTTTCAACCGAGGCCAATGATGTGCCTTTATCTGGCCAATAACACAGGCATCCGGGTGTGGTGAAGGCTCTGAGAATCTATCTCTCACAGATGATCCCAGGTCCCCCTGCCAACATCGATTTTACGTTCGCAGGCTCCATTGCAGATGATACGAAAGGCAACCTTCCCACTCTCACTAAGTATCTCTGTTATTACCATCATCATTATTTGCAGGAATTTAAACAACGTGCGGTGCTTTGCACAAAGGTGTGAGCTGCCAAAGGCTCTGGGAGATGGAGGTTAGTCATCCACACTGTCAGTTTTGCTCACTGACTTTGGCAGAAAAGTCCATTTCAGCAGGGAAGAATCTGCACATGAGCTGGGACATGTGATCTCTCAGCGTCACTGCTAGTGCCAACTCGTAGTAAATTAGGCGCCAAACTTATTAATAGTGATGAAGCCATTAGAGCTGACAGGCGCCTGGCTGCGCTGCCTCAAATTAACCCATGAGTGGTCAGAGGCGCTGCTGGTAAACAAGCTCCAAGTCTGGGCTTTTGCAAGTGTAGGGGTCAGAAAAAGAATAGACAGACATGGCTGTTTCAGACTGAGGATCTGAGCTAAAATTAGACATATTTATGGCTTGGCACAAAACCTTAGATTACTGTAAAAACAGGACATTAAAAAGAAAAAAACCTTCCACAACTTGGCATAATTGGACTCTCCCTTCTTGTTTGAAACACTTTTCCTTAATGGCACGAAGCATTCGAGAAGAGATGCCAGAGTCCCACCCCGGGGTTGGTCCGTCTGTTGGCAGCAAGCCCACCCCGCTTTGAAATTTGGTTTATGGAAATTACCAAGAATATTTGAAGACTTTGAAAAGTGATTAATGTATTTCAAGCCATATGCATCACTTAGAGAAGCCAATGGGGCCACTTTGCAGCACACAAATGAACCCTGAGATGGGGTGTGGACCGGGGGAGAGATGGTTCTGCATGGGCATGTGGACAGTTCAAAGGCATTCTATCTGATAAACATGAAGGATCTCAGAGTCTGGCAGCGTTCTACACCAGCTTCTGCCCATTAATGCAGTGTGCTATAACCATCTTCAACAACATGCCTTGCTTTACAGGGAGTGGATCAAACTTTTTAAATAACTTTCTGTTATGCACTATCAGGCAAATTGCAAAAGTCCTTCAGAGTGGCATTAACCAGTCCCAGCATCTTTCATTTCAATGCCCCACCCCAAATTCCCTATCTTCAATCTAAGTAGTATTCCTCCTTAGGATATTCAGAAATTTGAGAGTTTGGAATCTGTAAGATAGCAGAATAATTCATAGTGAGTGATACAGGCCTGGAAACTTGAGTTTTGCACCGAGGAGAAACTTCAGCTCTGCTAGTCAAGTGTACCGCAGCACAGCTCTGCTAGACATTGAACAACTCTGCTAGTCAAGTGTACCACAGCACAGGTCTGCTAGACACTGAACAACTCTGCTAGTCAAGTGTACCACAGCACAGGTCTGCTAGACATTGAACAACTCTGCTAGTCAAGTGTACCACAGCACAGGTCTGCTAGACATTGAACAACTCTGCTAGTCAAGTGTACCACAGCACAGGTCTGCTAGACACTGAACAACTCTGCTAGTCAAGTGTACCACAGCACAGCTCTGCTAGACACTGAACACTCCTAACCAAGGAAGAGGAAAGGATACAATGACTTCTTGATATTTATCCTCATGGGCTCCGAGGATACCAAGGCTGGAGAAATACTACACACAGTCTTGTTGTTTGAAGGATCTAGGAATGACTCAGTTCGAAAGAATTGGAATATCTGGAATCAGAGACATTTTTGAGAGCACAGCACAGCTGAATGGCCAGTGCACTTCTGTGACACATTATAGTGCTAAAAGCTGTTCCTGTACCTATTAGAATGGTGGCCCCCAGACAAAGATAGGATTAGATCTCTTCCACTGGGAAAATATACACCAGCCTTAGTCCCTAAACAGAATCCACTCCTGGGTGGTGTCCTCTTGGCCTCTATTTCCATCATCTTTCTTCTCAGCATCCCCTGTTACAACGGCACAGTGCAAGCCCAGTGTCCCAGGAGTCTCGCTGCTTTGATGTGTCCCCAAGTCCTATTCAGGACCCTAAAAACTTACTGAAAGAATTTGTCTTGGAGATACAGAACAACAACACGCAGCAGCTTCCCTAGCCCAGCTGCCTCTCACCTCACTTGTGTTGAAACAGGCCTATAGCTGGTGGTTTTGTTTAGATGGGTAGATCATGAAGACTGTGGAGAGGTCCGACTTCCAGTTTCTGAGCTTCCTATTTTCCTACCCAAACTCCAGCCTACTGTAAATTACATGGTTTCTAGTAGGGATGAAATCTTAGTGATACTGATTTAAAAACTAAATTATTCTTTGACATTTAAGATAATCAGCACTGCATTGTTACGAATTTCCCCTAAGCTTAAGGTTTCTGTGCAGTGGGTAGTTTCATTTCTTTGACAGGCTCACACAGCTATCTATCAGCATGCCAAGGGTGGACTTCGTACTGGCCCGGAGGCTTGAGCTCTTCACTCATTAGCTCAAAGTTTGAGAGTGCCAACTTCAATTTTTTACATATCCAATTATTTCTAAATTAGCCCAAAGCAAACATATTTTTGGCCAGTCAGAGTCTGCCTGCTTGTATGTCTCACCAATCTCATTCTGACAGTGTTTAAGCCATTAAGTAAATATGTCTTTCCAGTCCCAAGTCCTCTAGCTGAGCTGTCTTGGGGAGCTTTCTTACCCAGGAACTTCCTGCCATGAGCTGTGGTTTGAGTAGAGGTTGGGTGTTCCTCAAAAGATACTGGACTTCGTCTTCTGTGTGGCACTATTGGGTGGTCAGGCCTACTGGGAGGAGCTTCAATCACCAGAAGAAATTGCGGGCCCAATCTTTCTCTTGGCTCCCTGGCTTGTCCAGCATGAGTGCCACCATTTACTCATTGTGGACTCCTTTCCTGAGTCAGAGCCTACGCTACATCATTTGGAACTCAAGCCTCTAAAGCTGAGAGCTAAATAAAGCTCTTTTTAACAAGTAGCCTGTATCTGATATTCTGTTGGAGCGATACAAAGCTGATTACTACACCCAGACATGTAAATCCTTCTCGGGTTGCCCTTGCTCCTCTTGGATGGCAGTGTCTGTCTGCATACCTTATTCTGGGAAGGGATCCCTCCTGGCACCTCTAGGCCAAGGCTACTCAGCAAGGTTAAGCGGGCACCGTTGACCTCTTAGGATCACATCTGTCTCCTTGGCTTTCTCCTGGAATCCTACTCAAGCAAAGAGAGCACTTGGCTCCTGTGAAATAGGACATATTTTCACTATCAGAGCTGCAAAGGTTAGTGAAAAGAACGTGTTGACTACAATTTCACAGCCAGGACTCTTAACTGGAAGGATCAGTAGACACACTTCAGAAGATCTACAACTATTCCCCTCGTATTTGTTTTCTTCTGCTGCTGTGAAAAACCACGTGACCAAAAGCAGCTTGGGAGGAAAGGGTTTATTTGGCTTCCACAGTTCATCATTGAGGGGAGCCAAGGCAGGCATTCAGGCAGGGCTAGAACCTGGAGGCAGGAACTGAAGGGCAACACTGCTTTCCCTTTGGCTCATTCAGTTTATTTTCGTATAGGACTCAGGATCACCTGCCCAGGAGTGGCACCACCCACAGTCAGCTGGGCAGATCACATGAGTGATTAACCAAGGAAACATGCCACAGGCTTGCCTACAGGCCAGTATAATAGGAGTTCCAAAACACTCTAGCTTATGTGTGACAAAAGTAATCAGCATGGCCCTCCAAAGAAAACGTGATATAAGAGAGAGAGTGGCTAGCCTTCCTTTTGTGGTTTCATGGAATTAAAATCCCCAAAAGTAAACAACCAGTATGTCCTTTCTGTAGGCAGGTGGCAGATTACATTTCCTCTCCTTTGAGTTTGGTACATTGGCTTTTGGGTGGGGCGGAGCACAGAAGACCAAGCCCACAGAGAAAGTACCATCAGGAGTTCTGACCACCCTACTTCAGAGACGAAATAATCACCCCATCTGACAATTCCATGTGGCATGCAGGATGTGCCAACAATATGTGTGTGGCACAGACTGGCAGATATGAGCTCTAAGGAAAAGCAGTCCCAAGAGGTAAGATGATAACAAAAATCACCACAGTGCCTGAGTGCCTCTCAGAGCAGAGGGCTCTTCAGTATACCAGTTACACTGAGGCAGAGCTCTGGATCTTGTGGTATTTATTCTATGTTTAGTTTGGCTGGGGAGCCTCTGTACCATTTTCCAGAACGGCTGCTCTATTTTAAAAAGCAGTATGTAAGGTTCCCTTTCTCCATTATTTTGCAGCTACTTGTCTTTTGCTGGAGGGACACTTATGTTTCCATGAGCATTTTATTGCAGCATTGTTCACAAGGGTGAAAAAACATAAACCCTAGAAGTATACATTGGTGGGCAAATGGATGAAGAAATTATGAAACTAGGATGGATAGATAAATATGATAGATGATACACAGATAGACAGATGATAGATAGATAGATAGATAGATAGATAGATAGATAGATAGATAGATAGATGGATGGATGGATGGATGGATGGATGGATGGATGGATGGATGGATAGATAGATAGATAGATAGATAGATAGATAGATAGATAGATAGATAGATAGATAGATAGATGGATAGATAATAGAGGCTGGGTGGTGGTGGTGCATGCCTTTAATCCCAGCACTGGGGAGGCAGAGCCAGGCGGATCTCTGTGAGTTCGAGGCCAGCCTGGGCTACAGAGTGAGTTCTAGGAAAGACACAAAGCTACACAGAGAAACCCTGTCTCAAACCCCTGCCCCCCAAAAAGATAATAGGTAGACAATAGATGATAGATAGATAGATAGATAGATAGATAGATAGATAGATAGATAGATAGATTAAAAAGGGAAAGTCCGATATCTGTAATAATATGGATGGATCTGAATACTGTGCTAAGTGAAATAAAGCACAGAAAGACACAGAGAATGTAAGCCAAAGAAACTCTTTCTTACTTAATTTGTCCGGCCATAGTGTTTTATCAAAGCAATATAAAAGTAAACAATACACACCTGTTGGGGATGCTGTGAATGTGTTGCTCTGATTGATTGATAAATAAAATGCTGATTGGCCAGTAGCCAGGGAGGAAGTATAGTGTAGGCGGGATAAGGAGAGAGGAGAATTCTGGGAGGTGGAAGGCTGAGGCAGGGAGATGCTGCCAGCCGCCACAAGGAGAAGCATGATGCAAGATACTGGTAAGCCACGAGCCATGTGGCAAAGTATAGATATATAGAAATGGGCTAATTTAAGATATAAGAACAGATTGCAAGAAGCCTGCCATGGCCATACAGTTTATGAGTAATATAAGTCTCTCTGTGTTTAATTGGGTCTGAGTGGCTGCAGGAGCTGGGTGGACATAGGAATACTCCAGCTACACACACACATTGCAGAAAAGCTAATGAAGTATAAGATTTAAAACAGAGACACTAGACTAAATAAGTAGTTATAAAGAACACAGGGGCAATATAGAAATGACCAAATGTATGATTGAAGGGGCAAATGGCAGTTGAAATACAGTCCATGTCATTTCTATGGCATCAACTTCTGGAACAGTCTGACATGAGATGTGGAAGGCTTGTAACACTTTGCTGAGAGAGAGAATAAGGAGCCTAATGCTCCTGCAGACACAGCTGCTCATGAGCTAGGAGTTGGTTGTTGAGATGTCTGTTCTTCACAGGGCAATTCCAGTTCACATCACAACAGGAGCTTTGATATAGAAATAAACTCACTCACAGAATCCTGAAAGTCATATAAAAATGTGAAAAGCCTACAATAGTCCAAACAACTCCAAAAGCGAACAAAATTGGGTTAACATTCCTGATTCTAAGATGTGTTATAAAGCTACAAGATCAAAACAGTGTCATGATGGTTGAAAGAAATCAGTTGCAGATGCACAGGCTACAAGTGTACCCGCTTCTGTTAACACTGCTAACAAATGCAGGGGTGCTACCCACAGATGTGGAGCACCTGCTCCTGCACCCAGTCTTCCTTCATGGACATGTCAGCCATCATTCTTTCCCAACATTTTACTTTCAGTGACTCTGTATGTGAAGAATTAAAAAGAAGGAGAATGAGGAGGAGGAAGAGCAGGAGGAGAAAGAAAGGAAGGAAGGAAAGAAGAAAGAAAGAAAGAAAGAGAGAGAGAGAGAGAGAGAGAGAGAGAGAGAGAGAGAGAGAGAGGAAGGAAGGAAGGAAGGAAGGAAGGAAGGAAGGAAGGAAGGAAGGAAGGAAGGAAGGAAGGAAGGAAGGAAGGAAGGAAGGAAGAAAAATTCTGCTTGTTAGAAGGTATTTCAATTATTTCAATTCTCTAAGGAAAGAAAGTAGAATCATACATTGGAATGAGAGTTAATCTGATGGGGATCTCCACTCTCAAAGGGCTCTGGTCATTTAATCTTCCTGTTTTCAGAGCCTAAGGCCATGAAGACAGAGGCTGGACCCAAAGAGCAGTAGCATGTGAGTCAGGCACCCAGGCTCCTGTCTGGTCCTCCATAGTAGCTGCCCAACTGTACTTACAGATCCTTTCCATTCCCACCTTGCTTTCAGAAAAAAAAAAAAAAAAAAAAAAGAAGACAGATGCATTAGATCAGAAATGCATTAGAATAGTGTTGTTCAAGCTATGGTCATTAGCATGTGGATCTCCAAACTTTTAAACTGTGTATCATTCCAGGAAAAGCTGTGACACTGTACATCTAAGAGATTGTTCATTTATTCACAAGTGACATGTATACATTTGTTCTAGTTTATCATAACTTACAGTTTATCATAACTTACATGAATTACAAAAAGCCACAAAAATATTTTCTTTAAAGGGGAGACAAAGACAACTGTGCCTTTGCCCCTTCTCTTACCTATGTCCATTCCTCACTGTATATTTGCTTAAAGCCCCAGGTTCAAGAGGTGCCAGTTGGGTGGGTGGCCTGTGGATGTCTGCATTTCTGATGCTCTAACAAAGTGCCCGAGGCTAGACGACAGGCTTTTTAACGAAGGCTTATTTAGCCAGTAGTTCTGGAAGGCACAGTTCAGCTGTGCCTCATTGCAGATGACACCGTGACGAGAGCATGTTTGAAAGGAAGTAATCACATGGCAGGAGAGGAAAGCCAGAGATCTTAGAGACCGGTCTTGCTGTTTTATCACAACCTGCTCTTTTGAGATCTGTTCCTTTATTTGAAGGAACAACTATCGGTAGCCTCTCTAAAATGCTAACTATGTGTTTTGTCTCTGCTGATTCTATGAAGCTTATACTGGGGAAGAGGATTTAATATGATAATGAATTAGCTATGTTATTCGGTTTTCCATGACTATGAAAAAATACCTGTGGTGGACTAGCTTTCCAGAAGTGTTTGTTTAGTTTGCAGTTCTGAACATTCAAGTGCGAGACCCCACTCATGTGAGAATCTCATGGTGACTGGGATCACAGTGGCAGAAGCATGTCAGGGGTGGGAGGCAGTTACAGGGTGACATAGGAAGCCAGATCATGATTGGCTTCAGTGTCAGGCCTTTTAGATCCTTATTCTCATGAATTTTTGGAGATCCCTTGAGAGCTACCTGTAGACTGAAGTTTCTTGGTCCTGCCCAGTCCCACCTGGGCAGCAGCCATCTTTATAGACTAATCATTCAGAGGCTTAATATTAATTACAAACTGTTTGGTCTATGGCTCAGATTTATTGCTAGCTAGCTATTACATCTTAAAGTAAGCCATTTCTATCAATCTATATTTTGCCATGTGGCCATGGCGTTACCAGTCTACTGGCATCTTGCTCCTTGAGTGGCTGGATGGCATCTGCCCTGACTCTGCCTTTCTTCTCCCTGGATCTCTCTTGGATTTCATGCCTGGCTATATCTTGTGTTGCCATAGACCAGAGCAGCTTCTTTATTAACCAATAGTAGCAACACATATTCACAGAGTACAAAAAGACCATCCTACAGCAGTTAGTTTCATTCCTTTCATAAGCATTTTCCTCAGTGACCTAAAGTACTCATTCTAAGCTCCACCCCTTAAAGGGCCATGAACCCCCCCCCCCCACACACACACCCCACTTGCTACATTGGAGATAAGCTTACAACATATGTGCCATTAGAAGACACTCTCGACTTACAGCACCAGCATCTAGCAAAACCTGAAAGGCCAGGGGGAAAAGAGCAGAAGACATCAGCAGTGGTACCCTGGACTGGCATGGCTGCTCGTGACAGGGAGTGGGCAACACCTCCCTGGCCAGAAGAGCAATTGGAGTTCACACTGAAACACACCCACAGGCAGAACAAACAGTATATTCAACTTGTGAAACTGCTTTTCATTATAAAGCGTGTGCAAAAATCTGTGACTGCATGGCCTTCTTGCCTCCCCTTGCCTGCTCTTTATTTTCTCCTGGCCAGTTCTGATGTTGGCCTGGGCAGACCTGACACAACCCACCCAGCTGAGAGGAAGCAACACTGAGAGAGCACGGCCCAGAAAGGCGGCACCAGGTGGTGTGGAACGCATAATTACTAGTGTTCACATGCCTGCAGGGCTGGACTGCACATAAGAAACTCAGGAGGTCAGTACGTGAGCATCTGTGCATTCAGCTGACTCTCTCGTTGGATTTTTAAATTTTTTTAAATTGACACATAATTATAGCTATCTACTGGGTGGGGTTCCCACACAGGGAGATACTGTAGAGTGATCAGATCAATGTACTTACCACATCCAGCACTCTGATGCTTTGATGTGCCCCCCCAAGTGTGTGTGTGTGTGTGTGTGTGTGTGTGTGTGTGTGTGTGTGTGTGTGTGTGTGCTTGTGTAGAACATGTAAAATTCTACCTTAGTTTCTTTTAGATGTACATTAAGACTGAGGTCAGCCCCAGTCATATGGTGACATTTCCCAAAAAGAGCCCAAAAGTAAACATTTTAGACTTTTGCAGGCCATAGGGTCTTAGTGGTGACCATTAGATGCTGCCCACAAAGCTTATGGGTGGGCATGAAAAACATTTCACAGTAAGGGCCAGATGGACCCAGCCAATGAGATTTGCAGACTGCTCATCTGAGAAAACATCAGAGCATCAGGCCACCTTCACTGTGCATCCTACAATCTGGAAACAAGAGTAAGGGAATTAAGAAGCCCTAAGCCAGCAAGAGAGATACAATCAATTTTTAAATCCCAATGTTTACACTCTACACATAGAGTAGCACCTGGTGTCCCAAGTATCAGCTTATTCCTTTGTGTTTTTAAATGTTATATGTCAGTTGCCTGTAAGTCTCCCTGTTTTTGTAAACACACTTTCCTTGGGAAGCAGCCACGGTCTTGTGTTTGTGTACTGTCTGTGATCACTTGGCAAAGGTAGAGTTGAATGACCAGAACAGAGCTGGGTATATTTGTTTTTTGCCTTTCAGTGAAAAAGATTTGCCAACTCCCACCTTAGACGACTATCCTTGGGACCAGACCTGGAAAAACAGTGTCCTGGAAGACAGCGACTGGTCCTCTCTCCCTCCGTGTGTCTAATAAAGGAGCCACTGTCTATGTGTTTGTTCCATAGCACACTCAGAGGGAAAGCGGACACGGCCATAATAGTAAAGCAAAGTTGAGGGAGACCCTGCGCAAGCGCTCACCACTCAGCGGATTCTGCCTGCTGGAGCACCCCTTCTACCTCTGTGGCCTAATTAGGGTGATACTACATCTGCCTTGGTAATAGCCACATTTATCTCCCCCAAGTAAATTAAATGCACATGCAAATATTCATCAAATGTCAAGGTATTTTTCATCCTCTGACCTTTGAAAACTTATCAGATAACTTTTTGAAGGAAGAGTCTCTTTTGAACATGTGAGCAGAAGTGAGATCATTGTGATTCCCAAAAGGAGATAATTATTAGAAACAAGTAATGAGGCGGCTTCAGCCCGTGGCTGAGGAGGCAAATGAGACCCAGGCATGCACTGTTTGGTCCGTGGTGTAATGCTAGACTGTAAGACTGAACGCAACCTGGTGAGCGTAGCACCACGTGCTCTCTCTTTCTCCTGGATCCCTTATCGTTCCCATCCTTCAACCTGCCCTCCCTGCTTGCTTTCTCCTCTCCACTAGCTCCCCTCCTTCATTCCCCTGCTCTCCTCCTCTCTTACACCGTGAGCTGTCCTTGCTACCATTACTCCCTCGTCTTGGTGGAGCAGGAAGCCAGGCCAAGCGGCATGGCGTGGGGAATGGTTTACAGAGAATTCAAATCATTGCTTTCTCCCACTGAAGCCACAGGACAGCTTCTAGATACGGTTATCAGTCTTCATTTGGAGCCGTGTTCTCAGGGACCTAAAAATCGTATCTTTAGCAGCCTAGAATATCCTGCTTTAGCGTTCTAAGTGGTCCTGATGGGTGAATATTCAACTGCAATTCCTATGCCATATTTATTTAAGATTATCGTCATCGTCACTGTCATCTGAAGTCCCTTAGTCCTAGACATCACTAAGGAAAACCAGGCTAGAGGACAGTACGTGTTTGGAAATCACTAATGACAAGAAGAAAGTGAATGATGGGTGTAACTCTGCTTTCTCTCTGCTCCAGCTTGAAAGCCTTCTCAAGGGCCAGTTCTCTCTCAGCGGTGAAAAGCTTAGAGTCCGTGGGTACTCAGCATTTGAATATGTTTGCCCTGGCACTTGTGCCCAATGTCCATCAGTTTCCCACATGCAGTGTTCATCCCTCCATTCATGCAAATGCACACACAAAAACCAAGAATCTGCCCACAGTCTGAGCATTTCTGAGGGCAGGCTGATAGGTCAGAGAAGAGAGCCTGGAACTGCAGCCATTGGCAAAGAAGGGAAATTAAACACAAGAGAGAAAATAAGGGGTGGCTGGCCTCAGTGGAGGTCACTGTCAGGAAGCAGCAGAGTGAGTGGAGGACCCCAAAGACAAAATTTTAGACTACATGGAAGCCCAAGGGGGTCCCATGCACTGTAAGAAAAGGATGGCCCCTGGACACTTTTGAACAGAAGAAATGCAAGCTGGTGTTTCACTCGGGGAAGGCACTGGTTCAAAGTGACTCTCTGGGAAGAATTGCTGTCAGGCAAAGCCAGGGGATCACTTCCTGTTGGCATGGATACCGCCAGGAAGGAACTTCCTGTTGTGACACTACAAGACTAAAAGAGCCAAATCCTACAGTGTCAATGGTGCCATGCAAACTAAATCCATTTTGTGGGGCTGTCTATGAAACTTAAGGGCTGGGTGATTGCTGTAACAATGACCTGAATCCTAATCCTCAAAATAATTTGTAAAACAAGACTTGAATGATTTGTTTACCCAAATGTACTCAAAACCATGCTTTGCTCAGGACCTGTTAAAAACAGATGCTTGTCATCGTGACTCAGGGCCTTGCATTTTTAACAAAACAGTAGGGCGGAGGTTCAAAGCACTTTTCACAGTGAACATGGGCCTGTGTATCCTCTTTCCAGACCGTGTAGACTTCTTAAACATCTTTCAGATATCTAGTTCTGCTGTCAATGTCCTTAACTGCTGTGTTGGCTCACACAGTTGGTGTTCTGGTTTAAAAAGGTTCAAAACCAAGGGGAAATTATCCAAATGGAACGGGCCTTTGAGCTACAACAACAACAAAAATTCCAAGTAAATTGCTAAAATGCATAAGCTCCTCTCTCCATTGAGTTCATGCATGACTGAAGAGAATTTTGACATCAGAAACTTCTACAGCAGTAGAGGATTTCTCTTCCTTTGAATTAATCTATGTAAAATTGTGCATGGAAAAAAACCCAAACATTTAATTGTCTGAAAATGGGTACCAGGTACAATTGTATTTTTGTCTAGCCCAATGTCAAGAAAGAAGGGAAAGGAAAAGATTAAATTTGATATAACTCATCATTATGGCTTTTATATTGGCTTGGAAGAAATCCCATTTGGGTTTTATTTTAAAAGATCACGTTTAACTTTTAGAAATATGAAACAGATTAAAAGTCCATATGCTGCCTTTATAAAAACAATAAACCTGGATGATACAAACAGACCAAGCAAGACCATTATTTTTGCTGAAGTAATTTAAATGTGTGCTGTTTAACTTTGGTGTCTCTGTGTGCCCATAGTGCAGCATGCAGAAACATCCTCTCCAAGTACGTGATTAATATATTTAATTAGAGAATTTCACCGCATATTGACTCACCAAGTATGCACCACAGTTAGACTCTGTGTCCACACAGACCTAATTAAGATCCCGTTTCCTCATTTAGATGCAAAGCTGACCTGAAAGTGACCAACCATACCTTATCCTTCTCTCCCTCAGCCTCTTCTCCCCACTCTACTCCTCTGTCTTTCTCTCCATCCCCCTCTCCCCTCTATTCTTCCCCTTCCTCCCCTTCCTTTTACTTCTTCTCACTTCTCTTCCCCCCTTTCCTCCTCCCTTCTACCCTGTTACTCCTTTCTGAATGATCACTGATTTAACTGAGTGCACAGATTTCAGTCAAATCTACCTAAAAGCAATCATTAGTAAATCCCAACCCTCCAAAGCTTGTCAACAGATACCACAGAGGATGACAACGCTGGTCCCAGGAAGGATTGCTAGAAGGGACAGCCATTTGTCTCAGAAGCTATCTGTGCTTGGCAAAGTGCTGACCCAGGTGGAGATGAGACCTTCCTGGGGCACCATGGTCTTGGGACTCTACACCGAGAATATCATCAGATTCCCTGAGCCATCCACAAAGAAGTGCAGTGCCAACAAAAACCAGGAGGGAGTCCTATTAGCTACTATGCTAGACACAAAATCTAGCTATTTAAGGACTTAAAAATCAAAGCAATTCTTTTAACTCAAGAAGCAAAATGAGAAGAAAACAGTATAAGCCATGATCCCTAAATCTAAAGCTCTGAGGGTATTAGAATGCAAAGGTGAAATCTCACTGCAAAAGTTGAATGACCATGGGGAAATGGACCTTGGCTGAGGACCAGCTTGATTAGTG
Organism: Peromyscus maniculatus bairdii; assembly: GCF_049852395.1. Classification (NCBI taxonomy): domain Eukaryota; kingdom Metazoa; phylum Chordata; class Mammalia; order Rodentia; family Cricetidae; genus Peromyscus; species Peromyscus maniculatus. The sequence continues at coordinate 112,862,117 of NC_134856.1, forward strand.
ATGATGTGGGAGGGTCCAGACCATAGGGTGGTAGTACCCCTGGGCAGGTGGTCTTAGAGGGTATAAGTAAATAGGCTGAGTAAGTCATGGGGAGCAAGTCAGTACACAGCATTCCTCCATGGTCTCTGATTTAGTTCCTGCCTCCAGGTTCCTGACCTGAGTTTTTGCCCCAACTTTCCTTCATGAAGAACTGTAAGTTATAAGGTAAAATGAACCCTTTCCTCCCAAGTCACTTGTGGTCATGGTCTTTAACACAGCAATAGCAAGCAAACTAAGGCAGTTGGTGTCTTCTCATTACCCTGAATCTACTTCCTCTGAGTGCATGCTGGGCAATAGGATGGCTGGACCACAGAGGCTTTCCTAAGCGAAATCAATGTCTGTCTGCTGGTCTGGTTCCCACTACAAGGGCATTGAGATGGAAGTCCTGGGATTGCCTGCCTGCTGCTGGCTGGCTACCACTCTGGTACCTCAGTACACAGTCGAGAGGGAAGGGATTCTAGATTCCTATCTCTCGCAGAGCCCTCAGTGAGTGTCAATGTCACGGGTTAGCAAACAGGAACAAGAGCTAACACCCACCCTTCTGGCAGAGCCCAGGCTGCATGGGAAGTTGGAGTCCTACACAACAGCCGCTAATTTAACCTAGATACACCCCCTTACATGTGGGAGTGAGACTTACACACTTTTAGGAAATGGAGAACTTGGGACAAAATGATCTCACAGGTTGGGGATCTCTCATCACCATATTGAGAACTCAACTGCTTCATGAGATGGAAGAGTTCGCTTACTTGGCTGTGTGTTTCTGCCCTGTTTGGTTATTTTAGACCTTGGAACCCTTGAAAATGAAGAAAGCTTAGCATGAGACCCATGCCACATCTCACTGGACAATTTGCCTCACAGGCACTGTTACGGTACAGACCTCTAAAGTACCTAGGGGCCCCACCCAGGGCATCATGACCTTTTCCCCTATGTCAAGTGGAGAAGAGCAGTAACTATGTTAAGGAACGCTGCTACAACTCACTACCCAGCTTCAAGGCACTCCATACAGTGCCTGCAGTGCCAACTACTATTCGTCATTTGTTAAAGCAACTTTTACTAACATCTTCCATTTTCAATGCCATACAGGAAAGAATTTCACCTTTTTCTGCTGTCATATACTAACAAACAGAAGGAAAATTCCACCTGGAAATGTGTGTTCCAATGCCAAGAAGCAGAAGCGCCTGAGTGCTTAATGACCCCAGCATAAATCACCAGGCGGGGTTATGAAAGTTGCGGGTTTATCAGAGGGAGCGGCAGATAAAGCACCTGGATGGTTGCTGCTTGTCTGGAACCGGGAACAAGTCATGATTTTCATGTCCTACCTTGCCAAGCTAAGGCTGCTAAGTGGACCAGCCTAAATATTTCTAAGTGTCAGGCAGTGAGCAGGAAGGCGAAGCTTGAAAGGGGAGCAGAGCCTTTTCCTGCACAGAGAATGGACCTGTTCTCCGGGCTGCTCTTGGCTGAGTACCAGTTTCCCTGCGGGCTCCTGCAGGGAACTCCTTCAGACCTTCCAACTAACTCATGTGTATCTGGACTGGCTCTGGACAGACACCCAGGTCTGCAGAAGGCATATTCCTAACCCATAAAGAGAAGCATGTGTCTAAGTCTGTCACAGGGTTCACATGAGTAGACACAGAGACCTGTTCACTTCTAGTAAAGTATGTGAGAGCTTTATCAAGGCAGTTAGCTGAATAGAACAGGAAAAGGGGTTTGAAAAGCCCAGCTGGGTGCAGTAGATCACACCTGCAGTCTCAGTGCTTGGGGGGGGGGGTAACGCAGGAAGGACATGGGCTTCCAGGCCATCCTGGGCTACACAGCAACACCATCTCCAGACAAAAGGGGAGGTTTATTTTTTGACAGGATAACAGTTGCTAGTGTTGTAGTGACTTGGTAATTTACAGGCTTTGCTGACATCTCTGAACTTCCTTCAGCTTTCCTCTTCCGGTTATAAGACAGTCATGGTACCTCCAAACACGCTACGAAAACTCAAACAGGCTAAGGAAGAAAAGGGCCCTCCAGCCACATCTGCCCTTTCATCAGGACATAAAGTATCACTGGAGCCCCACAGTCAGGCTGTGCTTTTCTCTCATTGGTTCAAATCATGGCATTGTTTGTCTCTGTGTCCCTTGTGTGTCCTGGTTATAAAAGTGTGTGTGTGTCCGTGTGTGTGTGTGTGTGTGTGTGTGTGTGTGTGTGTGTGTGTGTCCGTGTGTGTGTGTGTGTGTGTGTGTGTGTGTGGTGTGCTGTTAGAATTGGGTAGGGGCACTATGCAGGCAGTGGCAGGCAGTCATAGACTTCAGGAAAACATCAGTCACAGAACAGATATTCAGCACACACAGTCACCAAAACTGATGCGGAAGGGAATTTGAACAGTAATTCCTGTGAAGTCACTAAGGAAGTCCTTATTATTTCCCAGATGCCAAGGCTTGTTTAGTTCTCGGGAGGGCTCCTGCTATCACAGGTTCATGTCTATTAGCAAAGAATGGACAAGAACACAGACAAGTTAACTCACGAGTCTCTTGCCTTTGATGCCTAAACAGTGATGTCACAGGTGTGCTGCCCGGCCACCTGCCTGCTGTCAAGAAACATCAAGTCTTGGAGTGAGAGCTAAACACGGTAAACACTGAAGGGTGGAGCTCCAGCATCATTCCTGCATCTGGGTTTGTTTTCCCTGCTTTGCTGAGGGACGGCTGGGAGAAAACAGTATCTCTAATTCAGACTGACGTGGTACAGCCCACCTACACTCCACTCGGTGCTGCTCTACCCACCACTCTCCAGAGGTGATCCCCAGGAGAGCGAGATAGATGGGGAGGGGCAGGCTACAAAATAGCAAAGAGTGGAAAAATGGCACATTGGAGGCTGGGGCTGGAGAGGTGACTCTGGGGTTAAGAGGACTGGCTGGTCTTGCAGAGGCTCCGTGGTTGATTCCCAGTACCCCCCGTGGTGGCTCGCCACCATCTGTAACTCCAGTGCCAGGAAATATGATGCCCTTTCTAAACTCAGCAAACACTGGGAACACAGGTGGTACACAGACATGCATGTAGGCAAAACACCCGTACCTATAAAATAATGAGACAATGGTTTAAAATGTGAGGAAATATCAGAGGCTGGGGACAGATTGGGCACATGCTCTTCCCTCTGCGGAACTGGATCGCTAATGTGTTGGAATTGCCAACACACTGGAATTTTGAACTGACTGATGATATGGCACCCAGAATGAGTGTCCGTGGTTATTATTACTAGCCATTGACACCTGGTGAAGCCCACCCAGGTACTGTCACTGAACATAGCATGTGGCTTTGTTCACAGGAGTTCACAGACAAAGCCCCACAGAAGCAGGAGCCGCATCTCCAACTCTGAAATGGCTCCAGTGAACCAGGGGATCCCTTCAGCATGAGGCACACAGAATTCCAGACCCTGCAGGAAGCAGCTGTCTGAGTACAGTTATGACTAGTCTCCTACGGCCAGGAGTCAGCATGACAGACAGGATAGGAAGTACGGCATCCCCTTCCACGAGTTGGCTCACAGCAAGCAAGAGCACTCAGATGGCCCCATTATTATTATTTCACCCTCTGTTCTTCCTCCAACTCAAAGCTGCTGTGTCTCGAAACCTATACATCATGTAATTTGTTAAATGCTTATACCTAACAGATTCATTTTCCCCCTTAAAATGTCATAATAGTGTACACAAACATGTGTACAAAGGCTATCATTATACTGCTTGGATTCTTGTAATTATTTAATTACCACAAGTGCTGTTTATGGGGTGTCTATTAATATGTAAGGCTCTTGGGGTGGGGAGTCAGTCTTCGAATACATAGTACTGTCTAAGATAAAATGGTCCTGGGTGGAGAGCTGTGGTCATGTGACTGAACACGTGGCATCACGCTGCTGCCTCATCATCCTGGCCCTCTTCGGAAGGTTCTGAGTTGTGAGGTCTTTACCATCTACTATAGTTTAGACCGAGAATGTTCTCCAAATGTGTCAAGGCTTGGTCTTCAGCTCCGTGCCACTGGGAGATGGTAGGACTTTTAAGAGGTGGAGCCTTGTGAGAGGTACTCAGGGTACTAGGGGTGTGGCTTTGAAGGGGACTGTGGACACTGGGCTCTCTCTCTCTCTTTCCCACTTGACCACAAGGTAAACAGGGATCCTCGCCATAGGCTGCCACCGTGCTGCTCTGTGATGCAGTCTACCCAAAGCTTTGTGGTCAGTCAGTCGCAGACGGAAGTCTCTAATGCTTGGAGTACCAAAAAAAAAAAAAAAAAAAAAAAAAGAACTGTTCCCTTCTTAGGTTGATGTATCCCAAAGATTTATTACAGTAGCAGAAAGTTAGGCAGCACTTCTTCAAATCCTCAACTTCCACAACACCATCACTAACACTCACAGCTAGTGATGCTCAACAGGCCTTCACTTTCTCCAGAAAATCTTCAGTGCATCTGAGAGTATAAGAATTTCCATCCACAAGAGCTAGGCAGGATGGCGTGTGTGTGTTCTGTTCAACTGGTAGACAGAGGCAAGAAAGACAGATGCAAAGATTAATCCTCTTTTACAACCCAGAGCTTATTGTTCAGTATGAGTTTTTATGCACATGAGGACTATAACACACACACACACACACACACACACACACACACACACGCACGCACGCACGCACGCACGCACGCACGCACGCATGCACGCACACACACACACACACCACCACCACCACCACCACCACCATTCACAGGATCCCACACTCTGAAACTCTGGTGATCCATACAATACTTCTATACCCAGAAATATAAAATGCTAACTTCCAGGCCAAGAAAGGTACTTGAATGTGAGTTTTTCAGTCCTTGAAGAAATTGTAGTGAATATTAGAAGCTGGGATACACACAGTAAAGTGAACAGACACGGTGAAAAAACCCAAGGAAACAAAATCCTTAGCCAGCACTAGGAAATTCACCCAAATCACACCAACAACTCCCTCAGCCCCTGGAAATGTCAGACAAGGTAATTTCCAAACAGAAATCATCTCCATCACTGTCTTCGTTTGCCTAGGGTGACTCTTTTTTTTTTTTTACTTTTAAAAAATATTTTCTTTTTTATTTGTTTATTTATTTATTTTTCTATTATCAGCTTGCTACAGTATAAATTCTTATCCTAATAGTGAAATGTTTCATTGGGGCTTGCCCAGTAATTGAGTAAAACCAAAACTTACTACAAGCCACAGTCATCCTAGGGTCCCTCCTGCTATATAGCCTCCTGGGTTCTGTGGGTTGCAGTCTGATTGTTCTTTGCTTTATATCTAGTATCCACTTATGAGTGATTATATACCATGTTTGTCCTTCTGGGTTTGGGTTACCTCACTCAGGATGATATTTTCTAGTTCCATCTATTTGTCTACAAATTTCATGCTGTCATTGTTTTTCTCTGCTGAGTAGTACTCCATTGTGTATATGTACCACATTTTCTTAACCCATTATTCAGTTGAGGGGCATCTAGGTTGTTCCCAGGTTCTGGTTATTACGAATAGTGCTGCTATGAACATAGTTAAGCATATATCTCAACATAAATCCAGTTACACTAAACTTAATAGAGGAGAAAGTAGGAAGTACTCTTGAATGCATTGGCATAGGAGACCATTTCCTAAATATAACCCCAGCAGCACAGATACTGAGCACAACAATTAATAAATGGGACCTCTTGAAAATGAGAAGTTTTTGTAGGGCAAAAGACATGGTCAATAAGACAAAAAGACAGCCTACAGAATGGGAAAAGACCTTCACCAACCCCACATCTGACAGAGCACTGATCTCCAAAGTATATAAGGTGACTCTTGATGGGAGGGTCAGCACCACTGAAGGTACGGCTGCTGCAGAAGAGCAAGTGAAGGGCTCTAGCAGCCAAAGCATGGCAAACACAGGCCTGAGCATGGCCAACATGGAGCCAACAGGTTTTGTCCTTTTCCCTTCTCTCCCCCTTCCTAAAGCATTAAGTTACACTCCTAAAGCTAGCCACCAAGGTCTAGTCCCTTGTTTGACCACTTTGTTATGCCTGACTCATTCCTGAGATTCATCACCAAGGTCCAACTATCAAAACATCAAAGTCTAACTATAAAAATTGATTATTTTGACTCACCTAATTAAAATACCCAATCAGAGCTTACCAACATGCCCTAGCTCATTCTAACACAGACCACCCCTTTTCCCCTCTTAAAATTAACACTTGCAAGCTATTTGCTGCTGTTTCTTCCCAATTCAGATTCAGCCATGTTGTCTCTTTGCCTTGCTTACTACAGGATCTCTTTGTGTTTGGTTTGTGTATAGAAATTGGTGTTTGGGTGTGGTCTGTGCCTAATCTGGGGTTCAGAGGGGAGCACCCCACAGTACACAGGTTCTTTCAGCAAGGATATCTGGATGCTGCAGCCCTCCAGTTTCTGCTACTTCCAATATCTGGAGCCCCAGCACATCACTAGGGGCCTCCTCCAGAGTCATTTGTCTTTGATAATATGGTTTGTTGGGAAGTAAAGTCGTTAAGAAATGATTCGGCCATTAAAAGAGATTCCTGCTTTTCTCCTGGGAATTCTCACTGTCTTGGGACTAGAAGAGCGCTCCATTTTGTCTTTCCAAATGTGCTCATGTGCCCTTCTGCTGCCCACTAGGAGTTCAGGTAACTCCAGGCCCTTACAAGGGACATTCTCTCCAACCTCCTTGTTCTAGAACCCTAAGTAAATATAAACATCCTTTCTTTACACACCACCCATCACAGGTATTCAGTGATAGCAACAGAGAAAAAAACTGAAACATGGATTATTTCATCAAACATAAATCCCACTCAATTTCTTATAATTCAGCCCTTACAACACACCAAAAAATATCAGAAAACAGAGCAAATTCCATACCCAAACTAAATTTTATTTAATGGGGTTAACCAACCTGCTATTCAATTATTTGGGGGTTGAATGTCCTCCTAGTGATCTATTTAATTTGTTTGAGCTGTTTTGTCCACAGCTTGACGGTAGTGCAAGTCACAAAGCTCACACACACGTAATGTATGGACTGTGATGGCTTTAGAACCTTACACATTGTGAAATGTTTACTGCAGCCGAATGAATCAATGCATTTAATATCACCCGCAGGGGCATGTGCATGCAAAGTGAAGATACTTAGATCAATGTCACGCCTTGTCAATGGGGGGCCGGGTGTATATTGGCACAGGATAGTTCTGCATTGACCTTTTCCTCTCTTACCATGACCACAGGCTTGCCTAAAGCACAAATACTGAATGTACCCCCATGGGGCTTACTCCAAACTACTCTTCAAAAGTCTTTAGTGACATCCTTCTTGGCGCTGTCATGAGCCTTGGCTCACCTTGTACTGGCAGCACCCCCGCATCCCAGTCTTCTTGATTATGAATGTTCTTGGCCACATCCCTCCTGCCTCGTACAAGTGCCCTCCAAAATCGGGCTCAACACAGACCGTTCCTTCGATGTGCCTCCTCCCTCTAAGGCTGTGTGTGACTGTGTTGGGGGCACATCACCATAAGGCTAAGTCGATCAGCAACTCCAGTCAAAGGGTGGTAAATCTTTCTGAGCCAGGTACTACTCAGTGATCCCCTGACAAGAGCTCAGAAAAGCCCCAAGAATCAGAAGAGGCAACGGGGCTGAGGTAAGAGGCCAAGTCAGCCCACAGGCATTTGACCTTGTGGTCTCACACCACTGGAGGTTTCTGGAGTTGACTGAGACCACTGAGCCGGGTCACCCCTCCGCCCAACTGTGTCATGTCTGGAAACAGAAGCACCAACACAGCAGACGTGTGGTTAGTTCTGTAAACTTCAAGAAAAACAACCAGACATGGTGCCTGACCATTTCAGTATTCCTCTGCTCTATGGTAGGCCAGGGTGGGGTCCTGAGGCCTCCGGTGGCAGGTAAACTAAGGTCAGCTGGACATGACTCCATGGAGATAATTCAATGTCAGCTGGACTGTGGTCACCTAGCATCTCAGCAATACCAGACAGTCAAGGTGGCTCCTTCACGGGGCTGGAAATTGATGCTGGCTGAGCAAGGTTGCTCGTTTGGAGCTGTGGACCAGACAGCCTGCACCTGTGAGCAGCTGAGTTCTCAGGCAGAGGTCTCCAAACCAAGCATTCCAAGGGGATCAGGTAAAACTGGAATATCCCTTTCAAGTCACCAGATGTACCACCTCTTTCCATGTACCAAGACATCTCTGCACATGCCTTGCAGGAGGAGGTGAATTCAGACTGTCATTCCGAGTGGGAGAGTGGGGGAGTGTGCTTTGGTGTGACCATCTTGGTGGGGTCCTTTGCTCAGGCTGTAGCATCTAGGCATCTCATTTAGAGTCCGGCTATAGCACACAGTATTTAAAGATGTATCATCCCATGTTGGCTTTGTTAATTTTCAGTTTTTATAATCCTAAAAGTCATCCCACATACCCCCACCCCTGCCTTCCCCTCGGAAACCAGAGCCTAGATGCGGTCTAGCATGTCTCTGTCTTGGACAGATTCTTCTTGGAAAAGGGCCACTGTTTCTGAGGCTCAAAGCAGGCCTTTCTGACAAGAAAAGCTTATCTGGGAAACTTTCACTTGTCCCGACAACTGTGTGCAAATGCAAACCCCCTCTTTTAGGTGCTTAATTAGCAGATTGGTGGCATCAAAGTTCCCTGATGGGGTGTGGGAGGACTATGCCTTCCAAATGGGAAAGACGCACACTACCAAGGCTGACATGCTGGCCTGTGCACACAGCTATGCCACTGCTGTGTGGAAATGAAGAGTAGAAAGAGACGAAAAGACAGGCCCCAGGCAGCGTAGTCTACCCCGCAGCTAGGGAGACGGCCTGCGGGAGCCCAGGCTGTGGAGCTGAAGGCTGCGAAGGGACAGTGGTGTTTCACCCTTTAGGGTCTGAAGACTGGGCCTATTGCCTCCCTTTACTTTCCCTCACGTCTAGGCAGGAACACCCTGAAGTATCACCTGCTCCTTGGGTTTCCAGAGACGCCGCAGAGAACTCTGTGGCCTCGGGGTCTAGTATCACAGACCTGACATCAGTTGACTAAGGGATAAGTGTAATTTGTACACTAAGACTTGAAACTAAGCAGAATTTTATTACGCTTCAATCTATTAAATAAAAAACTTTGAAATTACATTTTCTTTTCCTCAACAACATAAAAATACCATTAAAATATTTTTTGAAAACTATAGCATCTGTAAGAACATGTACGGGCAGGCGTTTTTCTTGTAACTGTCTGCTTAATGATATAACTTACGTTGTATTTATGTAGTATTAGTCATTGTTGTCACCCAGAGATTATGTAAATGCATAAGGAAATGCATGGAGGTCTCTGAAAACACTGTCATTGTGTGTCCTCAGAGTTTAGTATCTGTGTGGCCCTGGGGTCAGTCACCCAAGCACACTGAGGGACGGCTGTAGTAGGGTCTCACTTTATACTTCCAATCACCAGACAGCAGAAATCTCCCAGAAGGCTCCAACCTTTCAGCCTGCCAAGTAGTTGGTCATACTTTGGCATTTCCTTTGGTCTCTTCCCATGTGTATTTGAACTTCACAAATGTCAAAGCTCTAAGTGAAAATGAAGATCTTTACTGTGAACAGAACTACTCAGAGATGAGGTGAAAAATGTCTAGAAAACTGGCTCGTCCACATCCAAGTTGTTAAGTTTTAAAATATGACAAAGACATGGACTGCGGACTGCTCCATGTATATTAGATAAAGCATGTAGCTTTTCAAAAATACTTTTGATTTTGATTATTAGAGCACAGGGGAAACCTAAAAAGCACTTTGGAAAAATGTGCATATATAATTTTATGTATTTTCCCACATTCCACATGTGTATCCCATATATATCCTACTTAGATGTATCCCCGATGTATATCCCATACATATATGACTAACAGTTGACCACTAAAACTTCTCTTGAGATCACTAATTGAATCTACTTAATATATTTTATAAAGTTTACAGACACGCTTTCTCAGTTTTTGTCATGATCTGGCTCGTCACCTGAGCCATGTGTGGAGAATTCTTCCAAGCTTCACGGCTCCACCCAAAGGAAGCAGATGCCCCCTCTTTGGTCCAAGAATTTGTTCAAGTATTGTGTTGGGCTCCTGGGGCTTCAGAAATCATTTAAAGCAGCACGTGGATCCTGCGTTCATACACACTGATGGGTCATCCATCCATGTCTGCCGTCAGATTCTCAAAGGGTTTGAGGTCTTAGAAAACCTGAGTAATTCTACCAACCAAAAGATCTTCATTTGAGCCATTCTATTGATATTAATACAGTACTTCAATACAAAGCCTAAAATGGGCTCAGCTTACACTGCTTGATACAATTTATTTTTCTGAAACAGGATCTTTCTGTGTATCACAGGCTGTTCTTAAATTTATTATATATCCAAGACTTCCCTGGAATTTGTTATTTAGTCTCATCTAGCACTGAACTTATGAACCTCCTGCATCTGCCTCCTGGCTGTTCGGATTGACAGGCATGTGCCGCCACACCTGGCTTAAAACATCTTCTTTTAAAGATTTATTGATTTTATTATTTTATGTGTATGGTGTTTTGCCTGAATGTATGTATGTGTACCACATGCACGGTTGGTGCTCACAGAGGCCGAAAGAGCACATCCAGTCCTCTGGATCTGGAGTTAGAGATGATTGTGAGCAGTCATGTGGGTGCTGGGAATCAAATCTGGGTCCTCTGCAAGAGTAACAAGTGCTCTGAACCACTGAGCCATCTCTCCAGCTTAAAACAGCTCAGTCGTAGAACTGCTTAAGAAATGGAGTTTAACATAATCAAGGAGTTCAAATAGTGGAACAGACTGATATTTATATACAGCGTGTATCTCTTGAGAAAAAAATAATAAAATTCTCGTGTATTTGGAATTAAATACTTACCAAGCTTAAAGAGGCATTAAAACAATTGGTTCTCTTTAAAGGCTTTAAGTGAATCCTTGTACTTCACTTCAATTATTAATTTACTTACAAATTCTTGCTTTTGTTGATAATTGAGGGAGAGTCATTTTGACTTCTGTGTAAATCACGACATATGACAATATCAAAGCTCTAGATCAGTTGATTCGTGTTGAACTCAGGAGGGGTGACAAGATGCTTATGTACCAAGTAGATAACAAGTAATGTTGAGACAAATTCATATCAGCACTGGGTGGACTCGTGTTAGGGGAAATGTTAAGTGAAAAACATCATTCCCCAAACTGGGCAGATTGTGTTAGCTAGCCAGGCAGAAGAGGCAGGCTCACTGCTTCTACAAATATGTAGATGGTGGGTGCAGGGGTCTCCCCTAGGCTATGGCTTTACTTCTGAGGTTCCGGTTACCTGGTAGTATATGCAGTCCAAAATATTAAATATAAAACCCCAAAGAAAGAAATAACTGTGGGATTTTTAGAAAACTTGTATTGCAGTATATTATTTTAATCATTCTTGATTATTGGTAATCTTATTGTGTCTAATTATAGAGTAAACTTTGTCATAGACATGTGTGTGAAGCAAAAACAGCAAATGCAAAGTTTAGCACCATGTATCTCCAGCATCGGGATCCACTGAACAGGTTGGCCCATATTCTTTGTGGATATAGAGGATGCCATGTTAGCCCTGTAATTTTGATCTGCGTCCAAGCCAGGTTTTGAGCTGGCTACACCTGAATGTTTCCCAGTGCCCACATGCTTCCTTGTCTTCCCCGCGGTTATTGGTATAGAGCCTGGTTCCTCCTCATCGTCCCTCTCCATGTTATTGACATAAACAACTGCCAAAACCCCTGATGTTATTGTCATTGTCTCCCACATTTCTAATTCTAGACTGTTCCTCCTTTCTTGGTAGGATTCATGTGTTTATATCTACTGTTTTTTTAAACACAATAGATGCTAAATAAATATGCAGTCTGGATAAAAAAGAGAGAGAGCCCTTTATAAAAATATGAACAAATACAAAAACGTAGGAAAAGAAAATATGCCTTGGAAACACCTTTTTCTTGAAAATTCTGGTTCAAAAAAGGGAGTCTGGTTTTTAGATGGTTGTTTCCATGACTAGGATGAAGAGACTATGCAGCTCAGCCAAGGGTTTAGTGTTCTGGCTAATGAGCTTGCTAGATATCAGATGCGTCACCCGCCAACTCTCAATGCACAGCATGCTTGGGAGCAATGGATCTGCAGCTACAAGCCCGCCTGCACCAGCCTGTGGGGTCCTGCTACCTCTATCTTCAGGAGGCCTCCACCCAGCAACTGGTAGACTGGTAGACTTTTCATCTTTCTTGACAATTAATGCCTGAGTGTGGTGTGTTTGGGTTTCAGGGGGAAGGTTTAAAGCACCAAGGGAGAGTCACTCCAGTTGCATCATAAACACTAATTAGCTGGCATTATTTCCAAATAGCCTTTGATTAAAGTCTTTGAGGTAGTGACAGGAAAGAACAACACGGTCCAAATCTTCATTCATCAAACAAAACAAAGTCTGAACAGGACAGTCATCACTTGGAGCACATAGGCAGAAAAACAGACCCACTAAGTGTGGGCCATCATTCAACCCCATCTAAAGGCAAGCTGGAGGAATGTCTAGCCTTGGGTATGGTAGGGGGCTCCAAAGCACCTAGACTCAGAAGGGCTCGGAAGCATTCCTCAAGGAGCCAATCAGAAGCTCCATGTCCTCAGCAGATGAAGCAGACAACAATAAAATATGGACTAGAGGGCAAGACAGGGTCTCCTGCTGGAATATGTTTACTAGCCGGAAGCTGCAGAGGACAAACTGCAGCCTGCCGAAAGCTGCCCTCGTGCACTGCCTCCCTCTGCCTGTCGCCCTGCCTGAGGCTTGCTCTCAGTGTCCTGGGAAGCCTGAGTCCTCCGCAGCTGCTCCAACTCACAGCCACTCTGCCCACCTTGTTCCCTTTCTCTCCTCTTGCTTCTTAGCAAGATCAAGGGCAACGCTGATGGCAATAAATTACCCTCTGATGCAAAAGCACTCAGTCCTGCGATGGCATTCACTGAGTGATCAGGGAGGGCAATGAAGAAAAGAAGAGGGCGGGGAGGGGCTCCGGCATCCGTCCAGGTATCTTTGCACAGAGTCACTTTGCCTTCTGCTGGGACCTAGTCAGGATCCCTTGAGTTTAGCCCAGCGGGGGTGGGGGTGGGGGCGGCTCTCCCCCATGCCAGACACTGTACTTGATGCAGAGGACGAAAGGGGCAGGACACCCACTCACCTACCCACCACCACCTCCACCGCCCTCCCGCTCTCCTTCGAGCTTTGGTCTAGTTGAGTCTAACAGCTCCAGGGATATAAGAGTTGAGGGAAGTTCAGAGAAAATCGATCCAGGCCTCCCAACCAGATTTTTACAAGACCTTTATTCCTGGCTGCATCTGCCCATTGCCAGCCACAGCTCGGAACACAGCGTGGCTCTGCATGCTTGCACTCCTCTCTGGAGCTGGTAGAAGTCAGCTTCTGTCCGGTTTCCTGAGAAAACAAGATCTGTCTTCCTGGTGTGCGTTCCCAGGATGAACCTTCACTGTTCCACATAGCAAGGCTTGTCTGTACAACCAGACTTGGGCAGCTTCCTTAGTGGAACCAGAGAGCTTGTCTTCATCTAATTTTGTCCCAGTCCAGACAATGAAGTTGTCTGATTCTGAAATCACATTAATCAGAGGTTTGAGCATCATCCCTTGACCTCCAAACACGTTAGACAATATTAAGTCGGAGTCTCACAGTTTGCTGCCAGTAATTAACCTAACAACTGTTTACTTACAAGTACACAGTTGGGAGTGAGTGAAATCAAGTAAATTTAAACAGTGAATGAAGACTCCAAAGAGTAGCCCAATCCCTGTGCTGTGTATAACCCACAAACAGACGCCCTACAAGACTCACATAATTGCCTCCATTGACGGCAGACTAAACACAGGTAAGAAGTAGAATCCTTGCACCGCCGTGGAATTTTGACCATTCATTCATGACTGACATCCTCCCTGTTTGTTATTGGTGAGTTGGAAGATGATTTGCAACAGCCTGGTGCATTAAAGAAGATGTGAAGCTTACAAAGATTCTTCCTCTCCTCTGCAGATGACTTCCCCCGAAGCAGTGTGGTCCTTCACCGCCCGACCGAAGACACTTCGGTTGACATATCTGAGGTTGGGTAAAGATGCTACTGAGCTCTAGGGAGGTCAGAGATGTCATTTCAACATTCTACCATGACCAGGGTGGATACCCACAGTGAATTTTACCCTGCTGAAAGAACCCTCAATGCTGAAGATGATGAGTGAATTAGACTGGTGACTTTTATTATTGCTACAACAAATTACCTGACAAGAGCAACAGGGGGAGGGAGGGGGGAAGGAGGAGAGGGAGGGAGGGGGAGGGAAGGGGAGAGGGAGGTTGACGGTGAGGAAGTATAGGAATGTGAGGCAGCTCACATTGTATTTTCAGACAATAAATGCTGGTTTTCTGCTTCTTCTCTATGTTACTCAGTTCTGGATACCCAGCCTATGGATGCTGCTACCCACATTTAAGGCGGAGGGTCCTCACACTCCACCCAGTCTCCAAACCCCCTCACAGACGCCCCTAGAGGTTTGTCTACTGAGTGATTCTGGATCCTGCGAACTTGACAACTGGTATTATTGTCTACCACAGCGACCAACTTGTTTGGGAGGAATCCACTGGATATGTCCAGCACATTGCCCTCACCCTTGTCCGTGCTTGTTCATGACCTCATCTCCTCTGGGTCCCTTGCTGAGGTTGTTTAGTACTCAATATGGAATTATCTGTTGGAAGACCATGTTGGCACGTTAAACCATGACTGGATGCTGGACAGCTTTCAATTTTCAATTCGATGGGAACATATCTCAGCATGGCAACAAGATAGTGGAGTTGGCAGGCAGATTCCCAGGAACCTCAGAACATTTGAAGCCCTTGGAGTTGTCAGAAGAGACCCAAGCCAGGGTTGGGTGGGATTTTTTTGTTTGTTTGTTTGCTTAGTTCAGATCAATATGTGGATTGGTTGCCTGGGTTAGAGAGTTAACCACATTGGACACATTACATATGATATATGACAGTCCTTTTTGAGGAACACCCATGGCCTGACAACTTCAAAGCCTCCTAATGGGTGTCCTCAGGTATAGGTTACCATGAGCACAGTTAGGCTTTGATGTTCTGGCCACAACCCAACAGTTGGAGTGTTTGTTCTATGTTCAGTGACAACAGGGACAGATGAAATAAGACAATGTACAGATTCCATGTGACACAGATACAAGCAAGCAGAAGTGATGCGGAAAGAAAAGCAATCTCTTAAATAAGCTTCCGAGTCCCTCGTACCAAGAACAATCACTGTCTTACCTGTAGGCATTTAAAAAATGACTTACAAGTACGGAGAACTGGCCGTGATGGTGTGGGCCTATCATCCCAAATTCTCAGAGGCTAGAGCAGAAAGATCAAAAGTTCAAGGCCAGCCTGAGCTACGGAGCAATGTCAAGGTCAACCTGAGCAACTAGTGAGACCCTCTGTCAAAACTTAAAAAACAAACGAGGAGCTGAGGATATATCTCAGGGGTGGAATACAGCCTGAGCATGTGCAGGGCCCTAACTTCAACACCCAGCATAGCTAAAAACAAAACAACAACTCTCCAGGAACCTTGGGCCATCATTTTTGAGATGGAGCAGTGTCTCAGCTGTTATGTGGCAACAAGACCATTTGTTCCATAAAAGTCCTGTGTCCTGTTAACATCAACTCCCCCCATTCTCCAGAGACTGACCTGGGTCACCGCAAAGGCTATTTTTTTTAAGCTTTCATTCTTACCTGTATAATTTCAAGTAAAACAACAGTGACTGGGATACACTGATGTGTCTCCTGGAACTCTCCAAAAGTCCATGACAAGTCATCCAACTGGGAAGATGGTGAACCTGGTGAATTTTGAAAATTGGTGGAAACCCAGTGAAGTGGGAGAGCAAGGATGTGGACCTTTGCGTGTACGAATTCCCTAAACACCTTGACTGTCTCCTCTAGTTCAGAACGTGGTTAATAATGAAGCAGAAACCTCCTAGTGGGCCTAAAAGCAGGAAAGAATTTTTCTTTGGATGTCAGATTTTCCCCTTTGCTCCAGGTACGCTCTTCCTCTTGCTGGACCAGCTCAGAGGTTACCATACCTTCCCCTGTATGAAAGAAACAGCCTAGGACTCAGTGAACTGCTTTAACCGAGACCTGGGACAGATCATTCTCCGTGCCCTGGCCCATTCTCAGTGAGTCAGCACAGCTAGGCCCACCCTATAATCAAAGAATGATTTGTTCTGGGTCCCTGAACCCACAGCAAAACATTAGATAACAACTAGCCTATTAATGAGAGATGAAAGTGTTATTTTTAGATTAGGTTAACCTAGAAAAAAAAGTTGACTCAGTTTTTGGCTTACTGAGATGACCAAGATATGTCTATTAACAGCTCACATGTTTGTGTGCTTAGCAGGGCACAGGTTAACATGCATGAGTCTATTCTGCTAACTTTGTGGCATTTCAAAATGCACACAGGTGACCAAGGTACATAAGAGTCACCTCTGCAGACATGCAGCTTTCTCTTTCCTCTTAGAAAACATGGTGAAATTTCTTCCAAACGCTGCACGGAGCCAGGCCTGTTGGGATGGCACAGGTTCAGTGCATTCCACACTCTGATATTGCTTCACACTGAGCGGCATCTGCTTCCCTCCTTCAGTTCTTTCTGACAGCGGAAGATGACGAACAGCCATGGTGACACCGTGTAAGAGCAATGGCACTGCTGGGTGCCAAAGTAAGATTTTAATTAAGAGTTCGTTTCCCACTTCCCACATGGAGCTAACTTAGAAAAGGGGGAGGAATAAGGAACAAGACTGTTTTGTGGGAAGATTCCCTCTCCTCTTTGCTTTAAGTATTTTCAGTACCTCTGAAGATTAAGTAGATGGAGCAATGAGCCCATTTTATAGATGGGGAATTGAACTCAGACAGGCCAGCATCACAGACATTTTCATACTGGTCCTGGAAGAAAAGCCCAGTTTTCCACTTTGATGTCAGTACTGTGGCTTCAGTGACATATATTTCATTATTTGAATAAATTAAACGAAGACAAAGAAAAACAATTCTAATTCTGGTATAGGTTATTGATGAGGGATTGTCATTGCTGACTCAGTCAAAGTGCCCTGCTGAGGCAACTGCTATGACTGAATAAAATAAGAGGCTGGGTGTTCAGTGGCAACAGACAATGATCAAGCCTGCCAGTACTTCAGGATCAATATTCCAGAGCAAGGACCCCAAAGAAATAAAAACTTCCAAGTCCACCATTCTTCCTTGCCTTTCTCCTTGAAGCATTTGCCATTTTCTAAGCCACACACCAGACAAGTTGAAAGCAGAGGCCTAGAGCCTCAGCAGCTATCCCAACCAAGTCATGGAGAAGTCAAGAATTCAGAAGGAAGAGACATAGAAAAGAGTTAAGAGAACACACACACACACACACGCACACGCATGCACACACGCACGCACGCGAGCACACACACACACACACACACAGTGGAGACAGTATTTGAAGAACTTGCCAAGAGTTTTCCAAAGTATTGAAATCGTTAATACATACATCTAGGAAGCTCTGTAAACTTAGATATGAAAATAACAGGAAAAGCCACAGTACATTTGTTAGAATTCTATCATGCTGAAATCATCAGAGGTTCCATATTCTGGAAATCAGAAATGGATAGAAATGTTAAAAATGACCAAGGATGAGAACTAGAGGTGGAGATGGGAACTGATCAGATTCAAAGACACAACAGTTACATGGAAAGCTGATTGCAGATTTCCTGGAAGAAACAATCGAATCGAAAAGATAGAAAAAGTGTGTGTGTGTGTGTGTGTGTGTGTGTGTGTGTGTGTGTGTGTGTGTGTGTGTGTGTGTGTTGGAAGGAGTTGCTGGTGGGCATGTATACACATGTGTGGAGGCCAGAGGAGAGCCTGGGATATCTTTCTCAGTCCATCCACCTTGCTTTGGGGACAGCATCTCTCATGGGCCTGAAGATCACCAGTATAACAAATCCCAGGAAAGCCCTCAGGATCTACCTGTCTCCACCTCCCCAGCACTAGATCACAAGAACACAGCCTGCAGCATGGACCACTGTGCCTAGAGTTTTTCAATGGGTTCTAGGGGTCAGACTCAAATCATGGTGCTTACAAGGAAAGCATTTTACCAACTGAGACACTACCCCAACATGATGAATAATATCTTTAAAAGGCTGAAAGAAAACAGTTGTGAAATTCTAGATTTATGGCTGGGAAGATGGCTCAGCAATTAAGAATACTTGCTGCTCCTAAAAAGACATGAGTTTGATTTCTAGCACCCACATTGGGTGACTCACAGCCACTTGCTACTGAGGATCTGATGCCCTCTTCTGGTCTCTAGGGCACTTGAATTCATGTGAACACACATACACTAACACACACACACACACACACACACACACACACACACACACACACAAAGACTAAAAATAAATATTTTTTAAAAAAATCTAGACCTAGAAAAATATCTTATAAAATGTAGATGACAAGTCATTTTAGTCATCTCTACTGAGAAATAGCATAGGTGATAAAGCTATAAATTCATGTAAAAATCAAATGATTCATGTTATATAGCTTTATCCCTGTGTGTATACTCTTTCCTACTAGGATTTAGACCTCCCAGGAGTAGTCCAAGTCAGAAATAATAAATTATTTTGAAGAGTAATCATATAGGAGTGACCTACTTGCAAGCCTAAGTGACCTACACATGCAAGGCTGCATGTGACCAAGGGTAGCCATGAATGCAGTCCAATGCAAAATCACACTTTAAACATTTTGCAGTTAGTAACTGGACTGCATGATTCTCAAATTGTGAGCTTTCAGGTGACAATGTTGTCAATGCTACAGGCTCTTATTATATTTTTCCTGCTCCTGTTCATAATTGTCAGGCATCTTTGTCTTCAAATTCATAAAATCCTGTGCCTAAAATGCATAAAATTACATTTCTATGTAAGTAAACTGTTTAATTAAAAACATGAAAATTAACTTAAAGATTTTATATAGCATCACCCAGAACTGAGGCAGAGAAGGAAAGGCCCTGCCTCTTGTTTTTCTATTATTTCTATTTCTATTATTCTTCTGTATTTCTATTGTTCCCGTGCTGGGCAGAAAATGCTCACAGTGAGGCAAGTGGATGCACAACGACTCCTTTAGGCATGCAGGAACTGCAGAGAAGCAAGCCTGAGAGTCTGTCTGCAAACATAATGACCACCTGGTCTTGGAAAAGCTGGCATTGTGCCTAAGAAGACTGTGGTGTGGCTTTGGCTGCAGACACACCCTCCAGACCACCCTGAATGGCCACCACTTTCATCTGTTCTCTCTGGGCAAGGACTTGACCTCAATTAATTAATAAACTTATTTATTGAAACAGTATTTCACTATATAGATACGGCTGGCCTCAAACTCATAGAGATCCACCTGCCTCTGCTTCCAAGTGTTGGAATGAAGGGTGTGTAAAACCATACCAGGATCCTCCATCTTTTAAATGATTGTGCTAGTCTAGTACCTGCTTCCAAGAGCTGTGAAGACCTAATGAGGTTATGGATATGAAGAACCTAGTACAGAGCATGACCCAAAGTCAGCACTGACAAAGCTAGGCCTTGTTTGTCTTGCAACAGACACTGAAGGACAATGTATAACCTATGACTTGGGCAACAGTACCAGAGAAGCATTGTTGATGTGAGGATCACTAACAGAAGCAGTATGCTATGTACACGTGTTGGCTTCCCTATTCTGTGAACTGTGAAGTCTGGTTGCCTTAGAAATGGGGTAGGTGTTAATCCTCCATTTAAAAAAAAATAGTAAGCATACTGCTGAGAATTTATAGGAAAATTTATTTAATTAAGTACCATCTGAGCCACCCACACTGTGAACAAGGATTCTAGCAACAAAGGGGTTATTATTGCCAAGTTCCTGACAAATGTAATGTCCTAAGCTAGTTGGTTTTGCTTTGCTTTGTTTTTGTTTTTATTCTTGTTTTTGTTTTTGTTTCTTAGCCAAGGCCTGAACAAAGAGTTCCAAATGACAGTAAGGAAAGCATCCTTGTCACAGACCAAAATGGTCACAAAGCCCGAAGGAACTTGGGAAAACCTTCAGAAACAGTTCTCCTGCACACAGGTAGCACAGACAGATGTAAAATGGGAAAGAACGGTCACTAAAGTTTAGGGTAAAATCTTGGAGGATGTGCATTATATTTTTCAGTCTGAGCCTGGTGCTCCACACCTGTATACCCAGCATGCAAAAAGCTGAGACAGAAGGTTGGCCTGTAGTTTGAGGCCAGCCTAGGCTACATATCAAAACCCATCTCAAAACAAAAACAAAAAAACAAACCAAATAAATAAATACATAAAAACAAGACCTGAACATGCTCCATCCAGCAAATAATATCAGATCTGTAAGATGGGGATGAGCAAGTCGAGCCCCTGAGGGGTGAGTTAACCCAATTCTTGGGGAGGAGTATGTGAAGTTCACACTAACAAGACAGGCAACACCAATGGATTCGCAGAATGCAGAAATGGCTAAGGAAGTAGCAGGGAATAATAGGGATACTAATCTCAAAGATTTACATAACATACAGGTCCAAAATGAAAGATGTCCCCAAAGGAGACAAATGGCTTCACTGGATCAAGCCCAAACTCCTTAATGTATTAACACCTGCCATAAAGACTTGTGAGAAATAGACTTACCTGTCCTGGGCTCCAGAAAGTCTTTGACAAAATAATAAGGTGGCATCAGCTTGCTAGAATCGTCTGTGCAGAGCAAATTCAGTCAAAGAAGATATTGTGGTGAAAATACTAATGAAAGATAGGTTGCCGAGGAGGGGGGACGGTGGTGCACACATTTAACCCCAGCACTCGGGAGGCAGAGCCAGGCAGATCTCTGTAAGTTCAAGGACAGCCTGTTCCACAGAGTGAGATCCAGGACAGGCACTAAAACTACACAGAGAAACCCTGTCTCGAAAAAAAAAAAAATAGGTGTATATACACAGATGATAGACAGACAGACAGATAGATGTATAGGTAACTAGATGTGTGGCAGATGGAGACAGACTGGTCCTGATCCTTAGCCAGTGAGGATATACCAGTGGAATACTATGCACCAACATCTCGAGCACACCTGTACATTCAGAAAGTAGAAGTCCAGGGACTCTCAGAGGCATTCGGTTGTCTGAAGAGAACGCTGTGGTCTGATGCCATCGGTGGTTCTGCCTCTGTAGGACCACCACCTTATTCAAAGGCCAAAAGGAGTGAAAAGGATAAGATAAGAAGTGACCAAGTAAAGAACAGAAGCTGGGAAAGATGAGGCTTCAGAACAACAGCAGCAGGGGCACTGATGTCCACCACCAGGGCAGAGAAAAAGATGCTCACACAGAAATGGGAGAAGAGAACACACAGCAGCAAAGACATGGGAGTGAAGAAGCCCATAGTGGGGTGACAGGGGTCAGAGTCCACCTCCTACCTCAAACACAGGTGGAGTCACTGTGCTCATTCTCAGCCTTTGGACACCAGGCAGACAAAACAGAGATTCCACCAAGGAAGGAAATGGACAAGATGGGCTCTAGGACAGTCCAGCCAATGGAGGGAGGGTTTCAGTTAGGTGACAGGGCAAGAAGAAGACTAGGCCACCCAGCCACTGCCCTGAGCCAGCTGAACATGTTGAGAATTTGGGATCATTAAGGTGGCTACATTTACAGAGTAGAGCAATGGAGAAGAGTCGTCTTCTGGGTATTCTCACAGATTCTTTCTGTCATCCCCACTCTGTGTTCAAGAGATCTGCAGGGAAGAAGGGCTCTGAGGTTGAGGGTTCCTGTCTGCTCAGACTGGCTATGTTAAGAGGTAAGGACACCACCTGCAGTGGGAGAAAGCAGCAGCAGAAGGGAGCTCATGCCTGCCAAGGAATACACAACACTCCGACTGCCAGAGTGGAAAGACCTTGGCCACAGAGTGAACTCAGAAGGAAAAAAATAGCCCCAGACCAGAAGCCGCCCAAGTACTACCTAACTAAGCACTCAAGCACTGTTCAAAAGATGTGTTTCCATGTAACTTAACTGATTCTAGAGCAAAGTCCAATTATATTTAAAGGAATACAACAAACAACTGACACTCTACAGAGGATTCAATCCCAGTGTTGAAGACCTGGATGTAGCTCAGTTGGTAGAGCACGTGACTAGCATGCATGAAGGCCTGGGTAATCCTTACCACTGCATAATCTCAAGACGCAAGAGGTGGTGGCAGAGGGATCAGACAGAGGTTCAAGGTCAGACTTGGCTACAAAGCAATTTCAAAGTCAACCTGGGCTATATGAGATTCTGTCTCCAAATAAATTAATTAATTAAAATGAACTTTTAAAATGATTCCGATGTATGGCTGTTCATAGAACAATTATCAGACATGCAAAGTCACAGAGATATATAATCAATGATAGGGGAATTTGTTAGTATAAATAGACCCAGATTGACACGGACAAATGCATTAGCACATTGGGATATTCAAAGCTATAATATATTCTATATACTCAACAAAGTAGAGAAAATTACATTAAAAATCCATAAAAACCTTTTTAAATGTCCTAAGTTCTGAAGAATATCTCAAAGTTTGAGGTATCTCTGCACTTTTAAAAGGATGATGACAGCATAAAATGTTTTTAGACTGATTATAGAATTTATTGTCTATTAATAATCATTTGGAGACCCCATTCATAAACTGAGAGTATCAAGACCAACGGTTCTCAACCATCCTAATGCTGAGACCCTAAAATTATTTTCATTGCTACTCCATAACTGTAACTATGCTACTGTTATAAATCATAATGTAAATAATTTTGGAGACAGAGGTTTGCCAAAGGGGTTGTGACCCAAGGGTGAGAACTTCTGATCTAGAGTGACTGTGATACATGAGGGGCTTAGCAAGAGTAGAACAGAGGCAGGAGGCTGTGGTTAGTGACCATCAAGGACTATTTCCAACTAAAAAGCTTTCAGACTTAGAGAGATGCCATTCAGCCTCTTGGACATCTTAGCTCTATGAGCAAAGGCACACCATGACCTTCCTAAGACTGGTATTTCCTCCAGAACTGTTCCCACTTGCTACATGGACGACTTTGACATATCTCGGTGTTGCATTCAGTTCTCTTACTGACAGACTCTGGGTTAGACTCCACTCCCCTTTCCCAGGTTACAGCTAGCTAACCTCTATTACATTAAACCACACTCTCTACTGCTCAATGGAAGCTATAATAAGAGTGTAGAGAAAGGTATGCTTGCCCTCCTTAAGATAGACCCTATAACCCTCCAGAAGCCATATCTGTATCTGTTGACTCAAAGTGAAAATGTCAAGCACTCTCTGAGGCAGGTGATGCTCACCTTTCAGGATGCACTCATGGCAGATCAAGCCAAGTTGAAGTGTGGCAAAAATCCCCTGGAACTGCAAATATTCTAAATTATTTGCCTAAATGAGTCAAAATATTGGTCGTTGCCAAAGAGAAAGTTGATCTTGCAAGGTGAGAAGCCAACATCATGAAACCTTAATGTCCCAACTGAGTGATGAGAAACATCAATTCAAGGACATTGTGCAAAAGATACTGGGTGTGTTGGGGCCCGGGGTGTCTCTCTGTTTCAATGCTACTCTGTTTCTGAGAATAATGAGATTATCACAGATCTTGACTTCATGTTATGACCTGATGGAAATCCAACCTAAACCTGTCCTAGAGCATGTGATAAACCAGAGAAGCCTAGAGCTCAGTTGTCACCACCTTTTCAAATAAAGACATCATAATTAAAAAATTATAAGCTAGACTTCTGCCAAAGATTCAAACAGAACATCAAAAGGATAGTGAAAAGTGTCTTTCTGGGACCATAAAAGACAGGTCCCAGACTGGGGGACAGCTACATAAAACCATGTGGAAGAGGATCCCAAGACCTGGAACAAAGAGTGCCCAGAGTTGAAGCTTCTCCCTAGTGAGGGCACCAGTCCCATTTGGAAAGATATTCAAGATGCAAATGATTGTGTATAGAAGCACACCTCTTCTCTCCACTCCTGTGTCTTGTCTTCAAAATCAGCCTGTCCCGGCATGTAGGGAAACATACAGAGCATGCTAATCTCAGATATAAATCTGCGTCCTATGGAAAATGGCCAAACAAAAAAGTGGCATCTTCTCTACCACTGACAATACCCTAGATCCCTCTGTTCCTTTCAGAACTAACTGGAACTCAGACCAGACTCGAAGCAGAAGGCAGCTCAGACCTAGGCTATCTCAGGATACACATGCAATTCCCCAGTACCTGGTGAAAGATGCAGGCGTGAGAGGTGAGCAGAGGCTGAATTTTAGCTTCAAAAGTCTTGGTATTATACAACCAATGAAGGTAGAAGCTTTTTATTCAGTAACATCCTGGCCTTGACTTTAAGAGGCGGGGCTTACTGGAAGTTGAGTCACTAGAGCACTCTCCTTGAAGGGGATATTGGCACCCCAGCCCTTTCATTTCTCTTTCCTTCCTGGTTACCTTGGGATGAGCAGCCTCCTCTGCTATATGCTTTCACCGAGCTGAAATCTCCAAAACTGTGAGCCAAAATAAATCTTTTTCTCCTGTTAAGTTGAGTAACTTAGGTGTTTTGTTATAACAATTGGAAGTTAATTACTACAGAAAGGCTATGTAATGATGCTGTGCTATGCAGTGTTTTACACACACTCCCTTTCTCTCTCTCTCTCTCTCTCTCTCTCTCTCTCTCTCTCTCTCTCTCTCCCCATGGAAGTATTGATCTTTAGTTCATTCATTAGTGTTAATGATATACATCACTTTCTCAAACATAATTTACCTATTATTATTTTAAGCAAGGAAACTAATGAAAAGCAGTGCTTTCTTGTATCCTTGAGGAAAGAAAGGGACCAATACTCTGGATTTTTATCAATGAATTCTGAGAATTGCTGTCTCTGTTTAAGTTACTAGGAGTCTTGACATTGTTTTTCACAATCTACAAATAATTGGTTGTCCCTATAGGAAGCCTACAACCTTTTTATTGGCCATGAAGCAATAGTATCAGTTTGGTATCCATGCATTCCCTTGTATGGCCTGGTGAGTTAGTTTCCCATCTGACTGAACCAGGGCTTAGCTGAAGAAGCTAGTCAAAGGGCACTCAGAATGTGATAAACACTATTCACTTGAGCAGACCCTGAGGAAACACCAAGGGTCCACAAGAGATGTATATCAACTGAGTGTACGAACCCTCATCATCAAAAATGCCAGTCCCAGGTCAAATAGGAAGCAAGCCCCAGGGACAAGATACTCTAATAGAAGTTAGAACACATGGATACCAGCTCTACCATCCTAATAACCTGGGGATGCTAAGAAGATCAAAGCTTTAAGGGGTTCTCCCATGCCTCATCTATAAAGATCCTTTCAGCTCTGGGGTAATGCTGTTGCAATATCCGAGTCACCTGGCCACCATCTGTACTATGTGGAAATTCCTACCTCTTTTTCCAAATGACAATCCAGCAGACTTTCAGATGGACTAAAACACCCATGATTGGCTGAGTGTGGAGGGCATCTGCCAAGATAGTAGTACATAAATCACTTCCACACACCACTGATGTCTGTGAAGTCCTCTGTCTTGCTCACCAATGCCCAGAGAAGACCTGGCTGCCATATACCAGTGAAAGGTTAGATCCTGCATAGGACAGGTTCTTGATTCTATCTTCAGAAAGTGACATCATAAAACTTTCTCAGAGTATTTTAGTTGGCCAGTCAAACAGAAGGGAAGCATAAACCAAGGAGCCAGAGCCTTGAAAGAAACCCACAAAGGAATGAGCCTCAAGCAACAACCATCTGGAAGAATAGCCAAGAGCCATTGACCAGAGGAGCAAGAGAAGGAGTACTCCTCGGATACCAAGATGTGTTATCAAGATGCAGAAATCAAGACTGAATGATACTGGGGTGAAAATAACAAGTCAGTTGAATGAAATACAGCATAAGAAAATTCCTAATCTATAGGTGATTATGTATATGTATGACTATGTCTATGTATGATAGCTACATAACAAAGTCTGGATTGTTTAATTAGAGGGGAAATGGATTGTTTAGCAAAGGACTCTATACCTAACTCAAATCAGATCCCTAAATAAACGTCAAATGAAAGACAGAATGACATGATGACATCCTGAAATCATCAATAAAGGAATTTGAAAGCAATATAAATAAATCTTTCTCATCCTACTAAGAGGTAGTGTTTATATCCACTGAAGATATAATGAAATCAAGCCCAGAATGTAGGACTAAGTAGGTAGTAATTGACAATACCAACCAATGTGAATTACTGATGTCTATAAACTATTGCACCCAATTCGAGCAGGACGCACACTTTTCAAGTACACATGAAACATTTATCATGGTAGCCTACACTATAAAAGAAGTCTCAAACAAAATGTCCTCTGATGCCACACTGGAATTAAATTAGAAATGTACAAAGTGCCTGAATGTTTGAAAACGAAGTAGTATAAGTCACAGATAAATAAGAAAAGAGGAAATCATAAAGAGAATTTTGGAACAGAATGAAAATGAAACTAGCTCATGAAGTTCTGAGATGTAGCTATAGCTGTATCTAAAGGAACATTCATGGCATGGTCATAAATGCATAGTAAACCAATGCAGGAGAGCAACTGCTCAGTAATGAGGATGAGGATGAAGAAGAGTGAGAAGAATATGGACAGGGAAAGAGGCAAACGAACGATGTAGCCTGTTTTAGCTGTTTGAGGTCAGAAATGAAGAAAGATTTCCTAAAAGTGATATTGATTGTCCTTCCAGTGTGACTAGATATCCACTATCTACAAATGGGTGACATGGAACATGGAAGAGAAGCTAGTTAGTGGGAACCTGTGAGGGAGGTGGAAAAGTACAGAGGAGAATAGGCTGTATGGGAAGCTTTCAGTAGTCAGGAGTGGCTGGAATACAGGGTGCTAGACAGCAAACAGAAAATACAGTCTAGCTGCAGAAGCCAGAGAGTAGAGGGCCTTCCTTGCCAGAATATTGCTAGAATAAGAAGAGTGATCTTAATCCAGTAGATCTTGGGCATCTCTGAAAATTTTTCCAGCAAGTAATAATGTAGCTAAAATTAAAGACTGGTTGTGACATTTTGTAGAAAACAAGTCGATGGTAAAGAGGAAGTGGAGTAAGGAGGAGATAGTCTGATTGAGCATGTCAATTAAAGAAATATGAGACAAGCCACAGATTCAAAAGCTATGCTGCTTCAAAAAGTTAATGGCAGTGGGTTTGAAACAATGGCAGTGACCGAAATAAATCCTATCCACTGGAACATGCTAAGCAAAAACTTCCTTAAAGAAATAGAACCACTAAGCAAATCAATATTGATTCCCAGGGGTTGATCATAATTATGATATTTGACCATGAGGAGTCAATGCTTACTCTCAATTATCCAGCTTAGGTAACAAAGAAAGAAAATCAATGGAACAGGAAATGAAAGCACCTTTGGGATAGAACTAGTTTTGCTTGCTGGGGTTACTCAATCATAAGTATTGTGTTTATTTGCATTCATGTTTTTGGGTTTTAAATAAATATATAAAAAGTCAGAATATAGCAAAGGAAAAGTAATATAGGTAAAAATCTTCCTAGAATAATAACAATTTTAAAAAAGGGAGTGTGGTGGCACACCTTTAATCCCAGCACTCAAGAGGCAGAAGCAGGTGGATCTCTATGAGTTTGAGGCCAGCCTGGTCCACAGAGCCAGTTCCAGGACAGCCAGGACTACACACAAAGAAACCTTGTCTTAAGAAGCCAAACCAAGCAAACAAACAAATAAATAAACAAAAGTTCTAAAATTACCACAGAGGCCCCTAATGGTGGAAACACCAGGAACCACTTAGAGGCACTGCACCCCACCTCCACCACATACTTGAAATCCAAGAGCTGGAGCTGAACACACTAATTGCTACAGAAAATAAGTTATGAGGATATGGAAAAATTTTAAATATACCCCGGGTTGTATCTCAAACACAGGAACCTTCCAGACCCTGTGACCTTGGTCTCTTTGTTTTCTATGCCTTAGTCCCCTCATCTGCAAGACCATAATTCACACTACATATAGCTGTTGAGAAAATTCAATCAGAGGCGCTTATGAAGTGTGTGCCACAAAGTCTCTATGACGTTAATGGAGACAAGAATGTCTCCAGAGACACTGTGATTCACTGTGTGTATACAGTTGGTTTCTTCACGTTCTCAGAAGATGACAACAGTCACATTTCTTTGTCCTTCCCTCAAAGAAGAGACAGGGTGAGCTGTGTAATCCTAAAGAGCATGAAGTAAGCCATGCGAAACATAATAGACCCAAACACCATGTAAACATCTGCACAGAAATCACAATGCCTTTGTTGAACCCAATAAAGACACAATTAAGTCAGTGAAGCTGCAATTATGACAATTAAGTTTAATGGAGGCAATTAGGCCAACAAAAATAAATGAGCATTCTTTAGATACCTTTCTTACTGTTCTTAGGATTCAGAAGAACAAAATAAATATACAACCCCAAAGCCTTCTTGTAGAAAGTGGGAGGCTTTCCTCCCTGCTAGCTAGTGTCATTGGCACAGAAGGAGCTATCCAAACTGCTATGGAAGAGGACTCAATAGTTTTTCCCTGCTGTGGACAAAATGTTCTACATTTCAGATGTGCCAGGCAAGATGTGCTCACTGATCCAATAGTGGCATGGCTGTTATGGGGGTAACCAACTGCTTTCTGCTTGGATCTGAGACCCACAAAGTAGGAAAGAACACACACTTGGTACTATAAAACTGGTCAAAAGCCTATGGCTGGGGAAGTCACAGGCCCTAAGGGAAAATGAATTACTGATGCTTTGCTAAATGGATGTGCAGTCAAACTGTTTCCTAAGCATTTATGTTTTACCCATAGACTAATGGTGCTCTCAGTCTGGGTCAGGGAAGCTTCTCCCCCAAGGCCAACAATGGGTGAGAGTTAATGCAGAGACTCATAACTGATCAAAGTACTGAGAATAAGTGACTTCTGAGTGTTCATTCCTAAACAGACACCTACATCACTACCTCCAAAGGCCTGGAAAGGCAAAACCCTGTCTTCTGGGTGTGGCATAACCATTACAATCATGAACACACACAATAGGAAGACATGGGAGTAGGAAGGTGACTGGTCAGGGAGAAGGGCATCAACAAGAGTAGGGGAGAGATGAAAGAGAGGAATAGGGGATGATAAGACCACAATACATTCTATCCAAACATAATTGTCAAAAATAATTTAAAAAAAGGAAGTTGAAGGTATAAGATTCCTCCCTTGAGGGTACAGAGCTGGAGCTAAGTGAGCAGGGGATAAATGGGCATTGACCAGCCCAAAGTCTCCAGGTAGTGGACTTGCAACTGTTGATAACCACATTGTGTTTTTATGCTTGGCAGTGATGAATGAAAAGATGTATATGGAGGCCCCAGACAATGATATAGGAGGCCTCTGACATCAGCCACAGAAATCACTAATGACAGTCACGGGGGCCTTTGACAGTGACCATAGAAACCTCTGGCAGTCGACCACAGATGCTCCTTCTGATGATCATGGGATTCCTGTAACAGAAAGGAACATTTTGAATCAACTATTTTGCTTATTAACATTTCTCAGCTAAAGTGCTACCCGCTCCAGAGTACTTTAGAGTATGCTCAAGTTGACACCAAGAAGCAAAGTCACTAAGAGTGATTCTTCCTAGTCAATGGCTGAGCTCTTGTTGGCTGGCCCTTGGGGGGTTTGTGGGATTTAATAAGTGAAAAAGGAAGAAAAAGGGAATCTATGATCCTAGCAAGTCGTATCCCACTGGCACACTCTGCTAACATCTAGAAACAGTGGGTTTCCCTGATGCACGCGAATGGTAATGGTTTAAAGAATGCATTCAACTTGCCTGGGCCCGAGTCACAACTCTGCCACTTAGGTGAGTTGCTTAACTCCCCATTTTTCAATCACAGCTCCTCCTTGTATGGTTGTTTAGGCAGTAGAAGTGTATTAGTCAGTGTATGTGTTCATGTGCATGTGAGTGCATGTGTGCACTTGAAACAGTCCCTGCAGAGTTAACTCGGAACTCTGTGTATCTACAGAGAGCTCTAGCTCATCCTTGACCAGCTGTGCTGCTCTGGGAGTTCCCACTAACACGTGTGACATTCTACATTGCCATCTCCTTTCCTTAGTAGGATGGGGTCTCATCAAGCTGCTTACATATTATATCTAAAAAAACAAAACAAAACAAATATATATATATATATATATATATATATATATATATATATATATATATATATATCTTGTATTAGTGATCTATGCATCATAGGAACTATATGACATTTCCTAGTATGTTTGTTTCTTTTTGTTGTTGTTGTTTATTTATTTTTCTATTATCAGCTTGATACAGTACAAATTCTTTTTTCCCTTTTCTATTTTAATAAAAAGAAAAAGGAAAAAAGTTATAACTAATATAAGAAAAACTACATACAAAAGTACAATAACTATATACCACATATACATGCAATAAATACCTAAACAATGTCTAATCCATTTGTATTTGACAAATTCAGAGAAAATAATTCCATTATCTATCTTATTTTGGTAAGTCCAAAATGTACCTGATTTGCTTTCTGTGTCTTTTAGCAAAGGTAGGGGACTTGCCCCAATCACTAGATATAATATGGGTGGAAACGTATGGGGTATGGACAAGGAGGTATGATTAGAAAAATGCTTGTCTGAAGGAATCAAAAAAAAATTTCTTGAGTTAGGTAAGAGATAATATATAATCAAATGATTCCTTCAGACAAGCATTTTTCTTATCATCCCTACCTTCGCTAAAAGACACATTACTTGAATCCCTGCACATTTATGCTCATTGGGGCCATATAACAAAAGCTTATTGCATGATGAATGGCAAACGTGGCCTGGGTGTTACAGATAGAGACTTGAGAGTATTGGGGACATCTCTACATTCCAAGACACATGAACCTGCAGGCTTCTCTCCCTCCCTCCTTCCTGGAGCAATTTTAACTTCCTCAAGCTAAGATCTCTCCATCCTTCCACCCACTGGGAAGTCATTCAAAGAAGGCAGATGAGCTATTGGTGCCTCGAATACACTGAGAGCTCTCCCTGTGTCACCAGGGAGCTGGGGCATAGAAACCCATATAAGCTGCTCTATGGGTGAAAGGTCTGCTCCTTAATCAGGCATCTCTTCTCATCTATATCATGGATTCCTATAGGACGGTCTCCAGTGGCATGTATATCTAGATATGTGTATCAGTACCATCTACCATCTACCTATCATCTGATATATCTATCTCTCCAGCAGGCTAACTTGTTAGTTTGTAGTCGAGGTGAAGTCAGACACTTATGGTTTCAGACTAACTTTCTTTCCACCAATACCCACCTTTTCTCCAAGATACACTTTCTGTACGAAGCTGTCAATTGTTAAGAAGTCCTGAAGGACTCTCCAGGTTTGCTGCTGTTTTCTCAGCGTTATATATACTTCCCTTTCCAACTAAAACAAAAATGTACAAAATCTACCTCCAGCGTTTATCAAATCTTAAAATCTTGTTGTAAAGAGAATCTCTGTAGAGCCCTGTGGATGGGGAGAAGCACAGCCAGCTGCAAAGAGCCTCCAGGAGACTATGTCTGAGCAGGGATCCCAGCTCTGACAGTAAGCATATACTAACCCGGAGAGCACGGGAACTGCTGGCCTTCAGGGACCCCTGCAGATGCAAACCATGAGCTGCTGAAGACCAACAGTTCTCCCCAGTGTCAAATAGCAAGTGACAGAGGGCAAGTTCATATGCAGACGTCAAAAACGTGACAAGCATCTGACGACTGACCTTGAGGTCTCGCTCTGACTGTGCAGGCCAGGGAGAGGCTGTGTGGCCATGAGGCAAATGCAGATAGAGCTTCTATCCTGCCTACGTGGGAACTCAGTTTTTGACTTAGAAAATATTCTGCTCTGTACTGTGGTGATGATGGTGTAAAATGCATCACCGCTTCATGGATTTACCTCTGGAGCTCAACCTGTACATCCTGATAGCTGGGCTGCTTATGAATATGCATGCCAACAATGAGTGCTTTAAATGCCTCCCTTTCTTAATTCTGTGACAAAGGATGGCTCCCACCTGGTCCTTATTTCTCCTGCCCTCTACCCTCTTTGAAGGCCTCTGCTTGTTCCTGGCTAAGTGGCACAAAAATCATCCTACAACACAAGTTGGCCCAGTCTCCCTCCAACAAGACAAACGGGAGTTAAGAAAACATTGATGTTCACTGCCAACCCTGAACCAAAGGAAACAGGATCTCTTGACTTCCTCTCCCCTCTACTGAACTTCACAACTGCAGCCCTCCTCAGGACCATCAGAACTGCTGCCCTGCTCCACAGGGCCTGTGGAGTTAGTTATATTCCATGTATTCTCTTTATCAGAACCATCTTTGCTTTTAAATTCCCTCTATCCTTCCAGTCACCCAGCTGCACCCATCATTCATCCTGCTTCCTTCTGGGAACGTTTGCCACCAGGCCTTAGACATTGCACAACTCGGATGTTGAGCAGGCTCGGCTCTTTAACTGGTTTCAGTTGTTTTATGATCAATACCTCTTGCCTCAGGCTCTTTGGAAAATTGCAAGTCAATAAGCTCTCTCTCTCTCTCTCTCTCTCTCTCTCTCTCTCTCTCCTCTCCTCTTCTCTCTCTCTCTCTCTCTCTCTCTCTCTCTCTCTCTCTCTCTCTCTCTCTCTCTGTGTGTTCATAAACTGCACTTGACTTTGATCTACTCTCAGACAGCAGTGACTGGGTGTGGCAACTACACAGAATTCCCCAATTTTCCCTCTGTCTAGAATCTCTTTCTTACCTTCCTGCTTCCTTATCCCCATCCCTAGATGCACTTCATTTTGATCTACTGTGCTGTGGGATTTGAAGTAAAGAAAAGGGAATGCTAAAAGAACCCAAACTAATCTGATGATGCAAGAGATGTGGAGTGTGGCATTGACTGTCCTTGCAGCATGGAGCTCCAGAAAGAGGCTCCTAATAACAGCAGTTGCAATCCATTGAAGGCATACAAATCACATGCAACTTATGTATGTGTCTCGTGTAATCTGCACACTGGGGAGTCATTTTCTAAAGCAGAATAACAGAGACTGGATAAATGATGGGAAAGGAATTCATTTTGGGCCATGGCTGAAGAAACTAGGAAGTCTGAGAACAATGGGCACGGAAGCCACTTGGTGTCTGCTGGAGGTGGTAGGATGTAGTTGTGCATCTCCAAAAGAGGGGATAAAGACACAGAGCAGACACTTTTCCTGCAGTGTGCTGCTGTGATTGTTCCTTTTCATATTAGTTACCACTATTAATCTCTGTGCCTGGTTTATAAACCAAACTTTATCATAAGCATTACGTATACATGGAGGAAAAATCACTGTGTCTGTAAGGTCAGAGTATCCACTGTGAGTCTTGGAAAATGTCCCCTGGAGAGAAGGATGACCATATTGCCAGACATTCCCAGGAGACTGAGGCAACAGGATACAGGCTTAGGAACAGAGGGCTGGAGGGACTGGGGCGGGAGGAATGCCAGTCACAGGGATGGGGATGAGGCAGCCTCCAGAGCTGCCAGGGAGGGAAAGACCTTGAGTTTCAGAGTAAGTGACATGACAGCCCTACAGAATTATATCTGCCTCAGCAGGGTTTTTTGTGCCCTTGGGCTGCTGGGAAGAAGTGGGTGATTGTGAGAAAGTCTGATGCAGCAGTTGCCCAATGAGCAGAATCTTCAGTCTGGTCTTTACTCCTGATTGGGCACACTGTGTGAATACATTTAGTAAATAAAGATATGGTACTTCCAGTTAGGCTAAATTTATGATTAAATGAAAAGATTAAATTTCTAATAAATATCCCTCTTGCACCATTTAGTATATGTTTGTGTATAAACACTATTCGTGTTTTATTTGAAATTCCCACTTAACTGAGCAATTTATAAAAATAAAGTTGCTAGTCCATTTATTAACGTCAACTGCTTTGGATAAGACATTCAAAATGTGAGCTTAGAGCACATTCCTTTAGAGCACGCTATTTTAATACCAATTCCCTGTATCAAGTCAATCTCCTCCTTGATATCTAGAGAACTGTCTATGTGCATACACTCCTCCATACTAGTTTCCTCCATTAAAACCACCCAACAAATATCAACATTCCTATGTGTGGAATAGCATGGACCACACCACAGCTGCAATTCTCCCATGGAAAGCATCTACTCTTTTATAATTTTTTTCATTTTTTGAGATTATACTATAACCCTATCATTTCCCTTTTTCCCTTTTCTTCCATGTATCCCAATGCTCTCATTCAAAGTAATGGCCCCTCTTTTCATTAGTTGTTGTCACACACACACACACACACACACACACACACACACACACACACACACACTCCCAAATATATATATTTGTAAAATATATGTAGCCTGCTCAGTCTATATAGTGCTCCTTGTATTTATGTTTTTAGGACTGACCATTTGGTATTAGATAACCAACCGGTGTGCTCTTTCCTGGGAAAGACTATTGTCCCCACTCCAGCATTCCATGGTGGCCTGTCGTTCTTTGTCTAGGGTTGAGGTCTTCTGGGCTTTCCCCTTCTGCTGCCACATTTAAAGCATCTGAATTTTGGGGAGACACCCAAACCATAGCACAGATAAACCACATAACTTGCTTAGGGTTCTATGAGCTCGGAAACAGAAAAGGAGAGGTGTGTGCCCGGACAGGGCTGGTGCTAACATTCTGTGCTGTTCTGCTGTGTAGTCTGGCCAAGATTATGCAACTGGCATGAGTATCAATACCTAAAGCAAAGCACAACCCTCCCCTGCCCCAGTCACCCCCTCCTCCAGTGCATGCTACCAGGTAACTTGGGGCAGGGGGGAGCCATCCATGCAGAAGGTAGGTGAGTGAATTCATACACCCATGTGACTGACAGACTCCTGGGCTTCCGCAGGCTCCTGTCCAAGGGGCTCTCAAGTTCAGGCCAGCATGATGGCCCAGGGAAGGCACAGATTTCTCTAGTGTTGTCCCCCTAGTATTGTCCTTAGAAACCATTCTCCTCTGAGACGCACCTAGATAACTAACACACTGTATCCTGTATATCAGAATAAAGAGCATGATCCACTACAGCCTACATTTCAAATCCCATTTGGTTAGCTGGCTGCGTGAAGGGGTTTTCATCTATTTGGAAACTACAACATTTAACAGTGGTGGCAAAATACAGATGCTCCCAGGTAAGATTTTTAAGAATAAAGAGAACCTTTTTTTTCAAAGTGTATGCTGAAGGAGGGCAGAAGAGCTGGTCATTTCCTAATAATAGCAACAATAATACTCCAAATAATAATCTGCTGAAGGTCAAAGGCAGATTCCAGCCCTTTGAAGCCCTACAGCCTTCATCTATGGCCCTTTTGATCTCCTGCTTCCTTTAAATCTCCGAGTGATTAGCGGCTCATTCAAAATGTATCTTCTATGATATCTCTTAATTGTCGGCTTGCTTAGCAGCCACAGTAAAGATGCAAGGGCCACTGATGTCAGCCTCCCATTCAAGCATCTCCCAGGTGAGGTTACCTCACTCTCACCTGGACATTGGTGTGCAGGTGCCTCGCAGTCCCTGCCCACCCAGCATGATTGCTGGACCAGAGCCATGGCCCTCACTTCATATGTTCTGGTCAGGTGTCACCAATGGTTATCCACCCGAACAACTCAACTACAAGTTCCTGTCTGGCATCCAAGACCCTCCCCACATGGCTCCAAGCTTCCACAGCTATCTATGAGCTTCCCACAGCCAAGCTTGGCAACTATCCTCCCCCTATACCATGGCTGAGCTTTGGCTTCAGGGCCTCCTTTTGTGGTTCTTGTCCTGAAGTCCTTTAGCCCTGGGCACCTATTTGAGTCACTTGGGACCTGAAGCAAATATGTGTATGTTTTCCATCAGATCTGTGCAAAGAAACACACTTGGGAAGGTACTGGGACTTCATCAACGCTTTTCCTGGATGTTGCTAAGCCAGGAGATTCACTGCTGGAAGTCTTCTGGGGCCTCTTGCAGATACTCTCAGGCCCTCTCCTGTGGCCCATCTTCTGCCCTATGGGCTCTAGGGTACCCTTATCACAGTTCACATGGCTCTTTCCAAACCTGGCCAGCTTCCTTAAACTGGATTGTGAAGACTGTGAACTGCCTTCAGGCAGGAACTTCATTTCATCTCTGTACTTACTCCACCATGGTTGGCTCCACATGATGCTTGCATTCTCAAGGTGGATGAATCGAGGCTGGATTCATCCACACATTACACATGGGTGAGTTTCTCACATATTGGCTCCTATCAAGCAGCAGTTCAAAGCATTGCCAACTACTTACAATAGCCAAATCATGAAATCAACATAGGTATCTTCAGCAGATGAATGGGTAAAATATACACAATGGAGTATTGTTTAGATGTAAAGAATAAAAGAACAAATTAAGTCACCTGTAGAAAAAAATGGATGGAAGTAGAGATCATCATTTAAAAAAACAATAAGCCAGACCCAGAAAGCTAATGTAGTTTTCTCTACATGCAAAATCTAGATTTCATTTAAAGACATTGAATAGATAGAAGAGGGGCTATTAGGGAAGAAAGAGGGACCAGAGGTTCGGGAAAGAGGGACAAAACAAAGTAATGGGGCAGTGAATATGATCAAAGCATGTTATGTACAAACATAATATCAGGATGAAACCCATTACTTTATCTAAGTAATATATGCTAATAAAAAAGAAAAAGAAACGAAGTAGAAACACTGCCAAACTTTATCTCCATCGCTGTGACCACAGGATGGGCTTCTTCTAAACAAGCCTCAGATGCGCTACACAGAAGTACTGATCTTCATTTGAACATGTCTGTTGTGTAGATATGGAAAACTGAGGCAGATCTGGCAGAACCCAAGATCTGGCAGAACACAGAGAATTAAAGGTAGTGAGAAGCCTGACATGCCCTGCCTATTATCCCATCCAACCCCAACACTACAGGACAGGATTATTTACTCCCCGCTTATATGTGGAGTGGAGTTTAAAGGTAAATCCCATGAGTCTAATTTAAATATCCATATGCTTATTTCAATAATAATAATAGTAACTATTAATGGCCTCAGTTCTCCAGTCAAAAGACATGGGCTGGCTGAGTGGATCGAGAAACAAAATCCATCTGTCTGTTGTCTACACAGCTATGATGCCTGTGAAGCACAGTGACTAGCGAGGCACAAAATCTCTAAGGGTGAAGCAGTGGCACACGTACCTTGGCAATAGCCAACAGCTCTCAAGTTGGATTTAAAACCCACTCTACAAGAGGGAAAAGATGCCTGATGCTGGAAACCTAGCAAACTACCCAGGGCTAGTGAAGTCCTGGATCTTAGAGGAGAATCCTTAACAGCTACTTTACCAAACCAGCATAATCCTTAACTAGACTCTCTTTGTCCTTATACCACAAAGAAGCATAGTCCTCACCCCTCGAGGAAACTTCTTTCTGCAACAGAGAGAGAGAGTGGGAGAAATACTATTTCCCCAAGGAAAAGCATACCAATTGGTTGTCTGATATGAAACAGTTACCCTTGAAAATATATTGTAGCATGAATCTTAAAAGTTCTTATTAATAAAATCAAACCTGAAGCCAGGTATTGGGCTGAATGCCAGGAGATCAGAGAAGCAGAACAAGCCACAGCTTCCCACCTTGACAGTTCCTCAGCTGATCTTGTTTCCTCAGACTGGAAGCCTCTGTGTCCTCATTCAGAATGGATCTCAGCTGAACTGCTGCTCAAAAGCCTTAACCAGGCTCTAGTTCCTGGTCCTCATGCCTTATATACCTTTCTGTTTTCTGCCATCACTTCCTGGGATTAAAGGCGTGAGTCACCATGCCTGGCTGTTTCCAATGTGGCTTTGAACTCACAAAGATGCAGATGGATCTCTGCCTCTGGAATGCTAGGATTAAAGGTGTGTGCTACTGCTGCCTATTCTCTATGTTTAATATTATGGCTGTTCTGTTCTCTGACCCCCAGATAAGTTTATTGGGGTGCACAATATATCAACCACAATATATACATAAAAGTAACATTATACAGGCTGAGCAGACTACATATATATAGAACACACACACAACAACAATTGATGAAAAACCGAGGCCATGCATTTGAAAGAGAGAAAGGAAGAGTAAATGGGAGAGTTTGGGGAGAGGAAAGGGAAGAGAAGGAGATTGTAATAACTTACAATTGTAAGTCATTTATAATATATATGTTATAATATATATATATAAAACTTACAATTATATTACAATCTCAATTAAAAGAAATATTTTTAAATTCATTTAATTTAGCACCATTCAGAAATTGAGAGAGAAATGAGCCAGCCTAAACAGCTGTTGATGATGCTGATGTGAGTGGCAGGGGTACTGTTGACCAATCAGAATTTAGTATTTACAGTTGGAAGCTTCAGATCTACATTTCATAAGAGAAATATAAAAACAAAATAAAATCTTTGCCTTGTTCCTTGAGGAAAACACTGCAAGGCCTACTCATCACAAATTAGTTCATTATTCTACAGTGAAGAGAACTAGGTACCCTCTTGTGTATG
This sequence comes from Peromyscus maniculatus bairdii, assembly GCF_049852395.1. Classification (NCBI taxonomy): domain Eukaryota; kingdom Metazoa; phylum Chordata; class Mammalia; order Rodentia; family Cricetidae; genus Peromyscus; species Peromyscus maniculatus. The sequence continues at coordinate 112,900,843 of NC_134856.1, forward strand.
TGTGACGTTGTGTAGCTTGCTCTACTTCTGGGACTCCTAACAACGGGAGCAGGGGCTGTGCCTAATGCTTCGGCTGGCTCTTGGGAACCCATTCCCCTTGCCCAGCTTAAATACAAGGGGAGGTCTTACTGCAACTTGAAATGACGTGCTTTGTTGATATCCATGGGAAGCCTGCCCCTTTCCAAACAGAAACAGAGGAGGAGTGAATTGGGGATGGGGGAATGGGAGGAGAAGAGGGGGGAGCAGGACACTGTGGTCAGGATGTAAAATAACTAAATTAAGTAAATAAATGAATATATAAATAAGGAAATGAAAAAAAGAATTCAAGATTATCTGGTTCATGGTTCTGAATGAAGTACAGGTAAGCAACTGTGTACATCTCATGAGAGCCTCGTGCTGTTGGCAGATGGCACTAATGGCACGACAGCACAAGTGTGCTTAGCTGGGACCTCTTCCTCATGGTGTTGTAAGCCCCAAAAGCCATCATGGAGGGCCTGCCCTCATGACCTCATCGCATCCCAACTACCACCTAAAGGCTCTACCTCCAAATACCTAGGAATATGGGGGTTAAGTTTCCAATGCAGAAACTGTGGAGAGAACTTTCAAAACAGGGAACAGCTTTCTTCTGCTTTGTCATTTAGGGTAACAGCAGCACACTGCTGGGCACAGGCTACCTGGTGCCACACACATACACATGCACACGCGTGTGCGCGCGCGCGTGCGCGCGCACACACACACACACACACACACCAGCTGAGCAGAACTAATATCCTTGGGCTTTTACCTGAGGTGTACCCAGTATGCCTGGTTATCTGGAGGTGACCCTTCCAAGGGTCACCCAGGGCTAGACACCACAGTCATTGGTTTGGCACATGCTATTTTATCTGCACCAGCACTTAAGTCTGATCCAGGTAATTTTACAGGACAGCAGGCCTCCGAGAGCTTAGCCGGGCCAGTGTTTCACATACACACAAAGGATTTCCAGGTAAAATACAGCTAAGTGGGAATTTCAACTAAACCATGGAGAGTCTTTATGCATAAACATATCCTAAACAATCCATGAGGAATGTTTATTAGAAATTTAAATTTTTCATTTAATCATAAATTTAGCCTAACTGGAAGTATCATATCTTTATTTACTAAATGTATTCACACAGTGAGCCCAATCAGGAGTAAAGACCAGACTGAAGATTCTGCTCACTGGGTAACTGTTGCATCAGACTTTCTCACAATCACCCTCTTCCTCTCCAGAAGCCTAAGGACACAAAAACCCCTGGTGAGGCCAGATGCCATTCTACAGGAGTGTCATGTCACTTACTCTGAAACTCAAGGTCTTTCCCTCCCTGGCAGCCCTGGAAACGGCCTCATCTCCACCCCTATGGCTGGCATTTTTCCCCCAGCCCCTCCAGCCCTCTATCCCTAAGCCTTGCCTCAGTCTCCTGGAAATGTCTGGCAATATGGTCATCCTTCTCTCCAGGGGACATTTTCCAAGACTCACAGTGGATACTATGACTTTTACAGGCACAGTGATTTTATTTTCCTCCATGTACACGTTATGCTTGTGATAAAGTTTAATTTATAAATCAGGCACAGAGATTAATAGTGATAACTAATATGCAAAGAAACAGTTGCAGCAATCCACTGCAGCAAAAGTTGTGAATGTGTGCTTGTATAATCTTGTCTCTTGCCTCAAATATCTCCTTGTGCTGTGGTCACCCTTCTTGTGATGATGTGAGATCATACTTTAGCCACACAGTGGAATGCATGAAATAAAGAACAGTGGCACCCTGAGAAATATTAGACTACTGCTGACCTTTGGAAGACATGCCAAGTGCAAGAACTGTTTACTTCTGGAGTTTTCCATGTAACCTCAAGTAACTGGACCTAGATAGGGAAGTGATCAGTACCCAGAATGCTTGGTATCACATGACTGGAGTTATTGGCTGGTGGTTGGTTTGCTTAGTTCTTCTCTTTCTCCCCTTTTTATCACCTTCCCCCATCAGCCTGGAGCTTTTCCAGCCCCCTTTGGTATCTGGAGTCTTCTCACACTCTCCTTAGGGCAGACTGTACCTGTTTCCTCTTCACTCTTTAGTCTGTGTGGGTGTGTGCCACATTTTTCTTTGCTGTTACTAATAAAAGAAAATTAAAGTCGTACACCAATACACAAATAAGACAAAAATCACAACCTGCATCCACTACTTAGACACTGCCTCTCTGCCACCCCATCCTGTGCACAACTGGGTATACTGATGGTTGCCTAACTTCCTGTGTCTGGGAAGAAGCAACAGACTTGGGGGGAAATGGCATTCTGTGTGATGCCACAAGGGGAGAAACACCTTCAGCTACATAGTATGCAAGCTGTCATTTGTCCAATGCATTCGTTAGCAGTTATTCAAGTTGATACAAGGCCTTCTTAATTTTTTTAAGATTTATTTATTTTATGTGTATGAGTGTTTTGCCTGAATGTATATATGTATACCATATGTGTCTGGTGCCTGTGGAGGTCAAAAGAGCACATCAGATCCCTTGCAACTGGAGTTGTGGGTGCTGGGAACCAAACATGGGTCCTCTGTAAGAGCAACAAATGTTCTTGACTACTGAGCTATCTCTCCAGACATAAAGTGCCTTTTTGAAGGAGGAGGATCAGGAGAATGAGGAGGTGGAGGAGGAGGAGGAGGAGGAGGAGGAGGAGGAGGAGGAGGAGGAGGAGGAGGAGACTGAATTGTAAGCAAGGCTATGTTTTCTGTCCCCTTCCACTTCTGAGAACTGCTGCACAGTCCAGACATGTTTCATGGAAAGGCAGAACTGGGTCTTGGATGCAGTCCTAACAAAGGTTCCTGGAGTCTGAGCCAAGCACAGTGTTCCCTTGCAAGACACTGTCCATGGAGCATGCCTGCCTCCAGACAGCCTACATCTTGGTCTTGCTTTCCCATACAGAAGGTCCCAAGGTTACAGTCAACTTCACAATGATACCAAAGTGAGTAGTCTCCAGTAGAAACCATAGGTGGAGTTGGGATGTGGATCTTTACCCAGACTAGCAATACGGTAGGTCGATCTGTAAGTCACACAATGACAGCTGCACAGAGCACCTTGCCACTTAGCAGGACAGGGAGCAGGGGAAGGGTTGAGAAGTTGGTTAGGTGGATCAGGGGCATTTTCCCATTTGGAAATTTCCAATTAGGATTTTATCCTAGAGTTTATAGGACATGAGCCCACTGTAAATTGTTGAGTATCTACATCCTAATAGCATGTTCTTATGGTCCTACTGAGATGACTACATCCTTAATGTGGCCGTTTAACTTTGACATAACATGAGGTCAAAATGACTATGTGCTCTCAGTTTTTGGTTCTGCTATGTGCTTCTGGGTGGCCACCTCTGTAAGAATGGTTTATCCATGCCTCAGTTTTTTTTTTTTTTTTCAGATGCCATGAAGTGTTTAAGGCAGTCATGAGGACCAATGAGAGACCTGAAAGTTTAGTATGGAGCTTATTCAGTGCATGCTTTAAAATGTCCATTAGTTTTTCTTACATAATTCCATTTAAATCCTCTTTTCTTCACAGTGCAAGTCACACTTCACAGAAAGACACATAAAGTCAGTTTTCTAGAGTTCAGCAGTTTTCTATTTTAATAACAATTTTTGTCAGTATAAAACAATAACCCGCCGGGCGTTGGTGGCGCACGCCTTTAATCCCAGCACTCGGGAGGCAGAGCCAGGCGGATCTCTGTGAGTTCGAGGCCAGCCTGGGCTACCAAGTGAGCTCCAGGAAAGGCGCAAAGCTACACAGAGAAACCCTGTCTCGAAAAACCAAAAAAAAAAAAAAAAAAAAAAAAAAAACCAATAACCCAACTGGCACTGCAGCCATGGAATGTGACTTTGAAATACTGCTAAACACTTATCTAGGCTGCTATATGAGTGTTGCTGTATTTTGGGTCTTAGGTGTGACCTTTGGGTTCCAAAGGCCCATGTGTTGAAAACTTAATGTTCGACTTGGTGTTACTGGGAGGCAGTTTAGGAAACAGGGCTTGGTAGAGGTCCTTAGGTCACTGGAGATTGTGAGACCCTAGTGCTTCCCCTTGCCTCCCCCCTTCCACTTCCCCCAGCCCCACCATGAAGTTTACTCCATCATGGACTCCTCCATGATATGCTGCCCCACCACAGGCCCAGAAGTACCCAGGTCAACTGGCCGTGGACTGGGACCTCTGAAGTTGTAAGCTAAAATGAAACTTTCCTCTTCTTCAGTGGAGGACCCGAGGCATTAGTTAGTGCGGGATTATCAGACTCTGATGGGGTAAGAGCAAGGAGTGGAATGTTGCCCTGAGACGATGTGACATCATGTTTTAGCAGAGCAGTGCTGGAGTTATTGCCCTCAAATGCAGGACACCCAAACCATAGAAGCCCAAGATCCTGACAGACAGCAGGAACTAAGGCCATTCTCAGCTGCCTTCCCGCTTGTTATGGAAGTCTTACATGCTTCTGCACTGCACTAGCACTGAGGGATCTTGCCTATCCTTGGGGGCCCCTGCTGTGCCTCTTCCAGGAACCTTGATTTAACAAACGTGGGGGGGGGGCACTCCTGTGTGTCTATTGGAGTACACATCTGCAGTCCAGTCCCCTGCTCTGGACAGGCAGACTCTAATAATTCAATCCAAATGAAGCAGGCATCACTCTGTGGCTAGCGACTGGGCTTGCTGTGATATTTGCTCTCATGATTCTTTTCAGGCACTATGAAAGGACAAAAAGAAAACTCTGTACAGCAGTGAAGTTTGTAACCCATAGAAATCGTGTTTCTATCATCTTCTTATTTTAACTGTAAGAAATGCCAGACCAAAAAAAAACCTTACTAAAATGTAACAGATGACCTGAACAGGAACCAACCGAGACTCGAAAAGCACACGGTCTAGAACTTCTGGATCCTTAAACGGCCAACTTCATCTCACCTTAACCATTTCATAAAGAAATTAAAACTTACTCTGCCTTTGATTAGAAGTCTTTGATGTGTCAGGATGTGCAGCTTGTTAAGTACAGAAGCTTTAGGGAGGAGAGCCCACAGTGCAGAGGACAAGTGCTGAAGATGTTACCTACTTCAAGACCACATTGTTTTTAAAAATAAAAGCTAAACCCTGTAATTAGAAACTCGAGCTGTGACTAAGTCTCTCAAAACAGCCGGGGAACCACAGGAATGTGTCTGTGAAACTTGCCCATCAGGTGGTTCATGCTGTTGTCAGACCCACACCCAGCGATGCCCACTGCTCTAGAAGGTCTGGCTGTCTGGGAGAGTATGAGCTGGGGGCTTACCCTGCATCTTCTCTGGCAAATAAAACAGTTAAGCATCGGTTAGCTGAGAGGCTGTGTTCCAACTCTGCATCCAGTGGCATGATAACAGTAGCTTAAAAACTGGCCAAATGAACATCATTGAGACAGGCAAAGGGATTACCTCTCAGGGCCTCATTCCTCAGAGCCCGTTGTAAACATTTTTTAGCACACCTTGTTAGATATTCAGTTTGGTCCAACTGAACATCCCAACTTCCAGATTCTGTCTAGACCTGAGTTTCCTCTTCGTGATGACTGATCTTTCATGTTGAAAGAGGCTTTCTGTTATTTTTATTTTTATGTTTAAGATGACTCAGTCTACAAATTTTCAACTTTTGATATGACAAGTGAAAAGCATTTAATAGAAACTGTACTTTGAGTTTGAATTTGGACCTATCCCCAAGCTGGTGATGTGGTCGCATCCTCCATCATGATACTGGATAGTGGCAGGATAATATGGTGGCCAGTCAGTATGCAATGACAGGGAACTGACACTCTTGAAGCGTTCTGTAGCTAACTTGTCAGGCACAGTCAATGAGTTTTATTTTCCACTGATGATGGCTGAGATGTAGCCCACCATAGGTGGAGGATCATCTGCACAGCTCCTGTGCATGTGGATGTGTATATATAATTTATACACATATGCATGTGTTTATATGCACGAATATTTGAAATTAATATTTCATGGGAGAGTAGAGGCCTAGTTTGAAGTAAGAACCAGAATACATGAATAACCATGCTTGCTTCCAAGCATGTTCAGTGAACGTTCATTCTACATCATGCCTGGTTTTTTACCCGGGTCTCTAAATTCTTCTTCATCATTTTACTGCTTGGCTTGTTGTTTGCTCTTTCTTCCTTCTTTTCTCTTTTCTTTTGCACTTATTTCCTGATTGTTCTAGAAAATCTGTGACAAACATCATCTACTGTCTGATGTGTGTTGATACATAGTCAGGCTTGAAATCGGGCATAGAATCCAGGCGCAGAGTCAGAGGAGCAGGGAGAGACACTAGGCGAACACACAAAAAGCAGGATTCACAGTGTGGCTATCAGAAGCATTGGTCAAGAAAAAGAACTATACAACAGCTCACAACTCACATTCCCCAAAGTTCAATGAGAGCGAACATTAAATCACATGTATTTTAGAAATACATAGATCTGACAGAAATCAAAATAAAAGAAGATACTACAATAAAATTAGAAAATGGCAAGGTAGTTTACTTAGAAACAAAAATATATCATTCCAAAAATCCCTTTAATAAACTTGAAAATCAAATTTAAAATTTACTATTTCTAGATGTCGATCAGATAATATTTTACATGAAAACAAGCCTAGGGCAGTGGGGAGGGTCTGGGAAAATTAAAGCAGAAAAGCAAATAGAAGAGTCAAGGAAGTGCAAGCGATAAAGATTGGCTAAGAAGTTAACATAAATGAGAGAGCAAAAATCATGGGGAAGATGGGTAAATTGTAATGCTATTTGTTTGGGATGGCCATTAAGAGAAATAATCCTTCATGAACCTGAGAGAGAGAGAGAGAGAGAGAGAGAGAGAAGAGAGATTTAAAACACAGTTTCAAAGCAGGTTATAAGAATAAGTAAACAGAATCTATGACACTTCAGCATTAAAGTTGAAACTTTAAAAAATTAGCAAAATTCCAGAAAACATAAAATGCTACAATTTACCAAATAAGAGGAAGAAATATAAAATTTTGCTCCCACAGGAGAGACTTGGTGGTAAAAGGCTGCCACTGAACGCCCAGCTGGCTTCAAGCTGAGGGTATCTAATGGCTCTTGGGAGTTAATTTTAATTTAACATGCCTATAGCATAGAAAAGATGGAATTTCACTGGCTTGTTCATCAAAACTAGTGTAGTTTTAACAACAAACACTGATAAAATTAGACCAGTACCCAAATAACTTTAGAGATGAATGGCATTTATGAGTTAAATCTCTGCTAATTTTTTTAGTAAAAGATTCAAAATTAAATAAATTTGTAGTCTTGAAAGAATACAGCAAAGTTGGAGTTCAAACCAAAATGATGTTTAGCTAATTATCTCTGTGAAGGAAATTCAACAACTCAATTGTTGGTCAGTGTTGCCAAGAGACTCCCAAAACATATAGGCTGTTGCTACTGTCCTTGGTTGCTCCCCCCCCCCACCCTCAGAGCTGGAAGGTACGTCCCTATTCCTGAAGACGCCATGCACTTTAGACACAGGGCCAAGGGGCCCCAGAGCTGGAACTGACTTGAAAGCCTCCTCCCAAAGGACCAGTTTTCTTGGCACCAAAAGGTGCCATTCAAGCTTCCAAAGGAGGGAATTGTCCAAGAGTCCTACCCAGCTCTGATGCTTATGAACCACAACAACCAGCATGGCACAGTAATCCTAAGGGTACAGTAGTGACGCACATGACTTGGTAGTAACCAATAGCTCTCTAGTAGGACTTAAAATCCACTCAATAAAAAAATCTTACCTGGTATTGAAATCTAGCCACCTACCCAGGGTTAGTGAAGTCATGAATCTTGAAGGAGAACCTACAACTACTGCTTTACTAAACCAGTAAAATGCTCAGCTGCACTCTATTTGTCCTTCTACCTACAGATAAGTGTGTAGTCTTCACTTCTCATGAAGAAAACTTTTCTTTGCAACATATGGAGATCTCTACAGAAAACCACTCAAAGTACAGGGTTGTGTGGCCCAGTCCCAACAGATACATCTGCAACAAAACTCCTACACCTTAGCTCCAGGAAACATGGAAGAGCAGGCAGAAAGATTGTAAAAGCCAGAGGATCAAGAAGTTTGCTCTGACACTGTCTCCTAGGAATGTCAGAGGCTAAACCCATAAAGTTTCACCAACATGACTGCTTAAAAAATGAGCTGAACAAAACAGCTATAGATATGCCAAAGTGAATAGGAGAAAGTCCACATGGCCTTCAACCCTACTCAGAAATCTACAGGCAACTAAAGAATGCTGAGAGTCTGAGAGACAGTCTTCCCCAGGGAAGATCACATCAACTGGTTATTCAGTGTCAAATGGTCAGCCCTTAAAACTTATATACAAATAACATTTGCTGAGTAGATTGTACGAGGAATACACATTACACATATATGCATATATATATATATATATATAAATGTATATGTAATAACAACTAATAGAAGAGGCTATGAATTTTAAAGAGAGGAAGGAAAGGTATGTGGAAGGGTATAGGGGAGGAAAGGGAAGGAAGGAATGATATAATTATACTAAAATCTCAATAATAAAAGAAAAAGTGAAAGCTTTTGTTAAAAAAAGAAAGAAAGAAAAAAGGAAAAGGAAATCAAGAAGTGTCTGTCAGAGGAATGAGATGTCAGTTTAACAGGGGAAAAAATGTTCAATATGTAATAAGGGCACTTTCATAAACCTAAAAGCATCGCTGAAAATGTGGAAAAGTTGAAGTTACTTCATTTAACTCCAGAACACTCCAGGGACACTCACAACCACCAGAGCAGTTCAGTGCGGCCTAGGACCTGAATTAAGAACACAACCTGTGCAGACATCCTGAAGATGACTTCAGGGATTCTTCCTCCACTGGAGATATGATTCTGTGCACACAAAAGTCAAGATTTCTAGGGGGAAAGCTATCCAAATTAAATCAAAAATTTGTTAAAGTAAATACACAAAAGTTAATAACACTTTGATGAGCTAGTAAATCTATGAAAATAAGTACTTGGGGAATGCTGTATTTGTCACAGGGACAAAAATCCAGAAAATAGTTTAAAATCCAATAAAAAACACTGTTCATGCTATGTGAGAAAATTGTAAAAATCTTACTGAATGATGCAAAACAAGGTCTGAATAGATTGTTATTGCAAAAAAAAAAAGGCCCAATATCATAAAGTGTCAATTCTTTAAAAAATCAGTATGCAAAACAATTAGATTTAGGGGAAGTTGCACTGAATAAAACAATCCTAACATTTATATGCAAAAATAAATGCCTAAAAGTAACAACAAAAAAAAGTTTTAATCTTGGTGAGCCAAGTACAAGTGGGAGGCCTGGCCTTACCTGCTACTAAGTCACAGCAGAAAGTCACTCTAACCCGTAACCAAAATAAATAACATTGGCATTGAGAGAGACAGTAGATTAAAGAAACAAAATAGAGAAGCCAAGAACAGATCTCAGTTGACACAAAAGCATAATAGGGACACAGTTGGTGTTCCAGTGCAGTGGGGAGAAGCAGGTTTATTGAGCAAATGATGCTGGCACAGACAGCGATCCATCTGGCAGAGACATTTCGGGTACCCCTCACGCTAGGCGCGAAGCAGACACGAAAGGAAGCACAGGCTTAAATGAAAACCCGGGAACAGTAATAGTAGCCTAGAGCGAGCTTTAAAAGGATGCTTCAGAGTGAACAGGTAGGTTTTTAACAAAGAACGAGGGAGAGCAGAAGGAGGGGAGCTCAGGAGACACAGAACTAAATTTTGTGTAGCTTGTATGTAATAAAAGTATAAATACACATATTTGATGATAGAAAAGGCTCACTGTGTAAGGGGGAAAGGTGAGTCCCTTCTTGGTATCATGGGACTGTGCTCAGGGCTTCCTGCAAACAACAGAGCATGCAGGTGCTCAAGTCCATCATACAAAACATCTGGTGTTTGCACAGAGCCCACGAAAAGCCTTCCCTGTGCTTCGCCTCCCCTCTGAAGGACTTGGACCGCATCATACAACGAAATTGCTGTGCCCATAGTTGTTGGTCTTAGAAAATAATGGCACCAAAGTCTGTACACGTTTAGTGTAGACACACTTGCATTTTTAAGAGTATCTTTGATCTGAGTTTAGTTGAACCTGTGGATGGAAGACTGCTGCACAAATAATCACAAATGATTATCAGAGAATCCTCTGGCACCAAATATCTACAATGTCTAAAGAGAATTATAACCAGAAGAAGGGAAATGTCTATAATGTATACAGAGCTTTCATGAATTGTTAAGGTAGAGACACAGAACCCCCAAGTCAAGCAGGCAGAAGAAGTGAGATGACCTCACAGCACAAATTCAGATGGGCAGCACTATACGAAAAGATGCCCAATTCCCCTGTGGTCAGGAAAGTGGGTGAACTTCAGATCAGATATTACTCCTAAAAAAGCATAACACCCCCAGAAAACCAAGGCAGGGCGTCTGAAGAGCTCACTTGGGCTCTAGTGGGAACGTCAATGAGAGTTGGTAAAGAACTCAGGGTCCCAGTGGCAATGACGAGGGAAGCTGGTGAAGCTTTCACGGGGTTCTGATGGGAATGTCAATGGAATCTGGCAAAGAACTATGTCATGGTCCTGGTGTGAATGATGGTGGAAGCTGAAAAAGAAAACCTCCCCCAGGGTCCTGGTTAGGACATGGGAGGCCGTTGTTCAGCCAAGCTTCCGGGCAATGTCTCTCCAAAGATACCACCATGTCTTCACACCTGGCAGCTCATAGTCAGCAATCTGCAAACACTGTTAGACTTCTACATCAATCATGACAATGTTTACAGTGGACTAAAATAAGAGGGAGAAGCGGGAGGTGAGAGCTATATATTAAAGGAGATGCTTGAACAGGTTTTTATAAAATATGGGGGCAAAATATGATACGGTCTGTACAGAAGAGTTGTAGAGCTCTTTTCTAGATGGCACCCCAAATTTGGAGCAAACCCAGATGTCTGTCACAGGGGAGTAAACAGACCGAAGGACGCATGCACATAAAATGGAATGCTGCTCAGGGTGGGAAATTTATGATACTGCAGCAATCTGGAGGGTTTTCAAGAGCATCACGCTGTGTGAGAAACTGTTTCGACAAAAGCAAAACAATTTTTGTATACACAGAGAGACGGAGAGAGAAAAAGAGGGAGGGAGGGAGGGAGGGAGAGAGAGAGGAGGGAAAGGTGGAAGGGAGGGAGGGGGTCCTACATGCAATAAAAGCAATCCAATCCATAATGGGAAAAATTCCAAGGTCATCTTGGGTGGGGTTGGAGAGGAGGTGACTGGGAAGGGCAGGGAGGGTCCCCTTTGTATTCCGTGTCTCTGTCTCAGCAGGGAACTGGCTGCCTTTATCAAAATTCATCAACTGACATGCTCAAGGCCATAGACGTAGATTGTATGCAAAACTTACCTCTGAAGAAAAAAATGAATACTGCACACTGGATAATAACATACCTGCATGCAGTTAAGGAGAAGCACACTTACTCTGTAGCTTCCTGAGATAGTTATCAAAAGATGAAGACGGTTAAAAAGAGAGATAGATGGAGAATTAAGTACAGGTTGAACATCCCCAATCGGCTGGAGTCCAAAATCCAAAACCTTTGAGCAGAATACCACAAGGCAAAACTGCTCACTACATAGGAAACTTTATTTCATGTTCAAAATTATTAAAAAACATTGTTTGATATTGTTTTAGGGTCTTATGTAAATGATGTTTATGAAACATAAAAAAATTCAATATTCAGCCGTGAATCCCAACTTCAGAGATATGTTATTATGCATATACAGATACTCCAAAGTCAGGGGGAAAATGGGTATTTGACTCACTTTGCCACACACTGCTGAAGAGAAGGACTCTCTCGGACCTGCTAGTTCAAGGGGGATCCACCAGAAAAGCAAGATATAACAAATGCCTCGGTTCTCCTTCGTACAGCATGTGCATTTTTTGTATATCTGTGGGAATACCCTGCTTAGTTGCATGAACACAAAGAATGAGAGTTGAGCCCTAAAGATGTTAGCAGTGGATCAGAAATATGCAGGGGTGAGTGCAAGAACGGGAAACAGAAGTCCAGGTCTTGTTCATTTTCTTACAGCTCTTGTGCTGCTTTAAAAATCTCCACTGTGGGGCCGGGTGGTGCTGGCGCACGCCTTTAATCCCGGCACTCAGGAGGCAGACCCAGGCAGATCTCTGTGAGTTCGAGGCCAGCCTGGGCTACCAAGTGAGCTCCAGGAGAGGCGCAAAGCTACATAGAGAAACCCTGTCTCGAAAAACAAAAACAAAAACAAAAAATCTCCACTGTGGGTCCGGGTGGTGGTAGTGCACGCCTTTAATCCCGGCACTCAGGAGGCAGAGGCAGGTGGATCTCTGTGAGTTCAAGGCCAGCCTGGGCTACAGAGTGAGTTCCAGGACAGGCCCCAAAGCTACACAGAGAAACCCTGTCTCAAAAAACAAACAAATAAACAAACAACAACAACAACAAAGACTCTCTGCGGTGATCATTTGCCATTTTGCCATTTGTGTAATTCAAAAGCTGTTTTTATTTCTGGGTGGACATAAAACAAAATAAAGCTAAGGAGAAATCTCTACTCTTATTCCTAAAAGGTCCCCCAAAACCACTTAGCCTCAGGCTCTGCAGAAAGGCTCTCTTAACTGCCTGCAGGACTCAGTTTACCCTGCTCATCTGGGTCTCTAGTTGCTGGAACAGAACGCTCTGGAAACCTGGAGGCCTTGGCTTCCCCCATACCTGAGTGGAAACCAGAGCCGTTTCCTGTGGTCTGAGGTGCTTGCTCTCTGCAGACTTGCCCTGTGTCTGCAAGGGTCCCAGTCTTCTTAAGAATTCAGCCAGGCAGTAAGACACAATTTGGGGTGATTGTCCCCAACTAACCACTATGTACTTACCCCACAGTCATTGCAGGTAAAGGGGTTTAGAGGGACCAGTCTCATCAGGGCTTGTTTCCCACTTAGGATGGATTCTAGGTTTCTGAAGCATAAAGCTCCGAGCCCACAGAATGGAAGGGCAGGGGCAAGGACTGTCACCAGGCCTCCAGGCTCTGGGGAGGCCTCCAAGAACTGAGGCCAGGGGCTGACCGCTGCAGTCCGCTTGGCTCTGGCCAGAGGAACTGGGGTTTTGACTCCCATCTCTGCTGTCCCCGGCAGCACCAGCATCCTGACCTCCTACTTGACCAAATCCATCGAGGTGGCAGCCTAGCACATCCAGAAGAAAGAAAAACTTCAGGGGAGCTGAAAGGGGGCTACAAGGCTGCAGGCTTCTAGAATGTACACCAATCGTAGGTGTCTGGGAAAGTGAGACTGTGTTTTCTCCTATCCCGATCCCAGCAGCAGGGAGAGGAACCAAGCTGATACACGTAAAGGCCAGATGGACCTTGCATGGGAAGAGCGTTGCTGGCTTCCCTGCTTGTTTGATTCCTCAGTCCTCCTCCATCTGGGTGGGCCCGTGTTGTCATCTAAGAGTGCTGTTTCCCAGCTTGTGCCTAAGCAGGCCTTGATCAAGGCAATATGTAAATGCATCAGCATACTATTTGAGGCAGCAGTAAGTGAGATCTGTGAGTAATGTTCCTTTGGCACAGGTGACACCCCATGACACACCACCCTGCCAAGTGACTGAAAAGGCTTTGCTTCAGTGCTCTCCACAAACAGCATCTTCCCTAGGCAACCTACCTGGGCGCCATTTTCCTTTGGCTGAATAAACTCAGTAATTTAAAACAAATGTCTCAAATGGCCTTCCTATCTTCTACCTAAAGTAGCTGTGGAATTGGAAGCAACCTAGAGTATCTTAGCCCTCCATCCTGACCTGTGTAGCATAGGAACAAAGACCCCACATTCAGGAGGAAGACTGGCTGATGCTCTAGTCACATGACCATAAGTGGATTAACAGAGATAAGCCTCAGCCTCAGCTATACAAAGAAGATAAAGATATTGTTGTCCTCAGGGGCTGACAGAGATTTAAACAAGATGATACCAATTGGGGATAGCACATAGTTTTGTTATTGTTAGTTATTAAATATGAGCATTTTAAAATAACTTTGTAATTTTTCTAAAATGCAAAGTAGCTGCCTAGATACTATGTTTCCACCCCAATTAATGACTGACAGGAGGGCGATGGTGCTGTTTGGAGTAACTCTGCCTCATTAGATGAGATGTTCCCAGGTGAGACTCATAGATGAGAATATGAAAGAGAGAGAGAAAAGGAGGAAGGAAGGAAGGAGGGAGGGAGAGAGGGAAGGAGGGAGGGAGGAGGGAGAGAGGGAAGGCAGACAGGCAGACAGGCAGGCAACAAGCAGAGCTATGGTGTCCTTACAGGAAGTGTAGTTTCTTGACCATAAAAATGATACTTAAACCAGCTTGGTTTTTGTCTTACTGTCCAGTTAAGAGCAAGAATGTACAGAATGTCCCTAAGCCTGAGTTCTATGACCTTGTCACTTATTAACTGTTCCACTTATCTAAACATTTGCTTGCCTGTGGCCCTTGGCCATTGTCTGCCCTGGGCTGGCCCTGCCCCTCTCCCAGCCTGTTATATCCCTAACTGTGGGGAGTACTGTGAACAGCAGGGGCCCAGTCTTGTTCTTCCTGTATCTCAGAAGCCGTGGGGTTCTGAGACAGCAACTGTCTAGGCATTTTAAGCTCAAACCTCCTTGTAGTTTTCTAATCAATCTCTTGGCTTTTTTCTGTCTCACTGTCTAGCAAGCTCAGTGTCTGAGACCACGCTCTCCTCCTTATCAGTTTCCACATAATAATGAGGTAAACTCTGCCCTTTCTCAAAGAGGAAGTAACTTAAGAGGCTACAGAGTACAGCTTTCTTTCTTGTTTAAATTTTTAGTGAAAAATGGACATCTATCTATACTGAATTCTATAATGTTCTCTGAATGAAACAAGGGTGTCACTGCTGCCTTGCAAAGCAGGTAAGGACAGCTTCCAAGGGATGGTAGTGGAGCAAATGCATTGCAGCTTATAGAAAAAATGCAGATGCAAGCAGCTCTCCCCATGGCAAGATATGGGACTTGACTTCGGAGCTAGCTTCCTATTCCCGCCAGGCAGCCGTGACAGTAAACCCGGTCCTAAAGCCAACTAGTCCTGGGAAGAATCTAAAGACAGACATATGCAAAGACCAAGCTGATGTCGTTATAATGGGATAGAGTGCTGACCAAAATACTGGTGTGCCAATCAAAATGTCTGCCCCTGGAGTCCCAGAATGTTTTCCTCACCTGTATTTTAAGTCAGGCGTTGGTAATCTACTTTTGGTAGAAATCTACCCAACCAGTCTACATGATGTAGTAACAGAGAAAAGCACTCCTTTTTTTGTTGGAATGGTTTGTAATACCTAAGTGTCCATTGTGTGGTATTGCAGGTAACTCTATCCCTGTGAAAAAGAGAATAATAAAATAGCAGAGTTTGGTATTTGGGTATTTGTCCTATAACATGACAGACTGACTTCCTGAGCAAGCCCACTTCTTTATGAGGCTGCATAGGGCTCCTTATATGCCAAGTCTGGTTTTAATTTTAAAACAGGTTTAACAGATACATTTTAATCAAGTAGTCTCTGAATCAATGGTTTATAAGAAGGAAAGTGCCATGCAAACATCTAGCCTCACCACATCCCTTGGGTAGGAGCACATGAATGCAGTAGGCCTATTCCATTTGTGTTTAAGATGTACATTACATGAATCTCAAGACTAACATCTAACCAACCCTTCATTAGAACTGTGCAAGTGTTCAGTTTCATGCATAGCTCATCATAATCACCTCATCATAACTGGATGTTCACTTACTGACTTCAGTATGGAGTACAAGGGTAGCCACCTGGTTAGAGCTTAGCCAATCCCTGGGCATGTGCCAAGGCATAGCCTGGGCCAACAGCGGGACACTCATTTCCTGCTCCACATCGGTAGGGCCTGCCCACAACCTCTGTGTCCTGGTAAGAGCTTACATGTATGATAGCTTCACAATGCCAAACTTGTGTTCATGGCCTGTTATATAGTTTGTTCAGCACATACAGCATCCTTAAGAGAGATTTACAATTGTTCTTTGAAAAGGAAAGAATGCTCAGCTCATCATGGTGACACACACCTGCAGTCCCAGTGCTAGAGAGGCCGAGGCAGAAGATGAGCCAGAGTGGTGTGAAAGCCTGTCTTGAAGATAGCAAGAGATGGGGCAGGGTGGGGGAAGGGGCAGAGCAAGAAAATGAGACAGAGACAGAGGGAACAAAGAGATAGAGACCCAGAGACAGAGTCAGGGAAACAGAGACAGACAGGGCCTGAGAGACAGAGGCAGAGGGGGACTGTTAAATCTGGAATAACTTCTGAGGGTTCTTTCTCAGAACAAGTAAAGCAGTAAACTGGACTTAGAACTCAACACCAGGTAGACGACAGTCTTTCAGTCTCTGCTGGGTAAAACTCTAGAGCCACTGAATCCTCTAATCAGAATCAGTGAAGATCTTATCTTAGCAACTCATTTAACAATTGGCCTTTTTAAAAAAATGAAAGTAGCAATTCTGAATAACATTACCCAACATTGACTAATTTGGAACCTTGGTAACACATTTAGAAGTAAATGATCACTTTCTTCAAAGGTTTTATGGAATTTATATGTTGGTGACAGGATAGAGCAATGCATCTCAAGAAAGGGAAAGGGGTAGATTAGCTCCACCGGAAGTACCCACAGTGTCTAGAGATATTTTTGGTTACTACAACTGAGGGTGAAGGCACTACTAGCACCCAGTGGACAGTGGAATACAGTGTTGCTGTTTAACATCTGACAACACACCGAACACCCACCACCACCACAAACAAATAGTTCTCAAGTCCAAAATGACAATAGTGTGAAGATTAAGAAATCTCAGGGAAGAGATAGGCAAGTCAGTTTGTATATGTGTAGGAAGATAGCTGGATGGATGAATGGATGGATGGGTGGAAGGACTTATGAGGGGATGGATAGGTTGAAAGATCTCCTAACAAGACTGTGACTGAGAAATTACTTTGAGTCAGGAGGCTGATTCAAAGTGTGTTATGTTTTCAGTTTTGGTGGAGTGCTGTCATTTGGTTTCTCGCTGATCATGCAGACTTGCATGCCTTTCTAAGCAGGTGACAACATGATCAGTCATACTGAAGACCAGCAGAATATCTCATAACAATGACAAGAAATAATTACCATCGCACATGCTATTTGAAAAAAAGAGAGGAACAGGTAAATGATTGCTTCAAGACTAGAAATATTAAATTAGAGAACGTGTCATTCTTCATGGAAATAAAAGAGCTGGGAAGGAGAAGCAATTGTGTTTCTGTGACTTTAGACATGCTGTCTTTGAAACTGAGCTAATATTTCTAAATAAAATACTAGCAGGTATTCAAAAACAAAAGGTTTGCCATAGGTTGAGCAGGGCTTGAGTCCCACGGTGGTGACTTGAAGCAGCAGGTGCAGGGGGGAGGTCATTAATGAGTTAATGTAGTTCTCATGAGAGGCTGTTTTAAGGGTCTTGACCTCCCCTTGTCTGACTTCCTCTAACACATGCCATCACCATGAAGCCATCTACTGTGCCATGACAGAGCTAGGGGAGTCTCGCCAGGCACAGAGTCAACTGAACCACATGACTTTCCAAGGAGTTTCAGCTTCACAGGACTGCCTTTCTTTATGAAGTATTCAGCCTTAGATAGTCCATAATAGTAACAGAAAACGGACTGATACAGGACTATAAACAGAATAAACATGGAAATGTATATTGCAACTTGGAAGCTGTAGCTTAAGGACTGTTTACTAAGGGAGTAGTAACATTAGTAGGACACTGGGCTTTGGGAGGGAAGAGCCAAAAGAAAAGAAGTGATAAGGAGACAGAGCAGGGCCACAAACATCACCATAGACCAGGAAAGGATGAGAATGTGATCATCAAAAGTAAACCTCATAAGGATATCCAGACAAATAATCTTTGTCCCTAGAATCACCATGGTTTTTTTTGTTGTTGGTGTTGGTGTTGTTTTTGATTTTTGTTTGTTTGTTTCTTTGTTTCTTTGTTTGTTTTGAGACAGGGTTTCTTTGTGTAGTTTTGGTGCCTGTCCTGGATCTTGTTCTGTAGACCATTCTGGCCTCAAACTCAGAGATCCGCCTGGCTCTGCCTCCTGAGTGCTGGGATTAAAGGAACGCGCCATCACCACCCAGCCTCACCATGGTTTGAAAGCCATCAGACCACCTCAGACATGGAGCACATGCAGAGAATAGGGAACAGGCAATAAAATGAATTGGAGGCATACTGGACAGACTACTTTGAGAAGTAGAGAGGCAGGTTTGGCAGATAAGCAGGTATGGGCTAGTTAATCAAAAATGGTTTCTTCCTAAATGAAAACTATTTGACAGTGCTCTCCAAAAAAGATGAGAAGAAACCAGGCATGCCAGCACACATCTGTAATCCCTGTGCTCAAAGGATGGCATAGGGGCTACCAGCCTAAGGCCAGTTTGTGATACATAGTGAGACCTTGTCTCAAAATATCAGAAGTAAGACTATAGAGATGGCTCAGTTGTTAAGGTCCTTGCTATGTGAGCATGAAGACTTGAATTTAGATTGCCAGCACCCTTGTATAAAGGTAGAAAAATGGTAACAAAAGGATTTCTGGCTCACACTGTGGGTCTAGACTAGTGAGTGAGCTCTGGGTTCAGTGAGAGACTCAGCCTCACAAACTAAGGTGAGGTGTGTTGATGAAGAAACTTAACATTGACCTTTGGCCGCCACACATGTGCACACACATGCAAATGCACTCGTACACATATGTACACATACACATGTGCAAATAATAGAACACACAGAGAACTGAAAGAATAATTAATTAATATAAGGAAAAAAGTAAGGATGAATAGCTGGTGACCAATAGCAGTAATTTTCTTTTCTCAGTAGCAAAAAGAAGGAATGACCATGACCTTTTGAAATGTTCAAATAACAAGAAAAACTTTACTTCAAAAATGTTCATGATCCAAGAATGACCAAATACTGAAATTTATTACCTAAACTTCCTGAAACGCCCAGAATCTTCTGGTTCTTTTCCAATGAAAATAAGCAAAGCTGCAAAAATAGATGACCTTCATCACAGACAGACATCCCCAATGATAGCTATACGGGCCTTTCTGTTTTCCCATTCAGACTAGATCTTACTACTTCCCAGAGAACTTGCACGAGGTGTTTGGTGTCAACTCGCCAAATGATGCTTACAATCTAAAAGCAAGAGTACGGTGATCACTTAGCAAATTCGATGTTATGCTAAGGAGGAAAATGGTAATGGTGACCTGAGGTGGCGGGTGTGACTGACAGTCCACATGGACTGCAACACTCAGGGCAACAGTGACTGTGGGTGAGAAGTGGCACAGGGAGGCTTGCTTGCTGCCTTCCACAGCCTGGCCCCAGCGTTCAGTCACACAAGTCTCCCCTGTAAAAGTTGTTTCCCCATCAGAAACCAAAATCCAACCACTGAGATTGCAAAGGCATTTCCACACTGTAAACAAAATCCAGAAATCTGAGTCAAGGTTATCATCATTCTAACTCCTCTTATGGCTGGAAAGGGAGTTGGGAGTCTATCCACACAAGTACCCCTCCTTCTCAATGGAGATTTGATGTCAAACTCACTTTGTTCAATAATGTATAGGCAGTCTTAAAATTCATGATATGATACACAACTAACCCACAGATACATATAACTCAAACAAAGAATGTTTAAATTTCTATTGAAAATGATCTTCTCTTTATTCAGTCCCCTAACAGATAGAATCATCCAAACTGTCTTTATATTACAATCCCCTTCTAATTATCATAGTAACTAGTGATGGCCAAATAGTGGCTTCTTACCAGTTCTTATGCTGTTGCTGGGTAATTGACAAGAATCTGCTCTGCAGAAATGGCCCTAAAAGAAAAAAGTAAAAATCAGAACACCTACAACATTCATATCACACTGAAATTAAACTTTGATTTCAGGTACTCTTTCACACAGAAACAAATCATCTCTCCTCATCAGCTGACCTGGAGTTCTTAACACAAGATCAACTGGCATCAGAGCAAAGCCATGTTGGAGAAGAGAGAGAAGGTGCACATTAGAATATCCCCTACAATTAATGATAGAACTACCCCCTAGATTTCAGAAAATGCACTGAATAGACCACCTCCACTGTGTTTGATGAGCCAATCAGCCTTCTGTTACTAGAACAACAAACAGAACTACTATGGAGATAATGGGCTCACAAGAGAAAAGGGGGCCTTAGCTGTGTTTTTAGAGGTGTTGGTACCTAGTTGGAGGGCCTATTGTTTTGGGTTCTGAGTGAAAACAGGAGATCACAGTAGGAGCGCACATGACCAAATAAATACTCAGCTCAGAGCAGGAAAGCAAAAGCAAGGGACAGGAAAGGAGTGTCTATAGTCCCTGCAGAGGAACTTCTATCAGGAGGAGCTCCATGTTTTATAGGCTCCACCACTTCCCAGTAGCTCTCCACTTTATTACAGGACTTGGCACTCCAGACCCTGACTTCACAGGTTCGATAACAGATTTATGTAGTGAAGATATTTTAGGGCTGAGGATGCAGTTCAGTGGTAGAGCACTTATCTAGTGTGTCCTAGGCACTAGCAGCACACCATACCACACACACACACACACACACACACACACACACACACACACACACACTTGTAAAAACCATGCCTTCCAAAGTAGCACTTTCCAAATGTGTCACAAGGGAAATGTTTGGACATGTTGAGAGGAAACACACAGTCAGACAGCACATTCTGTACATCCCCAGCAGACATTTCTAGGGAACACTGGTATATTAAGAGCCTATCTGAGCACAGAACCCATTTCTATGAAATTCTCACTATGATCCAGTGGATCTCAGGTTCTCTACTCATGAAATTTCTGAAGTCTCTAGAATGGTTCTCTCATTTAAATATTTCAGAATACCCACCTGTGGTTTGCTTGGTAAAGCCTTTCTTCATAGATAATCCTAAGGCAAATTCTGCCTAGGTCTTTCTTAAGCATGGAAAGGTCAGGGTGAGCAAGGTTTGAGTCAAGCATGATTTAATGCTATAAATAAGCAACTAAAGAAATAAAAAGAAATTTTCACATCTATCCCCATACTGGTACACCTCTGTTGGAACACATCTACTTCCCAAAACACCAAGAAACAGTAGACTCTCTACCCCAGCCCTCTAGCAAGACCTGCACCATGCAATGCTCACCTGAGTGCTTTGGCTCTGTATTCCCTCCTCACTCCTTCCCCCTCATTCCTGATGCCCCAACCTTGCCCTCGTGGAATACTTACTCACTTACGCTGGTTCTGTTCCCTCATCAAAGTCTGCTTTTGAAAAGGCTCTGGAAATCTCACCACGGGTGGGCAGTCCCAGAAAGCTTTTAGTGTTCTGTCCAAATGACATCTGCATTCTAACAAGAACAAGAAGCTAATTGGTGGCTAAAGAGGACATCGATGTTGAGTTAAGGGACATTAGAGGTGACCTACTATGGCACTAGATGATGCTGGGCCCCCGAGAGACGGGGATGATGACTCAAGACCCCACTACTGTATGGAAATCACACCAGGCAAGCGCCAAGGCCTCTGAAACATCAGGACACTTTGCCAGACTCCCAGCTCCCTTCCCTCTAACTGTTAAAAACAAGAACCATTGAAGGCCACTTACCACTCACTTTTAAAGGCTGTCCCCAGAAGGTACTGTCACCCTCAGGATGGGTAGAAACAAAGTGCTGGGCCCAGGTGTCCTCTTTGTACATCTGAAAAAGTAGTATAGAATACTACTAGATACTCTGAGCATCCAACAAGTGTCCCTGTCCAGACACTCGGGAGATGTGGCTAAAAAGAGATGAGTCCCCTGCTCTATGTCACTGATATTCAGATGACAGACAAAGACTGAACCAGCAGGCAAATGCATATATTGTGTCACGCCACAATAGGCTCTGCCAGATCGAAGGAGAAAGGGGGAGCAAGGTATTGCCTTGTGCTCTGTAAGGTACTTAGGAGGATCCTAGACCTCTGCCCTCTAATCCACACAGCATCTTCCTCCTGACAGATGTTAAGTGTCTTCTGAGGACAAATGTCCCAGTGGGAACCTCAGGCCTAATAACCTGGCCAGTGTTCTTCTTTCACTCCATACAGTGGCTCACAGAGTGGCTCGCTTGAGCCATGGGAGAGATAACAACTCATCTCAGGATGGGCTAGCCTTTACCCAAGAACACCAGCCTGTGGTACAGTACCGTCCCAGTCCACCAACCTGAAGAAGGCTACCTTTTCTCTTCTGCTTTCCACAAGACTAAATACTGGGGTGACCAGTTTACCTGGCCATACTCGCTATTCAGTGCTTTTAACAGAAGTCCAAGACTGCAAGTTTCAAGCCACAGATGTTAAGATACAAGTTTCTATCTACAAAGCTATAGGAATCTAGCCACAGGGTATCCAAACAAATACAGCAAGCCCATCCCTTCCCCCAGACATTACTTTGCAGATTGCGGGGAAGGGCACAGTGACACTGAATGTCACTTTCAAAGACTACTGTGAATACATGGATTAGATGAAGACAAGGTGAGTTCAGAGACCTTTGTAAACTGCAGAATGAACCCGGGGCACAGGCTGGCAGAGCCCGAGGATTACATTGCTTATATCATCATTGTGTAATCCGACTCTCTGTCAGCACTCTAGTCCTAGCCAGCTTCACTGACTTCCAAGTAACAATGTAATCACTCTGTAATCTGTGTGTTTAAGAAGCTTCACACACAAGCACGGCCCTATGCCATTTCCTTGAAGCCATCATCACGGAAACATCTAGAACAAATCTCCTTCCTAGGAAAATGCTTTTCACCAGGGTTAATATCATCTGTGGGCAGGCAGCAGCCCTTCATGTGCTGGTTGCCTGAACTCAGAGCAAAGAATTAAAATCCCATCAGGAACTCATATTTCATATGGTTTCTTAAGAGCCTGGGACAGGAGGATTGCAAGTTGAAGGCCTTCCTGGGAGTAGAGTGAGCACAAGTCCAGTGTGAGATGTACAGCAGGACTCTGTCTCAGAGTAATGAGTAAGAGGATTGAGGATGTAGCTTAGTGGTAGCATGCATCCAGCCTTATGTTCAATCCTCAGTGCTGAAAAGTATTTTACAATTTAAAAAGAAAAAAAGAAAAAGAATGTATACAGCAGATAGTTCCTCATTGGGAACCCGTACAGAAAGAGTCAACTTCCTAGAGTGTTGCAGACTAACAGCGTAGCTGGAAAGATGGTCACTCTGTCCTTGTATTTCATTTGAACTTACCCTTCCAAGTCTCAGGATCTAAACACACAATGACCATTATCAAGCAGACAAGTTTGTCCTTGCCTTGTCTAGCGCCTTTATCTGTAGTTAATTGGATGGTCATTGGAACCTAAGCCTTTAGAGGTTGGATAAACTGGGTGGGGCAAGAGCTCTCCTAGTCTGTTGATGATAGGTCTTTGTGAAACAATGCCCTGGGCCACCGTCTACCACCTCTGCATAGCTCACTCTCCAGCTTGCTAGACCACAGCTGGATGGTGGCTTTCTGAGCATTTCCAGCCCAAAACCTCCCAGCTTTCTCAGAGAAAGGACAGCCCTGAAGGTGACAAGGCAGGGATTTTTCATAACCTCCCACTGAAGTTTCTAGAGGCCTGGTTTCTATATGAGCCCAAGCCCCACCAGTCCACTCTGCTCCTTTCCACTGTGGGGTAGGGAGGCATGACCGGTTGCGTCTCCTTCCTTGCAGTGAAGTGTCTGTGCCCTCTTTATTTCCCTCTCCAGGGTGGGAACATGGTGGGAACCGGGGAAGGTGACAAAGAGAACATGCTTCTGTGAGAACTTCTTTCTCTGAAACTGGAGCCGACCTGCAGGAAGTTAATTTGAGCAGACCGTAGTAGGCTCCCCGAGGGAGTCTGTCACCAGATCAGATACCAAATCCAACCCAACTGACAATGAAAATTGACTGTCACAGCGGTAGAATAAATTCAGCAATGATGTAGTCTATATGTAAAGTGCTGTCACACAGAGAGTTAGAAAGTACTAGCAAGGCAGAACCCTGGGGTACACTTCACAACAGAACAGCAGCCATGTGTGCTCCCTCCTGTCTCCTGTCTGTAACTGTGGACTGATCAATGGGACATGCCTCTCCTTGATTTCTTCCTTGGATCTGAGTTCACAAATCAGCATGCTCAAATTCTATAAGCCATATTGCTTAGGCCTTCACACCTGGACTCACACTCAAGCAAGAGCAGCTTTTTAGGTGTTCGGAGCAAATCAGCACCATTATCCACATTTTTACTCAAAAGACTATTCGTGGTCAGATGGCATCCTCAAAAGAGGTGGGAGTCATCCATGAGAGGTGCTCCCCTCAACAGCTATTCGTGGCATCCCATTATTGGAGACTGCTGGGGTGCCTTAGGACAGGCACAGCTGCTGTTTCAAACATGCTAAATTCTTGATTAGCTTGGCCTCAAGGTGCCAAAAATATTTTAGAGTCTACATGAACATTGGGGATCCTCCCCCCCCCCGCCCCCCTGCATTTAATTTTGGGAGTAAATAAAGGTGAAATCAATAATGTAGAATACGAGTGTTAGAATAAGCTGTCTCTTTTCTACTTTACCCTTTTCTGACCAAAAGCAAAAACTAAAAAGCCATCTTGGTTGTTTAATTTATATCAATGGTTCCTAACTGGAAAGATCACTCCCCTTCCAGAAAGGACCCAACCAAGAGGACATTTGCCATTGTCAGGAGACACATTCCGTTGTCGTTGTATCCATGTCCCATGGAGGGAGGAGAGGCTAGGGCTGCTACAGGATATCCTACAGTACAGAGGACCACAGTCACTGTAAATGTCTCCCACTCCAAGGATCAGCTACTCTGAGGCTATAAGCCTTTACCAACAGGACTAATGCAAGTAATCCACACGGCTCACAGACAGGGCAGCTGCAGCTTCATCCACAGCACCTGCTCCACACGTGTGAAGATCTGCATGACCACAGGGTTTAGAGAGGTGAGACCCCGAGCTGCCTGGAGCTAACGGCATACACTGGGATCTGTCCTGCAGCACTGACCGGAATGCCTGATGGTTGTAAGGAGAGGAGAGTTGTTCTAACCTGGACCCAAGGCAGGCTCCACAGAGAAAATGATACTGGCTTTCTTTGAAGGGTCTTAGAATTTATCACCACAACATAAGGAGGACTGTGTAGGTGGACAGCCCTGTGTTATCTAATGAACCTGAAGAGTGTTAAATGCTGAATGATGTACAATAAGCTTCCATGTAGCCAAAAAGTAGATATCAACTATAAAATAAATTCATCAGTGATATACACAAGTCATTTTTCTATACCGAGGTCAAGGTGAGGACCTCAGGCCATAGATACAGGCTATAGAAGTTTCAAGAACAAAGAGCCCACCACACCATCTGGAGCTGGAAACATCAGGTAAGTCTGTGTGTGTAGCCAGAAGCCACATGTGAGCTCTGGAGAGATGATGCAGTGGATAAAGAGCTTGCTATACAAGCCGAGGACCCCAGCACCCACATCAAAAGACAGACACGTGTCAAGCACCTGTAACCAATACCAGGGTGGGTCCTGGGAGCTCACTGATCAGCTAGTCTAGCCAAACCAGATCGCTCCAGTTCAGAAAGAGACCTTATCTCCAAAGCTAAGGCGAAGTACTGAGGAAGACACCAATGTCAACCTCTGACCTCTACATATGCATATACAAATAAGCACACTAACACACATGCATGCATGCACGCACGCACGTGCGCACACACGCACACGCACGCACGCACACACACAGCATAGTGTGTGTGTGTGTGTGTGTGTGTGTGTGTGTGTGTGTGTGTGTGTGTAGATAAACAAAAATATTTTTTTTTAAAACTTGCAGTAGTTGTAGAAAAAAGTGAGAACTTCACCAGCTGGCATCCCTCAGCCATGGGGCCTCTGTCTACGCAATCCTCCTCAGTACATAGGCTCATCTTTTCTCCCAGCACTCTGGGAGAGGCTCTGTGAGCTCGGGCACCTCCCGTAGCATATACAATGCCATAGACATAGCAGGCTTCTGTGTGCACACACTCACTGCAAACCATTGGGCTTTCTCAGCCTTCAGCAAGACGCACTCTTGGTATCATTTCCTAAATATGGTCTCTGTGTACCACTGGGCACCTCAAAAGCCTACCAATTTTGATTATCAAACAAAGCAGAAAAAATATTTTATTTCTTGGTATCTAGAAAAATAAGAACTCCATGAACCTGTCTGTGGAACCTTGGCCTCATAAGAAAGTCAAGTCAAGAAATAGCATATTCATTCTCATTTCTCCCCTCCCCTTTTCCTCTCCTTCCCTCTCTCCCTTCCTCTTTCCCTCTGGATGAGGTGTTCCTACCCACCCAGGACGCTGGTTCCCACTGTCCCTGATCTTTAGCCTTGGGCCTCAGCTCTATGGCCTTTCTACTGTCCTTCCTCCCACCTCAACTGACACAAACCCTATGCCTCTAGTTCAAATTCTCAAGGCAGAGACACAGATTTTCATCTCAGATGAGAGATCCACACCTGGCCAAAGGAGCAGGGTGGCTAGACACAGCATAGCTCTTGAGCCCATCTGTTACATGGAGATACGACACACATGCAAAGTCGCCTGTTGGCAGACCAAGGTCAGCAGGATAGAAAGTCCCTGCCAATGCCTGCAGGTGCTGGGCACAGGGAAACATCCCAGGGCCTCAGCCACACCCCAGTCCCTGTTCCAACCACCTGTAGCTCTGAGTGTACACATGTCCTCTGGGTCATCCAATCTGAATCAGGCTCTGGGAGTTATATCTGAAGAATGAGTGGCATCTCATAGACCAACCCATCATAGTCAGCTCCCTTGAGATTCCTAGGACAGTCTTTCTGAACACTTTCAGAAGCAAGGATCTGATGTAAGTTCACAATTTTTTTTTGTTTTTGTTTTTGTTTTTGTTTTTTAACCAGTGCTCCTTTAAAGGCATCATAGGCAGGTGGGCTTCTAGATTCTCCATGATCTCCCAGGCAGCCATATGCATTCAGCACACTAGGAGCTCCAGAAAATTCTAGAGGAATAAAACTACCATTTCCCAAACTTGTATAAGATAAGAACATTTTGTTTCCTAGTATGAACTTCTTCATTCTGATCTTTCAGTCCTTATGATACCAAAGATGATTTTTCTACTCTGATAACACTTGTCATATGTATTCAGATGTATGACATGAGGTTTTCACACACATGTTACGCAATGGTTCTAATAACTGAAGTAATCAGCCCACTTTTCGTGCTATGACAGATGTAAGAGCCCAGAACTCACTCTAAGTTTGTGCCACTGATCACCTCCTCTGTTTCCCTTACTCCCCAGTAACCATGGAGCCACTAAAGCACGGCACGAGCAGAGCTAGCAAACATCGCAGTGTGCCCTCTGCAAGTCTGTGAAGTGCCATGGACGAGGCAGGAGTCTGTGCAAAGACCAGTGAGGGTGGCCCAGGGCACAGCTGCTCATTTCACTAGAGAAAACCCAGGACCTTCCCTCCCACCATCTATGCAGCCCTGGGTTCCTACCTCACCCTTGGCTCCTCCTTGACTGAGCACTGCTCCTCCAGCCCTGGGGTTTATTTAAAATCACTGTGTGGCTCTCCCTCTATTTTTTTTTTACCTCTCACTATGATTTTGCAAGTTTCCAGGCCCAGAACCTCCCTTGTAAATATCATTTATCCTTCTTCCTCTGTAGCAGTATTTCTGAATCTATGGGTCACAACTCCTTTGAGGGGTTGCAAATCAGATATCCTATCATGTCATGATATTTACATTATGATTCATAACGGTAGCAAAATTATAGTTATGAAGTAGCAAAAAATAATTTTGTGGCTAGGGGTCACCACAACATGAAGAACTGTATTAAAGGGTTGCAATATTAGGAAGGTTGAGAACCACTGCTCTATAACATCTTTTTCTTCCACCTCTACAACTCCATCCCTGTGACCTGACTCCAGGCCAGCTACCCCTTAGCCCAACACACACACCACACCACACCACACACACACTTGTTCCTAGCATCCCCTGGGTGCTGTCTCCTCTCCCAAGTCCATCTCTATCAGAACAGTGCTACCATCCCTCTCCCCTACATGACATGACCCTAAGATATAGTTCCATATCTCTATATAAGTGTTTAAGGTCAGCTTTCACTGCCACACCTGCTTACATGGGTACCAGAATCCTTGCATCTCTAGCTAGGGCACCACCTCCTCTCTCTATTCACGGGCCTGAGGCTCAAGTCAGTCCCATCTTCTTACCGTGATTTTCCCTCTAAAAGCCTCATCTTCTGCTCTACTCCTAGGACACTGAGCATACAGTACTCTGCACTGCTGTGTTTTAAACGTTGGCTCCTAAAAGATGGACTTCACTCCACTCTAGCTCCTGCTCCTAAGCACAGTAGGAATACCATACTGTTGACAATGGACGCTGATTCCTATTTACTCTACAGGGCTCTACGGTGAGCCACATCTCAGCAGTGCATGTTGTCCTGAACTCACTCCTGGGAAGAAATGTGTGCAAGAAAAAGAACAGTCTGGGCCGGGCGGTGGTGGCGCACGCCTTTAATCCCAGCACTTGGGAGGCAGAGCCAGGCGGATCGCTGTGAGTTCGAGGCCAGCCTGGGCTACCAAGTGAGTTCTAGGAAAGGTGCAAAACTACACAGAGAAACCCTGTCTCGAAAAGCCAAAAAAAAAAAAAAAAAAAAAAAAAAAAAAAAAAAAAAGAAAGAAAAAAAAAAGAAAAAGAATGGCCTGTTGACCTTTTCCACAGATCATCTCTGTAAGTACAAGTGTTTCTGGTTTTCTAACTCACTAGAAGACGAGTGAACCTGGTGCCACTGACAGCAGCTCCTAGGAGAGCACGTGCTTGATATTGTAGTGTGAAATTATAATCGCATCCATTCAAAATTACAGTGCTATTTTACCTTTAACCATTTCCCATCATACTACAAAAAGCAATGTTTCTCCTTTTCTTCCTCACAGGGTCTGAGTCAGGTAGAGTGTAGAGAGCACTCGTGGCTCTGAGCATCACTGCAGATGTTTTTACATCTGTTGTGCTGCTTTGTGATCCCTCCAGAACAGCTGCCTTGCTCTCACATATCTGTGTTGCAGTTCTCACCAAAGACAGTCAAAATAAAGTTAGGAAAATAATGGCTGGTGGTATGGCTGTGGAGAGAGGGGAACCTTTATACACTGCTATTGGGAATGTGACTGGTACGGTATTCTGGAGAACACTATGGACCACCAAGCGATTCAGCAATCTCATCACTGGGTTACTAGCCAGGAAAATCAAAGCAGTGTCCTGAAGAAGCACCAACACTATCAATGTTCACTGCAGCATTAGTCACAGAAGCCAGGACATATGCTCAACCCTCAGCATGCTCTGTCCACCAGCACAACAATAAAGACATTATAGTGTATATATTCAATGGAACATTATTCAGCCTCAAAAGAGAGTGAAGCCAAAAGACATGATGTTCATTGAAACACCCCAGATGCCAAAAGGCAGCTATCACATATCCACAATAATATGTGAACCCCAACAGTCTTTCAAAAAGAGTTCTAATTACTAGAAGCTGTAAAGGGAGAAGAGAGTGACTGGACAACAGACATCCAAACATGGAAGGGAGTACTAACTCAACAGCACAGCGAGATGGCTATAGTTCACAAAAGCCTGTTACATGTTTTATGAAGAATACAACTAGGTGTGTGTCAGCTCCAAACACAAAGAACGATAAATACACAAGGAAAGTCAGATGTTAATTACTTCTGTTTGATCAATGTGCTATGTGCATTCCTGGAATCACCAAACAATACAACAAACACGTGCAATTATTACTTGTCAACTTAAAAATGAAAGATTATAAATGTAAATGAATAAGCAATGTGAATCAAACAACAGAATCTGTGGGGTTACACCAAATCCCCAGCAGCAGCAAATATTGGCTGAACTGAATATCCTTTTGGAAACACTGAATTTATGTGTCACCAAGAATGTCCACAGCCAGCATTCTTTTCTTCACATATAATGAGAAAGCTAAGCCAGAGATAGCAGTATACACCAAGAATCTTGGTCCTTGGGAGGCTGAGGCAGGAGGATTGCAAGTTTGAGGTCTGCCTGGGCAACCTAGCATGACCCTGCCTTGACTAAACAGAAACAAAACAAAACCAAGAAAGCCAAGGCTTACAGAAATAGAGAAACCTTACCCAACGTCACTCAAGGTCACCCTGGCAACAGATGGAACAGATTAGGACCCCGCTGAGTCTGATTAAAGTCTTGCTCCTCATGAAGTCCTTGCAGGTATCAAGAACAACAAAAAGATCCAGATACATCTCCACCCTCCTTGAGCCCCAGTGAGCCCCATGGGCAGACCTGGCTGTATCTCTCTCTCTGCACAGGACACAGATATATCAAGAAGCGAACCCTGTCTCAGAGGCTTCCCAAAGAGAACAGCGTGCAAAAACATGGCTACTTTCTAACTCTAGGCTGACAGCAACCCAAGGACACTTAGGTGGAGGTGTAGAAGGCCAACAGAAGATACTCCAGGCCATCCTTCAAGATACCTTGGAAGAAACAGACTCTGTGTTCTACCACACGACACACAGAACTCATGCTTCATGAGCAAATGTGCCATTGCCTATAAACTGAAGTTTCACTAGACAAAGCTAGAAACAAGCACATTCAACTCTGTGTTGGAGCCTGAACCCCTGAGGTTATGAGAGAATAGCAGCAGAGAGACCTATGGCTTTCCTAACTTTGTCCTGAGGGTTAAGCAACCTCCAAGAGGTAACAAATGCTTTTGATGAAGTTCTTAGGGAACAAACACACAGATATATAATCACTATAAAGAGTCATGTTATTTTCAAAGCAAATGTCTCTTATAAAGGAAATAGCTAAATCAGACTATCGAGCTGAATCTTGACTGGGAAACTCTGAGTTCACATACAAAGGGAGCTATGGTCATAATGTAGGTGATTCACTTGCTGGAAGCAGGAAGCTTGCTCTTAAGATCTGAACATCTGTGTCTTCATTGCTACCCGAGTTAATAGTTCTCCCGGTATTGTTCCTTGGAGTTCTACAATTAACCTTTAGTCATACCATTTTTTCTTACATAAGACTTATCCAGATTGTACATAAAGTGTATATATATATGCAAGGCCTTTGATCTGGAGCCGCCATCCACACAGGACTAATGCTTTATGGTTGTGAAATTCCAAAGAGGCCTGAAGTTCTCTGTGATGTTGGAGACAGAAAAATCATTATGTTTTGCCATGTTATTCCAAGTGGTAGTGCTTTCAATTTAATTAATGGTGGTAAATGACTCAGTTGAGTGATTCTTTTAAGGATGACTGTTATATTAAGACAAATAGATCTATTCCTAGACCTGTTAAGTACAGTATATAAACGGCCTGAACATTTGATCAAATTGTATGGTTAATCCTCTAATTGCCCATTGAGAGACTGTTGCAGGAATAATTATCATACCTGGTCCTGTTCATATGCATTGCTAATCCCTTTAAAATCTTTAGAAGCTTTTTGGCTCTACTATATTCTGAGGCTGAAGTATTTGTAGGTTTGATAGGCATTTATGGTAAAATACCACCCAGAACACACACATATTTGTTTCCAAGGTGTTTTCTGCATTGAAGATAAGTCTTCAAAATGTTTGCTTGAATCATTTGTCTCTGTCAGTGAGCTCTGTGCTAGGCTGAAGGGCAAACACTGGAGCAAAGCAGACCGCCTGAGGAGAGGCCATATTCTTCCCTGAACTTGAGTCTGGTCAACTCTTGTCTCCCTCAGGCCCGGCAGAAGATATCGTGCAAGGGAACTAACTCTGTGTTCCTGCACAGCCTGAGCTTCCTCACAGAAGGACTGGAGGCTAGTGTTTCAGAGATGGTAGCAAGGCCTGTGGCTACTCTGAAGGAACAAGAAGATAGGTGCAACGTGATGAGGGTTGTGTTGGTCTTAACCAGAGAGGGCCAGAAAAGGAGGTGTAGGTAGGAGAAAAACAGAAAGGCTTCATGGAGAGGTGGGGGCCTGAAGATAGGGACACAAGAATGTAGGCAACAGAAGAACTGAGCACAAAGTGGGACATATTTCTGGGACACCGTTTCAGTCCGTTTCCCAGTGTCTTAACAAAATACCTGAGCCTGAGGGACCTGCAAAGGAAGGTTACTTAGCCCAAGGCTCTGGAAGCACAAATGTTCAAGGCTGGGAGCCACAGGTGATGATGGCCTCATGCTGTCATGACACGTGGGGGGGGGGGTGAGGGACACCTGTGATGGAAGGTTGTGTGAGGATACAAAGTGAGAGGGTACCAAAGAGAGGGGGAACAAAGGAGGTGACCTGCTTTGAAGCAACCCATTATTGCGAGATCTAATCCATCATGAAGAGACAGACATTAATTTATCTTAAAGGACCTGCCTCCCTCTAGTGCTACATTGGTGGCCAGGCTTCTAGGGGTTTGGATGGAGCAATCCACATGCAGATCTCAGCAGACAACTTTCCAAAGACTCCAACAGGATGCTTCAAGGACAAGCAATAATGAGGGCCACCCGCAGTAACCCCAAATTAGACCATGTGGACTTTCTCCACTGTGCATGAGCCCCAGTGTAAGTAATACCTCAGCATGGGCCAACACAGTGGCCAGAGAGGACTGAGTGCTCTCCATCAGAGCAGGAAGGATGCACAAGAAGAAGCAGAGGTCTGTGGGTAGCACAGGGAGGATATTTGAGACTCTTATTTGGCAGCCGCTCTCTTGACTTCTTTTCTGTTGGGGTGGGGGGGCATTTGACTTTGCATGTTCTGATGGAGGCCAAAACTGTCCATATGGTGATATTAGTCCTTGCCGCCCTGGTATCACTGGCTCAAGAGGGGATTTGGGTCAGTCAGTCCTAGCCTGATTGTAACTCAGGAGCTTACCATACAGAGAGATAGGTGGAGCCTGGTACCCTCTTACCACAGATCCCCCTAGCCTACAAAAGTGTCACTCATCCAGTCTAGCAGAGGTGGCATCCATCCTTGGTAACAGGACTGTAGGTATAGTGTTGTGTTCACATAGTCTTGTCCCTGGCCAGCGTGTCACTTTTAATACTGATCCTGGCTCTGCAGTCCTTGATGCTAGCCCTCATAGAGAGGCTGTTCTCTCCCTTTTGCTTTTGAGAACATAGAATTTCTGGAATTAGTCTGAATTTGTTTCTGCTGCATCTGAGAACTAACAGGAAATAAGGCAGACAACATGGGGAATAACTTAGCAACCTGGGACTCCGCTTGGCTGGAGCTATTCACACACCCTTCTTCTGTAAATGCACTTGGCAGCCTGAGACCCTTACCTGCATGTACTATACTTGCACACTCCTCTCCAAACAATGCACCTAGCAACCTATGACCCCCACTGGCATCAAGCTACGTGCACACCCTACTCTGAAAAGTGGAGTAAGTTTCTTTTCCTGTTAACAATCCTTAAACTTGGACTGATCGTATTCAGTCATTCTTCACTTATACCCAAATTGTGTCCTCTAAGAGAACTGTTAGGGAAAACACAGCATTTACCATGACATACCTACAAACAATTTGACTTGAAAATAATTAAAATGAGATATATTTTGGAAAGAGGCATGTACAGTAGAAAAATGGCTATATAACTTAATCTGCCAATCAAAATAAAGACCACCAAAACTATGCCCTTTAATAACCAAACTTTCTTAAACACCATAAAAGGAAACTCCAAGTAATGATCAGGGCCCTCACTCCTGTGGGGGGTTGTGGATCTTTCTAACCTTTAATCACTTGAATTTGAATAAAGTTTCCTTGCTACTCTGCAGTCTCGTGCATCTCAATTTCATTCTTGAATAGGATGCCAAGAACCTGGAAACATCAGGCCCTGCCTCAGGAAACGGGGAGGGTAGATGGAGCCTCAGAGAAGGAGCAAGTTTTGTGCTGCAGATCTGCTCCATCCAGGAGACTTCAGGTAGGGAAAGCACTTTATTTTCATCTAGTCAGGCAATTTTCAGTGAGTTCTGGAGAGAAGGGAGTTCAGAGTCCAAATCCTCTCTCTCTTGCCTGCCTATGTTCTGGAAGAATCAGGTTTCAAAGAAAACAGCCAAGAGCGCTACTTGTGTCCTGGAGTGCTGGTGGAGGCGGTGCAGACTCCCTTGCTTGGGTCCCATCCTGCAGGTGTGAGCTCCCCATTTCCGGGGTTCCATTAATTCAGATTCATGCCAGAGCCAGGGCCTTCGTATTAAGGCCCCAAGTTCCTCCATTCCCTCTTCCCCCAATACTGCAGGTTACCCCTGCTCAGAGTCTTCAGGTAACCTGCTCAGGGAGCAGTGGCTGCAAATATCATGAAACTTAAAGAAGCCAAGACCTAGGGCAATATCAAGAGAGCATCAGCAAGGCAATCGGGGAGGGGACAGGCTGTCAAAGATGGACGAAGCCTCTGAGTGAGGATGAAAGCCAGCATGTGTGAGGAATGCTGGTTACTAAATACAGTGCAGGGGGGTCAGGGGTAAAAGATTCTTCTTTTTCCAGTCATAGACACTTATCTAGAGACAAACCAAGGTCTTGTCGGTTCATAAGCACTCTGTAAAGTTTGCACTAATTGCAGACTCTTGGGAGAGTTAGTGTCTCCAGGACAATTACCCTGGGCACAATAGCGATTAGGCTTTATAGAGTGTGTCATGTGAGATTTGTTGTTCTATTTAATCACATAACTGAGCCTGCTCTTGTTTGTTTGGTCATCTCTTGTTCTGTTAATGTGCTTATCTGTCAACAACTCAGAACCAAGAGGTAACATTAGTTCAGCACAATGAGGCTGATGATAGATACCTTCTCAGAGACTCTGTCTCTCTCTCTCTCTCTCTCTCTCTCTCTCTCTCACACACACACACACACACACACACACACACACACACACACACACACACGCACATGCACACCTGCCTAATTCTGTCTCCTCCCCTACCCACTGCACTATTTTAGAGAATGAAAATACATATAAAGAATAGAACACAAGAAAAAATTAGGAAAACATTTCAGATCTGATTAAAACTTAATATTATATGATATGAAATGGATGGAGACTGAGAAAAGTTGAATTAGGAATTATGCAAGAGAAAAGTATGGCCTGAATAAAAGGCCCTTTATCATCTTTATAACACTAAAAAACTGCCTACAAAATTACATTCTAAATAACTAAAAGAATAACAGGGAGTAGTGGTGTGGGGGGAGGAATAAAAGAACCTTTTAAGCAAATTCTCAAGGGCCACAGGCCCCTACGGAGCAACCTTTCCCATGGAGCTGACAATAGATGGGTACTTGGCTATTCCCATGTACAGTTCAAATGACCATTTGACTTTCAGAACTTCCTTCATGCCAGCACGTGACTGTGCTCCCTAATGTACAATGAATACATTCCAAGGTTTCCGTGGATGTCTGAAATCTTGGATAAAACCAGACCATGCAAATACTATATTCCTTCCTCTATGTGCATAACTGTAATCAAGCTTAATTTATAAATTGGGTGCCATAAGAGAAATATCTACAACTAATTAAAATGAAATAATTACAACACATAATAAATGCTACATGACTGTGGCATCTCAGAAGATCTTTCTCCTGACATACTGTGCCTGACTTGTTGGGATGCACTACGATGATGCTTACATGATGAGATGGAGAGAGGAATGTAGGTCTGGACTGCCAGCCTCACAGTATGTGATATTTACCAGCTGTTTGCCTCTATAATTTTCCCCTGAGTTGATCACAGATAACTAAAACTTCAGAACATTAAACCACTAAGGGGCAACTATTGTCCTGTGAATAGGCAGAGGGAGCCAGCTAGGCTGTGGGCCAGCTGTGCACAGAGATCCTTAGAAGTGTGGAAGAGCCACGTGGAAGGGGCACCAACACAGCCACATTCTCCAACTCCCAACTTTTGAGTTACTCAACCCACAGCCAAGACCTTGAAGAGTCGCCATATTGGTATAGAAAAGCCAGGAGGAGCAAGGGAACCGAGGGCCCTGTTATTAGTGCTGGGCTGGGGCTCATCATTGACATCAGTACAGTATCCCCAGTGAAACATCACTACGGGAATCACAGTGTGAACCTCATCCTACCACAAAGTCCTAACAGTAACCACACAAGCTGGGGCACTGTCTGAAGAGTTGCACCAGCCCACATCAGCACATCAGCAGGAAGGGGGTGGAGGATTAAGTGTCTTTGCTGGGGAAGTTAATGGGTTTAGGAGCCTGATGTCCTGAGCTGAATTGTCAGCTCTGGTCACACACTAACCATATGACCTCTGGGCAAGTTACTCAGCCTCAATTTAGTCACCTGTAAAATGAGGGTGACCCAGCATGCTGCCCTGATGCAGTTGTTGTGGACCGTATATGACATGACACATGATGAGTGTCAACCTCCTCCTTCCTCTTTGACAAATTCAGGCAAGCAGCTCTTTTCTTCAGGCCTTCCTTGTCTTTTCAGATGAGGACCCCCAAACAACTGCTGCCATGTCCTTCCCAAAGGATGCCATGAAGACATGGCATGGTGGGCCTACAGTTTACAAATGTTTATCTTCTCAGAGTAAGACCTATAGTGGAAGCAAATGGGTTTTTTAAAGTCTTATTTTTCTTCCTATAATTATCCCCTTGAAATAATATAACGTTATTGTCACTGTGAGATCTGATAGAGAATTGTTATGATGAACTTTAAAACTGATAAGAAAGTAGATTTCTCATCACACACACATAAAAATGGCAGGTATGAAAGATGAAGTGCATTTTAGTCAGATCAGCACAGCCAGTCCACATAAATACTTATTTCAAAATAGCACAACATACACTAACAACTCTCTTTAAAGTTATGACAGCCTGTTGACAGCTTCCTTGCAACATAACCAAGAACTTGAGCTACAGTCACCCAGGTAAGCACATGCACATTCCTTGCTCCACTGAAACTGTGATGTAATGTGTATTTGCTGTCTTAATCTGCTAAATTCAGGGTAATTTATTGCTCAGCAATAGCTAGCTAACTAATGCATTGCCTTATAAACACATGCATACACACACAGAGAGAGAGAGAGAGAGAGAGAGAGAGAGAGAGAGAGAGAGAGAGAGAGAGAGAGAGAATTCCTTACAATATTATTTCAACCAGAGAAACACAGTACATTCTGGAGGAGTTCCCCAAAGTTATCCTGACAGAAGCTACATCCTGCCATGATACCCATTAGTCCCTCAGCCAAGAGTCTTCAGTCCCTGGTACCCAAGGAGCACTCCTCTTACATCAAATTCCATTGTATACCAAAATGTATTCTACATAGAAAAAAAAATCTTTTATCTTCCATATGTTTATCAAGGAAGGAAAATTATCAAAGAGACTAAATAGTCTAAATGCCCTTGTTCAAGATAAAATGTCCTTGAAATCACACTATGGAATAGAAGGGGTATTCAAATTTTATTACCCATAGAAAATTTGATGAGCATGAGACCTACTGTAAGTTAATGACCTAATAGTGCTTAATGCATTGTCTAGTATGGAGACTTCTCTAAAGCATTTGTAGTACTGATTGTTATTTAAAATTAATCAAAGAGCAAAAATGAACTGTGAATATGCTAACTCTGATGCCTTTAAACATCTGAGAGATTTCATAAATATTGAAGTTAATAGCCACTCAGCATTTACATGGTACACAATGTAAATGACCATTCATAAAAAACTAAAAGGATTATGCAAGAGATCTGCCATGACATATCAAGTTCTATGTCCATCATTTAGTTAATCCCAAAATTCCTTGCCATCATTATGTTGTGATGAAACACCCTTGACCAACAAAATGATTTGTTTGCTTGTGTAAAATGATTCATAAAATAAAACTTTATTTCTGACAGGCTATAAAATCCCATAACTGAGTGATCCTGTGGTGAGATGAAATGCTGCAGGTACTAACAGTGATGACTATTAACCATGAGCATCAGAGCTGAGTACAGAAAATGAAGACACAAACTATAACAAGTGATTTAGTTTGGGGGAGGCAGTCTGCAATGTGAGTTACTAATGGTTTGAAAGCAAATTGGTCACGAGTTATTCTAGACTTGATTCAAATATGTAATGAACATCTTTATCACAATGTGATTTAGAAAGGAGAGGGGATCCCTAGAGATTTTGAGAAGAAATGAAGCACTGTGTGTTGGATTTAAAAATAAATAAATAAAAATAAACCCAATCTAAATGCTACCAAATCGATCAAGGGCTAGATAACTGCTTTTTGAGGAACTTTCTTCAATTTGCCTCTTAGTTCAGGCTTTCATTGTTCTTCAAAATTCACTGAACTCTCAATTACTTCTCAATTCAGAGTTGAAGTCTCAAAATAAAAGAAGCTAAAACATTTAGAAATATCTATCTCAAAGACCAGGCAGTCAAACAAATTGCAACTAAAATTTGAGACCATATAAATATATGTAGAAAAATTTGACAAGTGTCAATCTTTTTTAATTCTCTTAGCAAACTGGAAATGGAAGGGGTTTTCCCAGAACTGATAAGAAGAATCTATAAATAAAATTAAGTACAATATTGGATGCTTTTCTTTCCTCCCTAATTTGGAGAACACAAAGAAGCTGCCCTCATCATCCCACTGCAGTATTTTATTAGAAATCCTTGCCATTGCACTAAGATAAGAAAAAGAAACAAAAGACATGAAGACTGGAAAGGAGCAAGGGAAACTGTCTGTCTACTAATGATACTATGATTTACTAAAATAATTGTATGAAATTTGTTAAATAACCACTGAAGCTCTCGTGAAGGTTTATCAATATCTTAACATACAAGATTAACTTGCAAAATTCTGGTGTAACTTTAATACTTGCATAAACAATTGGAAAATTATTTAAAGCAATTAACAGTGGCACCAAACAACATAAAAGTCAGAAATAAATATTATTTTGCACTCAATTATGGTGCATGATTTCTACACTGAAAACTATATATTACTAATGAGAAAATATAAGTAAAATAGATGAAGAAACATATTCTATGTTCATTGAAAGACTCAACATTGTAAAGATGTCAGTTTGCCCCAAACTGAGTTATAGATTTATAATTCCAAAAGGATTTTATAGAAATTAATAGGCTATTCTAAAATTTCTCCAGAAGTTCAAAGGACCTAAAATTGCAAATAAATCTAAAGAAATTGGTAGCTTTACAATATCAAATTTCAAGATATATAGTAATTCAGATAATATGGGTGGCATAGGAAGATAAGATGGAAAATTATTCTCATTTTTACCTAAAAGGATCAAAGTAGTCCAATGAAGAATAGTGATAACTGGTCACATTGTGGATGAAACTGTACTCAACCTCTTTCTCATACTATCCATAAAATTAATTTGAGATGAATCATATCCCAAAGTGTAAAAGCTAAAACCATGAAGTTTTTAAAAGAAAAGAGAGTAGGAGTGCTCATGTGACTTGGGCAAAAAAAAATCTTTCATAGAAAAAAAAACATTAAATTATTTGAAAACTAGATTTCATTAAAATGTAAGACTTCTCTTCATCAAAAGACATAATTCAGAAAATGAGAAGGCAAGACACAGGCTGAGAGTGAGCAGTTGTGAAGTGTATACCTGATAAGGGTCTGGAATCAGGTCAGATAAATTACACCTAAAACTCAATAATAGGTCATGCATAGTTATAAAATATGCCAATTTTCACTAAGAAAAAATACAACAATTGAAACAACCTTCAAAACTTAAGTTATCATAAATATAAGTAGAAAAAAGTGAACAATGATTTAAGGAGTTTTCTGTGAACTGGTCCACCAAATGAAACAGAGGCAGAAAAGCAACAGGATTTCCTCTGCAAAGCATGTGATGGAGAAGGAGAAGAGAAAGGAACCATGCAAAGCTACCAAGAGGCTGAGGCAGGGTACTGCCTGGCACTTCGGTTCCATCTCTAGCACTGAAAAGAATACTTTTTCAATTGTGTAATTATAAAGCCCAGGGGAACGTGATGTGAGCAGTGGTTGTTGCACATTCTTTAGAAGAGCAAATGTCAGTCATGGGTGGAACCATCAAGGGGGGTGGATTTAGGCCTAATAATGAAGGTGGAGTTAGTTACACAACCCAGCAGTTTTAGGGGCTCTGTGTGTTTTCTTGCGTCTTTCACAAAAGTGCCCTGTGATAAACAGGCATTAACCCTATCCCTGTGTGACAGGAGAACCTGAGATCACCAGCAGTGGAAAGCTGCAGGGAAGGACTAGAGGTTTTCCAGGCCAGAGGCAAGAATTGCAAACCCTGATCTGGGAGATGCAGACCATTGTTCTGTGACCTGGTAAGCCTAGTCTAAGCTGTAAGTATTGCCTTTGTTCAGCAACACTGTCCACTGTGGTGTCTGTGGCTTCATCACATGGCCAAGAGTCATGGCCACTGCCTCTACCTGCATGGACAGAGAGAGGTCAGCATTGCTTGTTACCATCCTGAGAAATTTGAATCTTTGAAACTTGGATCTGAATTCCAAGTTTATAGTGCAGGATGTGCTCGTTGCCCACAGCTCTTGTACCACCTTGAAGCTGAGACACTGTGATGCCAGGCCACATGGAGGGAGTTGCTTTACCCACAGACTAGGGAATTAATTTGCATGGGTCATGTAGCAACAGGTTGTAAGACTTGGAAAGTGGGATGTCTCTTTAATGAGGAAAAAAACAGTGGTCTGGAGGCCAGA
This sequence comes from Peromyscus maniculatus bairdii, assembly GCF_049852395.1. Taxonomy (NCBI): domain Eukaryota; kingdom Metazoa; phylum Chordata; class Mammalia; order Rodentia; family Cricetidae; genus Peromyscus; species Peromyscus maniculatus. Next base: position 112,941,616 of record NC_134856.1, read on the forward strand.
TCTGGGCATTGGACAGGATTCAAACCTCAAACTGTGTTATATGCAGCCCTGTGAGCTACTTACTGCTTCCTCACCTAAAAAAATGGCAATTGTCTCCCAGCACTGTAACTTCATATTTTTTGCTTTAAAGAGATCTCTCAGTTTAGGATGTAGCTCAATGGAAGAGAAATTGCTTAGCATGTCCAAAAGTCTGGATGCAGACCGCACTACTGGGAGAAAAAACCATTACAAAAGGTGTATGAGTCTCAGGCACTAAGGAATCTGATCATTCTCTACATTCCATAAGTAATAGCTGCTCTGGTCTTCAATGCTTGATGTAGATCTTGTCCCTCAGAATGAAGGGCAGAGCTCCACCCTGCGTGAATGGCCTGTGTTCCGTCGGAAGACAACTTCACAGCCGCTAAGCCTGTGTAGACTGGCTAGATTGGTGGGGCCTGACCGTAAGGAGCGGACCTCAAGGATCTGATGCCCCGTGGGCAGGACTGCATTGCCACCTAACAACCTTAACAAACCTCTCATCTCTAAGAGCTTTGTCACTTTGTCACTTATTTCCATTTCATAGACTAGGAAACTGCAGCATAGACTGGCTCACACAAGGTCAGACTGCCAATATCGAGCAAAGCCAGATTCAAAGCTAGAGCCTTGCCCTGAACGGCAATGCTTTGTTACCTCCCAAACACCCAAAAAGTTAGCAGGTAGTCACAGTGAGAAACACAGTCAGCCATCCACATCTGCAGGGTCCAGCGACATCCAAGGCTCCAACCAACACCGCCTCCTTCAGCCCCCATCAAAACCACTGAAGGGAAGAAAACACCTCCATCCTGCACATGTGTTATCTTTCTCTGCCTGCAACTTGTGCAGGGCAAGTCAAGCGCCATTCCATCCCTTTTCATGATCCAGAGGTGAGTGAGAAGTAGGGTAGGTGTGCAAGTTCTCCAAACCATGCCATTTTCTAGAAGGGACATGAGCATCCCAGAATTTGGTGTCCCAGAACCACTTCCCCTCCCTACAGGAGGACTCAGAGAGAGTGTCCTCAAGACCTGAACAGATTCCCCTAGAGTTCCTGATAGCTCAGCCTATCAAGGCGCAAATGCTGTGAACAAAGGGAAAGTTACAAAAGTTACAAAAGGTGCCAGGGTCTCGTGAATTCCAATTTCCGGTGTACTCGATGCCCCTGGGTTGCACAGCTATGTCCTCCTGTATATGAGGCAGCAGCCAGGACCCCATTTTCAAAATCTGTAGATTGAAGTCTCTTACATACAAACCACAGTTCAGTCATTTACCTTGAAGAAACTGAAGCCCAGCGTCATCAGAAGGAGGCTGAATGGTGAACACTGTGTAAGCCTGTGTTCACCTGAGTAATGCTATGATGCAGGCATCATTATCAACTCCTTCACGGCATGCCAGGAAATGAAGGCTCAGGGAGGTCAAAAACCTCGAATGGTAAGGTACACAGGCACCAAGTGGTAGAGCTAGGGCTGCACTGAAGGGTCCACCCCAAGGTTGGCAGCCCATGCTCAACTCTGCCCTTTCTACGCCTGGAATAGAATCAGCAACAATGCCAAAAAAAACCTAGACCCCTTGTTCTGAGCCTCTGTGCATGAAGTAGCAAACCTAGGAAACTTACCATAGAAAAAGCACTCGGCTCTGACTTTCCAAGGGCTTTACAATCCTTCCAGCATCTTTCACTGCATCCACATAAGCCCTCCTCATACTACCCAGGCCTGGCATCCCTTGTGATGCTACAAGGAAAGCAGGTGCTGGATCTGGGATCTCATGATTCAGGGGGAGCAACCAAGCTCCTGGCTCTGTAACAGGAAGGTGAGCTGAGGGTAACAGGGAGTTGTTTGTGTAGATTCAGACTTAAAACAGTTCTGGCCAGGCTTCCAGCTGACACATGGGTGAAGAAGGTCAAAACACTGACAAACATCCTTGGTCTGAGATCACAGGAATTGCTTAATTACACACTGCATTGTGTTATTACAGTGTTCGGTCTTGTCTCCTGTTCATCAGCTCCCGCTGCCTCCCTGGGTGTGGCCTACAGAAACTTGCGGTTTACCAAAGGGTTTTCATGGGCAGTCAGGTTCCCTGGCCTAGACAGTGGGGTAACCTGGCAGAGAACTGCCCCCAACGCCATGGCTACATGATCAGGAGCTGAGATATGGAAACCCAGATTGGAATGCAGAGGGGCCTTGGACCACACTCACATCCTTCCCTAAGCAAATGCTACTTTCTCTTATTTTCTTTCTAAACAAAAATGATCACTTCTGGGTTGCATGCTTGCTCAACAAGGAAAGAGGAACTGTTTCTCTTCCTTATCGTTGGCTGTTTACATAGTGCACAGAGGTACTGTCTGGATGTAATCTATGGGAAACCCCATGCTGAACTGGAAATTCTGGCTTCTTAGGTAATCTGTTAGTGAAATTTTGAGGATGAATAGATTTTCTTTCCATTGACTGTCATTAGAATGCTGTTATTGATGAGGTATGGGGTTTTGTTTTCAACCTTCTATTAAGTGAGATGAAAATATTTTTTTTTCTTTTGTCCCAACACTGGACATTGAAGCCAATGCCTTATCAATGCTGAGTGTTCTCTCTACCCTTAAGCTGTACTCCCAGACTCCTGTCTTGTTTAGAAAACAATATGTTAATAGAAAATGAAATACAGGAACTTTGAACAAAAAAGGCTTCAGTCATCAGTGGAGTTAGATGGCTCCTGGCAAAAATGTCACTTGAGTTAGTCAGAAGAAAGAAGAAGGTGTGCCACCTGATACACAAAATTGACTCCCTTTTGTTTTTCTTCTTTTTTTTTAAGACAGTGTCTCACTCAGAAGCCTAGACAGGCCTCTAACTTACAGTGACTCTCCTGCCTCAGCCTCCTAAGTGAGCCTCCACACTCAAGTTGGCCCTGAACTTTAAAACATACATTTTCTTGAATATTCACCAATGTTAGAGAGAAAGAAACAACCTTTAATGCTTTCTTGCACTGGAGAATGGAATATAAGGGCAGAACAAAAGAGACCATGATTGAAATAATGGGAACATCTTCAAATAAGAATGACGTTGCAGGCCGGGCGGTGGTGGCACATGCCTTTAATCCCAGCACTCAGGAGGCAGAGCCAGGCAAATCTCTGTGAATTCAAGGCCAGCCTGGTCTACAGAGTGAGATCCAGAACAGGCACCAAAACAACACAGAGAAACTGTCTCAAAAACAAAAAAACAAAAAAAAAAGAAAAGAAAAGAAAGGAAAAGAAAAGAAAAAGAATTACATTGCAGACATGCCATAGCATTCCACTCCTAAAAATCCATCTAATGGCTGAATGGGTAATTAAGGATTCTGAAACTGTCTAATTTTTAAAGGTCATTTTGAAATCTGTTTGCTCTTTATTGTATGTACTTAATTTAAAATGCCTATTTTTGTCTTCTAATTAAAAACTTTTCTATACAATATATTCTTACCACGGTTTTACCTCCCTTATCTCCCCCCAGATTCTCCCCACTGACCTAACTCCACTTCCTTTCTTTCTCTTTAGAAAACAAAAACAGAAATAAAACAAACAGGCAAACAACAACAACAACAAAATCTGCAATTGATAAGTGCCCAGTTTTTAAATGGTAAACTTACAATTTCCTAGAGACAGGATGCTATGAATAATAATGATACTCCTCCTCCAGGCAAACAGTGCTGGCTAGGAGTGGATGGATGCTGCCTCTGTCTCCATTTCTCCACAAACTCCACATACAGATTTGACTTTGAACTGTCCAGACTCATGTTTCCCACCTGTAGAATGGGCCACTCAGTCAACCTGTCTCCGCGGCCATGTGGAGAGACAGAACCAGGCTGCCATTCACATCTGTGTCCCTGTCAGTTTAATTTCTGCTGGCCTGTAGCTTGACGTTTTGTTTTTGAGACTATCCGGTGTGGGAGCATCTGTCCATGCAGCTCCTTCACTTCTGTATTCCAGCAGATTTCTCAAGAATTCTTCAAGGACACTAGAAGAAAATATCATACACAAAACAAATGACCATTCAAGGCAGAAGGTGACAGATGCCATGATCCAATCACACTGTTCTTTCCCAATACTGGAGCTACAATCATCTTAGAAGCACATCTTTATGTGAATGGGGTTCTGCTTTAAGATGACTCTGCTTGCCATTCACCTGATACCTAATCTGCTCAACAATGTACCATACCCAGCTCTCCCTTGAGTTCTTATTTCCCATTCTCTTGAATGTTCACTAACAGTTTTCAGGGAAAAAGTCATCTATATTTGTATTGGAGGATTAATCATAAAGAGAAATGAAACCATGGTTTGGATCATGTAAAGAACTGGATTACATTTGGGGTGTGCTAGAACATTCTTTTACTAAAAATTAAGCCATGTTGTCTATCTCTGTTTCCTCTCTACATAGTGCCTGACTCAGCAGCCAGGTTTATGTAAAACATGACTGTGTTTGAAGTCAGAATCCTTACCAAGGTTATTCATGTTAAATGGGTTGATTAGGGACAACCCTGATCCAATGTGACTGGATTCCTCATAAGAGTTCCTTAGGACATCAACACATGCAAACCGTCCAAGAAACTATCTCAAGATGCTATCTGAAAGCAAGAGAAAAAAGTCTCAAAAAAAAAAAAAAAAAAAAAAAAAAAAAAAAAAAAAAACCTAGTCCTATCCATACCTGATCTTAGACTTCAGCTTCCAGAACCATGAATAAATAATGCCTTTGTTTTGTTATGGTAGGTCTAGTCAGTTAATCACTTCTCTAGTAACTGTCTTGATGAGCATTTGAAGAGAGGAATGGGGATGGAGATGGAGTGATATCTCAGCAGTTAATAGCACTGGCTGCTCTTCCAGAGGACACGGGTTCAATTCCCAGCACCCACATGGCAGCTAACAACTGTGTATAACTCCAGCCACTGTAACCAAATGGCAGCTCACAACTGTCTCTAAGTCCAACACCTTCCGGCATCTTCTGGGACCAGGCATGCATGTGGTACACAGACATACATGCAAGTGAAATACATACACACATAAAAATAAGTTATTTTTTTAATGAGGTGAGGAATGGGGGATGTTTGGAAGGATCCGGAGAGCTATATCCCCATGAATCATCACTGCTCTCTTACTGATGTGTGCATGTTCCTAACACCCAAGGAGCCCTGTGCATATGGACTGTTCTTGGGTGTTTGGTGGTTCAAAGAAGGAATGTCTCCCAAAGGTTCAGGCATTTGCACACATGTTGTTCAGTTAGCAGCACTGTTGGGAGAGGCTAAGGGAGGTGCAGGCTTGCTGGACAAAGTATGTCACGGGATGGAGGTCCAATTTTGAGAGCTTACAGCCTCACTCCACTTCCAGTTTACTTTGTGCTTGGTTCTCATGTTTAAAGGTGTGAGCTCTCAGCGTCCTGCTCCTGCCACCATCTCTTGTTGCTATGCCTCCCAGTCACAATGGACTCTTATCTTTCTGGGACCATAAGTCAAAATAAATCATCTCTTCTACAAGGTGTCTTAGTCATGGCGTTTTATCACAACAACAGAAAAGTAATTAATATCGGGTTCCAGACTCCAGGCTGGAAATCACACCACTGTTTGGTGATAGAATAATTTTTTGGAAGATTCTATCATGGTACCAGAGAGGGGACAGAAAAGAGGTGCTCAGTGGGGACTCGCTCATGAGATGACATAAGCCTTGAGGGTCACTGAATTCCCTTCCCTCACTTGGGGTCTCTCCACCCAGAGAACCTGTCTACAGCGACAGCATCCTCCTGCTTTCCCTGAGCTGCATCCTCCCCATGTCCTTCAACCTCTAAAGATGTGCTTGGCTAGACTTTCGCACCACCCTAAGTCCCCTCCACCTTTCTGCAGTAACAAAATCCCACTGGGTGCATTCCAAAGGGCAGGGCAGTTTTGCTTCTGGACAGATTCCTAGAAAAGAGCTATTTTCCTCTCATCTGTGGGCCAGTGCTACATGGAGGCAATGGCATGATTGTTCTCAGAACAGGTTGCACCAAAGTTATTCACTTCCGAGAACACCAATGCATCTGACACGAAGTGTAGTGCATCATAGTTTGTAGGGCAAGAGAACGTTTAACCTTCACATGACCCAGGAGGGTATTTTTATCAGTTAAAAAAAAAAAAAACTGGTATAGGAAGGAAGTATGATCTTAAGATGAAAATACAGGATCTATTGACTCGTGCCCATAGTGTGACCACCATTCAGTCCATGAGATGGATCAAATTCTGTACAGTAATCAAATATAGCGCAACTTGCCACATGAATTTTCTATGTGCTGCTTTTGTACATAAACAAATACTCCAAGATAGCCAGTGTATCGTTATTGATTGTGAGCATGCTCCTACATACATTTTTGTGTCTATCCCTGTACATACCCAAGTGTGTGCTCCGATGCAGCAGGGAATCAACAATTTCAAAAGGCTCATTCTGATGTCCCAACTCTGTTTTTTATTGATCCTGAAGATTTCTGGCCAGTATCCCCTTCAGAAATATTCAGATAACTCTGACTGAGCCAAATCTGCACCCATGTTTGGTACATTTGAGAATACAGAGCCCTGCAAAAACTTCAGCTATGGAGACACAATAAATGCTACTGAAAACAATGAAATCAAGTATCCCAGCCCCCATCATCCTAGGAAGTTCACACATCCAGGTCCTACAAAGAGTCGCCAGTCACAGATGCTGTGGGAAGAAGAGTTATTTTTCCATTCTAAGCATGAATCACAAAACAGAAAAAGTGCTCACAGTTGAGGCACCATATGTGAACCTCTCAGAGCCATGCTTCATGCTGTGTTGAAGCTGTGGCTTTCTTTGTACGCCCCCTCAGCAGTGTCCCCTCCCCCCAAGCTGTGGAAAGCTGTTGTCATCTCAGATTGCCTCTTCTGAGTAGACAACAGTCTTGAAAGATGCCTACATGGAGCATTCAGTATCAGGAAAGAGGCATGCTTGCAGGGAAAGAATGCAAATCTATAAGATGCGAAACCTCCTTTTCCCTAACCCAAAAGTGTCTTTCTCAAATATCTTTCATCATAGTTGGTGCTGAGGCCAGTACTCAAAGTAAGTACTTACATTTGGCTCTTTCTAAAGCAAGAAAAATTTCAGTCCTGTTAGCAGCTTTACTAGATACAGTGTTTTTGCATTCCATGAAAAGGACAGACCTTTTGCATCACTTGTGAGGTGTTTGGTGGCCTCAGGACAGGCAATAAACTTTCTTCATGCCTGTGTTCCACATTGTTGCTGTTCTTAGGAAGAAACAGACAGGCAGAGGATCCTGGCAGAGGCCCTATGAAGCTGGACAGAGCTTGATCACATCATTCACATCACAGCTCAGCACTGAGCTGACACCCGCTCAGAACTGAATCAAACCCAACATTTCTAGGTAGATGTAGTCAACCCAACCTATATGTGGGAATACACAAAAACTACCAGGATCACACTCAACACACACAGGCATGCATGCTCACACACACACCCTTGCCCACCCCTAGAAGCTCCTCTATATTCTTGCTCATGCTATTGTTTGGTTCCTATTCCACTTTAAATAACTCAGTTATTGGAATGTCTTACTTTTTCTAAACTCCCACTTATGACCCAATTTAGCACCACCCCCAGGATAGTGCTCCAAGGGACAGACTGGCCAGGTCTCTTGCCAGTGTCCCCTTTATTGGGATTACAAAAGCAGTCAGCATAAGGGATGGGTTGGATTTTGATGTAGAGAGTTGAACAATCTACATGATACAGTTAAAACTGCAGCCCCACAGGACAGTCGGAACCTTCTCAGGTGGGAAAAAAGAGGAGGGAAAGATCAAACGCCCCAACAAACTAAATGGCTGCTTAAAATTCTCTAGAGTTGCTTGCATTCATCTTCCCTGCAAACACAAGCCTTACAAAAGGTAATATGGCTTTTCTCTGTCAGATGCAGTCACTATCAAAATATAGAACAAAGTGATCCAGATAAAAATGGGGCCAAGTTTAGAGAACACAGGGATCCTGTGATGATGAGTATGTCTGCAAGAGAGTTTCCATTCATTGAAAGCAGGAATACCACTTGGAATGTGGGTGACACCAAGCCCCGGAGGAACCCAAACTGAATAAAAGTGAGGAGGAGAACGCTGTTCAAGCATCAGCAGTCCTCTTTTGACTTGCTGGTCCAGCATGATGTGAACAGCCTCCACCACACGCTCCTGCCACCATGCCTTCTCCAGCATGATAGAATGAAACTTTGAAATCAAGAGCCAAAATAAAATTTCCCCTCCTTAGTTGTTTTGGAGCAATGCAAAAGTAATTGATAGAGAGACCCTGGGTGCACTTGTTAACACAGCCATCAACACATCACTTCCAGAGCCCCGGTCTTGGTGTCATGAAAGGAGGTCAGTATTCTGCAGATAACCCAGTACTTTGTCACTGGTAGCAGGATACACAAATTAATGAAACCTTGGAGGGAATCCAACTGTCCAACTTTCACATCATCGGAAGAAATAGATGAACTCCAAAGAATGGCAATGTTCACTCAGACTCACTCATGTAGCTTCTGCTGAACCTGGGGTTACATCCTTGGTTTCCTGGCTCCTGTGGACTCAGAATCCCAGATCTCTGTGGCACGGCCTGGTCTGACCAGGCTCCAGTGAATGTAGTCCTGCTGTTGTACCTAAGTCACACATAGGCCCCTGTGCTGTACCTGGGTTCCTTGATGATAAAGACACCCACACACTCACATGCTTATTCTTAGGGTACCCATTTGCCTTTGGACATCTCTGGATGCTGCCCACATTCTTAGTTTCTACCACAGGACTACTTTGGATGTCAGAACTTAGATCATAAGTGTCCCCTTGTCTGTGTTTCGGGTAATCAAAGAACACAGAGTGCCCATGGTTTCTCAGTCCTTCTCCACAAAGCCTCATATCAGGCCTCTTTGAAACTTTAGCTTTGTGTCACTGTATACTTAAACGGGATGTCTAAAATTCAACATCAACACAATCCACCCTGGCATCCTCAGGGGATGCAGTCTAGGACCACCAGTGGATGTCTGAAGCTTTGGCTAGTACAAAACTCTGCATTCATTAAGTTTTTTCCTCTGGTAAAGTTTAACTCATAAATTAGGCACAGTAAGATACTAATGAAATATAAATATATTATAATGAAAGATATGTGGGTATAATCTCTATTTCTTCCAAAATATATACTTTTCAATGTATTATTTTTAGACTATGGTTGACATCGAAGAACGGAAACCATTAAAAAATGAACAAGGGGAACTGCTTTATTCTAAAAGCACTAGATTAGCTCAGAAAAGAGAGGCTGCTCGGGATCATAGGACACATTCCACCATGTCATTGAAGATGGATTGAGCAAACACCTGAGGGCCACCTTCCACTATGCCCTAGGTTATTTTCATGCTTTCTGCTTCTAAACTGCCTTCCATCCTTGGGTCCTTTGAGCACAATAAAGAGAGTCTATATTTAGCTTGTAAAATTCCATTCTAAAACAACACAAGGAATATAGATAATAATACTATACACTAGACATTTTTGAGACTATTCCTTACATGCTACACACACACACACACACACACACACACACACACACACACACTCAAAGATGGGCATGTTAATTTGCTTGATTGTTATAAAAATATTTGTTATGTTTATATTGAACATCATGGTTAGCTGGATAGGCACACACATGCAATCTGAACTATTCAAAAGACTGAAAAGACAAAAATGTTGAACCCAGGAGCTGAAGATGAGCCTAAGCAAATACAACATATAGAGACCTTCACACACACACACACACACACACACACACACACACACACACACACACTCACAAATGTTATAAACTTTAAAAACATACAATAAGGCCGGGCGGTGGTGGCGCACGCCTTTAATCCCAGCACTCGGGAGGCAGAGCCAGGTGGATCACTGTGAGTTCGAGGCCAGCCTGGGCTACCAAGTGAGCTCCAGGAAAGGCGCAAAACTACACAGAGAAACCCTGTCTCGAAAAACCAAAAAAAAAAAAAAACATACAATAAGAAAGAACTGTGTTTTAGTTCAGTAGAAAGCTCAAGGCCAGAAAAACAAAATTGTGTGTGTGCATGTGTGAGTGTGCATGTGTGTGTAGCTCAGTGGTAGAGTGTTTAACATGCACAAAGCCCTGGGTTCAATCATTAGCACAGAACACATGTGTTTTGCCTTATCCTTTCCTCCTCATTCAGTGAGGTCCTTTGAATCTTGATCTTTACAGTTCTTCCAATATGATTTGTCACTGAGCAGGACAGTGTTAAGTCTCCTGGCACAACAGCAGCGGTCTCCCCCAGGTTACTGGCCTTCCTGTTGACCTGCCCCTGTTGGACATGTCCATTGAACCTATTAGAAAAGCACAAACTAGCCAGGTGGTGGTGGCACATGCCTTTAATCCCAGAACTTGGGAGACAGAGGCAGGTGGATCTCTGTGAGTTTAAGGCCAGCCTGGTCTACAAAGCTAGTTGCAGAACAGCCAAGGCTGTTACACAGTGAAACCCTGTCTTGAAAAACCAAAAAGAAAGGAAGGAAGGAAGGGAGGGAGGGGGAGGGAGGAAGGAAATAAGGAAAGAAGAAAGGAAGGAATGAAGGGAGGGAGGGAGGGAGGAAGGAAGTAAAGAAGGAAAGAAAGAAAGAAAGAAAGAAAGAAAGAGAGAGAGAGAGAGAGAGAGAGAGAGAGGGAGGGAGGGAGGGAGGGAGTAAAGAAGGAAAGAAAGAAAGAAAGAAAGAAAGAAAGAAAGAAAGAAAGAAAGAAAGGAAGGAAGGAAGGAAGGAAGGAAGGAAGGAAGGAAGGAAGGAAGGAAGAAAGGAAGAAAGAAAGAAAAGTACAAGCACCCATCCTGACCTCTCGCCCACACACCTTCACTCCATTTTGTACACAAGCATATAGTCACAAGAGACTGTGCCAGACACCTTGCTGAACCTACCATGGGTGCGGCATTTCCTTGACCTACCAGTCTGATGACCATGTTCAAAGAAACTGAATTTGCTTTAACATGACTTGTGCCTGGGAACCTAGACTGGAGCATGTGCCCTACTGCCCTGCCTCTGGCAAATATCGGCTGACAGGCCCTGCCCAGCTTGTCAACTTTGCCACATAAGAGTTTGAAGAACACCAAATAACTCAAGGGTGGGGTCATTCATAAATACATGGGGACCGTGAGGTCTTAGGGCTCCAACTCCCGCAGCACTTGGGTGGGTATGTTTCCCAGGAGCAAAGCAGTACTCCCCCAAGCCCAGAGCCCCGTGGAGGACAGAGGAAGGGGAGGGAATGCTCCAGGCTGCTGCCCAACTCATCCATTCTATCTCCCAAGAACAGTGTCTGAAGGCCTCACTTGCTCCTTGAAATCAGGTCCTAGTCTTCACCATGAAGCATTGTTTTGGGTCTCTAGGGGTCCACTGAACCATGGGACAACCTCATGTGGAAGGACTTTGGCACAGTCACAACCCCATTCTATTTATCCCAGTCCATCCAGAGACAGGGTCCTGCCCTTGGTTGTTGGATGTGACCTTGTTAGCACCCCTCCAGGTGTTGCTGTCCTTTAGCAAATCCCCCATGAAGTAATTATGAGGACTAGGTGCATTTGGGGTGTTGGCTACTAGAGAACATACCACTAGTGGAATTCTTAAGGCAACTCCGTCTCTTTTGGTATCTCAGGGACATGTGTGAGCATGGTTGCTCCTGAGAATATGAAGTGTCAGCTCTATACATTGAGTCCAGCCAAGTCAAAACAATCAGGTCTTTCTGTAGTCCAGCAAACAATAGTAGATGTTTGGAATAAATGCAGACAGCACTGAATATACTGTGTACTTTTCAAAGCAGAACTATGTATGTTACTTGATCTATGCTAACAACATACATATGTCTGGACTTTAACCCATTCCTCACAGCTTAAAGACTCAAATTCTAAGAAGTTGAGGGATTTAATCAACACTGTCAGCACTAACCTTCACTTTCTTTAATCAAAGATACAGGCTTTTCCAGGACAGAGATAGGGAAGAAAATTGGGGATACTTGGGAATTTGACTTAAACAGTCTTGGGTGTTGGTCCCTACTGTGAAGTAGATGTTCTTGAGATGGCTGTTCAAGTGTTCTGGGTCCTGGTCTCTTTGTCACAGCATTTCCAACACTCAGGATAGCAGAGAGTCAGAAATGATGTGCATAGAGAGCTTGGCATGAATGAAATTATAATTACAACCCCATAGAGCTGTTAGTCGTAGTCTTCCAATAGTGAGCACACCACAAAATGTGCATGCCACGCAGTGTTGTTCAACATAAAGGCTGGGACCCTGTTGTCCCCATACCTGACACCAAGCCTGATGTAGGGGCAGTACCCACAGAAAACTGCTAAAGAGTGATCAAGAGGAAAGAGTCCAGGAATGAGAGGTCTGAGGAAAAAGAAAGCGATTCAACTTTGCAGTTATCACCACTTCCAAATTTGTGTCACAGAGCCTGTGCAGCAGCACTTGTGAGCTGTCTGGAGACTGTTCTAGAGTGAGTGAAATTCCAGCCCCTCCCCGAGGAAGAGAGATTACAGTCACGAAGACAAATGAGCTAGAGTCTGAAGAGGCCTCCATTCTAGCATTTGCCAATTTCACAAAATTCCTGGAGTATTTTTCTTATATAAAACTGAAGTTGAATAGAGGCTATGGTGGTACATGCCTGTAATCCTAGCCCTTGAGAATGAGGCAGAAAGGATCTCAAATTGAAAGCCATCCTGGTTTACATAGTGAGGCCCTGTCTTTAAAAGGGGAAAGAGAAAACAATGAGATAAAATTAACTGCCTTAGAAAACGTTAATTTCATTCTTAGTATACAAGAGAAAAATAATAATTAGGAAGAAAGCTCAGACCCATGCTATAATATGGATGATATTTGAGGACATTATACTAAGTGTCATAAGCAGGTCACAAAAATTTTAAAAATTGCACAATTAGACTCTTAGGAAGTACCTAAAACTACCAAATCCATAGAGATAGAAAGTAGAATGTGATGGTGAGAGACTGGGGTGGGTGGGGTACTAGTGCTCAGTTGCCCAGCATGGAGAGTTGAGGTTCATAATCAAGTACACATACTGAATTCTACTCCACTGAGCTGTGTGCTTTCAAATTATTAAACAGCAAGTTCCCTGTTCTATGGTTCAGCAGGTAAAGGCATTTGCTTCTGAGTCTGACAACCTGAGTTGAATCCCAGAACCCACATGGTAGAAAGAGAGAACTCCCTCAAGTTGTCCTCTGATCTCCACATGTGTGCCATGGGTACACACACACACACATGCATACGCATACACATGCACACACACAAATTTAATTTTTAACAATTTAGTCATCTAGGACAGTGTAACCAGACCAAAGAAGAAGGATTACCAGTTCAAGGTCAGCCTGAGCTACACAATGAGATTCTCTCCCAAAGTAAAAAGTAAATTTAAAAAGGAAAACTGGTACATCAGCTATTATCTTCTAATTCTCCCTGGGTGGCATGGACACTTCTTATATACTACCACCTCAATATCCCAAAGCTTGTGTTCTTCCTGGCCTGGCCACTCAGGCACCATAACATTGCCGCTTCTTATCCACTGGGGTGGAAGGTGCTTCGTGAGACGTTGCACTTTGTCTGAGGTAGTGGCTTCTCTCGGGCCTTAGCTCTCCTGGTAGGTGAGGTTGCCAGGAGGCAGCTCAGAAAACTCGGCACACAACCGACTCCAACGGCCCTCAGCAGGGTTCTGAGCAGACATTTGGCAAAGGTTCCCCTCGACTGGCAATCTTGCACAATCCCTGCTCTACAAAATGTTTTCTTAAAGTACCTCTGCCCATAAACGTAACACAAACAACTTGCCCATGAGTCATAAGACCTGAACACACGCTAAGTCCATGTAATAATCTTTATGTAGTTTGTTTCTTAGTCATTGTCTGGCCCATTAGGCAAATATGCAGGGTGCATTTCTTTGAAAATAATCAGGGTCTCCATAGAAACTATGGCTGTAAATAGACCGAGCAGTAAAGAGTTCTACAGTGAGTTTAACTAGAAGGAATTTTTAAAAGATAAGAGCAGGTTTGCAGTCCCTGGGATGAAGGAGCTCCCTGAGTCTAGCTAGGCATTGATTGTCTTTTTATGACTTAGCTGAGCACTCAGGACAAACACTGAAATCTTATGGCTGAGGTCAACTTTGCATAGGACAAAAAGCCACATGCACAGTGGGAAGAGCATGGAATTCAACTTTCTAGCATCCTCTGGCAAGCCTGACTCCAGCTACCCCCTTGTCACAGGAAAAAAAAAAAAGGTCAGCCCCAGCAAAGAGGCTCTCAAGAAAGGCAGGGCAGCTATTTTGTTAACACATGCAGTGAGCACTGGGGTCTGCTCCTTGCTTACAAGCTGTGGGATCAAAGCTAATGCTGCTTCCACGGCTCCTCTCACAGAGGACCATTTACATAATGGTTCCACTTAATGTGTCTGTCTTCTGCTAGTGTGAGCATGACCCCTGCATCCACTTTCCTCGCTTTCGGTTCAGTGTTCAAGAACTGCTTGTTAAATGCAAAACTCAGCACCTTACTGAAAAGGGGACTTTGAGTTCAATGATTCTGCCCAACTCTCAGCTAACATAAAGGTTTGTGGTTGACAGGCTAAGCAGTGATATTATATGCCGTAGCTATCTGTGGGAGTTGTAGTAAATACCATTTCAGCTTTCGACAGTTTCCAGTTACTAAGGGTTCATTAAGTTGTACCATCAGTATATAAGATAGAAAGAGAGCCAGCCATGATAGTGTATGCCTGCAACTGGACAACTGTAATCACAGCACTGGGGGGCGGGGGCGCTGAGGCAGGAGGTTATCTATTTTTTAAGTCAGCCTGAGCTACACAGTCAGACCCTGTCTCAGAAGAATGAACATTTTAGAAAGAGAATTATAGTGGATTTCCACTGGAAATTTCAAGAAGGACTTGAGAGAGGCAGGCACTGTCACCTACATAGTATATTCACACTTCCATGCCCTCACACTAATCTTTGAACATACATATGCTTATACACACTCATACACTCATGCATTCAAACACGTCATTCATAGACATATTCTTATATACACTCATACACTCCTCACAAAAATACACATACCCACACTCATACACTCACACACTGTACAGATATACACACAGAGATCCACACTCCCATGAATACATGATTTCCCACATATATCACATTCACATATACACACTCATTCTCAGTTGTTCTGCTGGGCAGGCTAGGGAAACAGAATTCACTTCTGAGACCATGACAGTCACTGACTGTGACACTCCCTTCCCCTCCAAGTCCAGACTAAGCCCTGAGCCATCATCCGTTCAGACAGCAACTACCATCTGACTTCTCACTTGATATGAAACCTTCCATATCCATGTGTCTTCCATCTTGGACCTAGAAATATTAAGAGAGTAAATGAAACACAGATGAATGCCACATAGAATGTGATTCACTTTTACAAATTCATCATGGAGGGAAATACACATATTATGAAATATAGGTTACATATACAATATGTATATGTTACATATACATATACAAACAGGCTCAGCCTGGTTATTCCAGTGGATAATTATTTCATGGCGGCCTTAACCTTGATGTCATTACTCCAAAATGATCATGAGACTGGGATGGGCCTGGCAGTTCTGATACAATGAGCTGCATAGGTAGCCTGAGTCTCAAACATAGAGAGGAGTGATGGGTAGCTCTGACACTTAGGGCTCTCAGTCGTCTTCCAGAGCTCCCTGCATCCAGTAAATCCAGGCTTTGACATTTGATAGCCAACATGGTTAAAGACCCAGATAGAACACAAAGTACCAAAGGAAATCAAACTCCCCAACAAACTCTTTACGTAGTATCACTCACAAATGCCTTTGCTACTGCATCACAGAAGAGCGACACAGCCCAAAGTCATCCTGGCATGGAACTATCATGTTCTTCTTACTAGATCCTTGCAATGAATAGGATAGAGAGTTGAGGAACAGTGACCTATGCCCACATCAGCAGATGTAAGGTAACCAGAGGTAGAGGAGATTTCATGACTCCAGGTCAAGGGTGGGACTCTTGGGCCCCAGAATGAACTCCTGAATCCTTCTATCTCATTACCCAGACATACCTATAATCGATCCCACTCTGGTGGAGCCCTTAATGAATATCTAGGTCTTCCTGTATCTCTAGTTAGCTCTACACTTGAGTAAACATACCTCACACCTTAGTAAGATTAGATAAGAAGCAGAGGTAGGTATTAAATTGGAAATTGAAGCATGCTAATTGAAAGTCAAATTGAGGAAGATGTAGCATAATCCTACAAGATGTCTGCTTGCTGTACTCCGGCCTTCTCTTTCTGGAAAGTCTTGGGTTCGTCTCATCCTTCCAGATTAGGCTGGCTCAAGGGAACCTTTGGGTGAACCTTCTTTTCTGAGCTATCTCTGAACCATTGGGGGGTAGCACTGGCCACACCCCCTAGCCACTGGGGCTTGGTTGGCTTGCTGCAATGGGGTTGGAGTTCTGTGAAAGAAGAAATGTTCTTCATCTTCACACCTCCAGCTCAGTGTCTTGTGTTATAAAGTGATGAGAGAATGGCACCAAGCATAGAACCAAACCAAGCTACTAACAGGTCTATGATGAGTGTCTGCGCTCAAAGCCCAGTCCAAGGATGCTAAGAAAAAGAAGAGTCTAAAGACATGCCTGCTTTCTCCTAAGCAGCTTATGATTTGTAGGGGGGGGGGAATCAAAGTATGGGAGATGATATCAGGCAAGAAAGGATACATTTGGATAATGATTGATTATAGATAAATTTCTAAGGCAATTCAAAAAGGAGGGAGAGTAGTTGGTTAGAGAAGCCATGGAATAATGATAAAGATCTCCCTGATTTCGGCCATGAAAGGGCTGGCTTGGATGGAGAGAGAGAAGGGTTGGGAAAGCAACATGAACTTGGAGGCAGTGGGCCCAGGGGTTTTAACTTGTTCATTTTGTGTAGCTACCACAGAGCTCTTGATAATGGAGAAGATGAAAATAAAAGGTGTTTCTACTTGACACACAATTCTAGTGGCTGAGGGATCCAAACAGCATGGCACCAGCATCCTGGTGAGGGCCCCTCAGCTGCATCAGGACATGGTAGAGAAGCCATAAAAACAGGCTAGCCTTGCTCTCATAGGGCAGAAACCTCATGACATCAACATCTCTCTATGCCCCACTTCTTAAAGGTCCCACACCCCAAACACTGTCACACTGGAGCCCAAACTCCCAGTTCCCAAAATTTGTGGTGATACACCACAGCCACATTGTAACAAGTGATCCCAATGGTTGAGCCTTCCATTTGGTCCTAAAACAGCTGCTATTTTACACCTTTTACTCGAGCAGTTTGTCTCTCCCTAAGGATACTCCCTGCCTCCCTTTATCTCTATCAAATGAAAACATTATCATAACAACCTCAAACTGTATGGGGATTAAAGGGAATCATTTGTGTGGAGCCCTCCACATGATGCTGTGTACAAGGCTGTCTCTCCATGATAGTGATTACTGTGTGCCATGTGAGAATGAGCTCTGAAGAGAGAAGGGCTGTCTGTCTGTCTGTTGGTCCTTGGCCACATTAGAGAGATATGGCAGACCTGATCAGGCAGGCCTTGGAGAACCAGAAATGTTCTTTTTTTTTTTTTTTTTTTTTTTGGTTTTTTCGAGACAGGGTTTCTCTGTATAGCTTTGCGCCTTTCCTGGAGCTCACTTGGTAGCCCAGGCTGGCCTCGAACTCACAGAGATCCGCCTGCCTCTGCCTCCCGAGTGCTGGGATTAAAGGCGTGCGCCACCAACGCCCGGCCAGAAATGTTCTTAAACAGTAATTGGAAAGAAACAGGAGGCCCTAAAGGGGTTTTCTTCCCCCACAGAAAAGAAGGAAGTGGAACCTACTCCTATCCAAAAGCTCAGGTCCTTCTGAGATGTTCAATGGCCTGCTCAAGCTTCAACTCGTCCTCCCAAGCACACCAGCCTGTCTCCTGGGAGTTCTGACAAGTGTTTCTCATCTCACTAACCTTCTGTAGTGTTTTGATTGCCGAGTGAGTTTTTGTTTTGTTCCTATTAACAAAGAACACGCCTCACCTTGTTTGACTCTGTAATCTATACCTTCTATATCTCAGCTCAGATGATAGAATCCTGTGCTTCCCCCACCCTACTTCCCCCCCCTCCTCGGATCCTGTGCTTCCCCCACCTTACTTCCCCCCTCCCTCCTCTCTGACATTGAACCCAGGGCCTCACACATCTCCGCAAACACTTTGCAACTGAAATACCTACCCAGACTTTCTCTCTCTTTCTTTTTTTCCTTTCCTCCCTTTCCCTCCCTTCCTTCCTAGCACTAAAGTTGCCCAGGTTAGTCTTAAATATAGTCACTCTATATTGCAAACAGGCCGGAAATATGTGACGTTCCTGCTTCAGCCTCCTGGGTAACTAAGGTCCAGGCCCATGCCACTAGGATCAGGGAGTTAGGATAAATTATGACACTAAACACACAGGCGCTCTGGTGACACATGGGTATAGAATTGCTGTAGTGACTGTTTTGTGGAAAACAAACAGCTGAGCCTTCCCACAGCCTGCTGCTTTGGGTTTTTTTCCATTCTGGACCCTTCTCTCTTCATAGACTTACTTCTCCCTTTGAAAAAGGCACATGCAGCTATTTTTGTCTCCTCTCCTCTCCACGCATTTCTTTTGCTCCAAATTTCCACAATTCCTTCACATCATGTACATGCTGCTGTGTGCCACCATTCCTGAAGAGCCCTGAGGAAGCTCTCCAAGTCCAGGTGGTGTTCACAAAGCCAGCCATTAGATTAGTAATGTGAAACCAGGCATAGTGAGAGCATGAGAGTGTTTTTATTGTTGTTGTTTTGGTTTGGGTTTTGGTTGCTTGTTGTTTGTTGTTACTGTTTTGTCAATGTGGGGCAAGGTTGAGTTCTCTGGGAAAAGGAATATCAGTTAAGAATATGCCTCCATCCGATTGCTGGTGGGCAAGTCTATAGGGCACTTTCTTGATTAATGATGTGTGGGAGAGCACAGCCCACTATGGGTGGCACCACCCCTAGAGCAGGTGGTCCTGAGTGTTTAAGAAAGGTAGCTGAGTAAGCAAGGAGAGCAAGCCAGAAGACAGCACTCTTCCACGGGCTCTGCATCAGTTCCTGCCTCCAAGTTCCTGCCCTGCTTGAGTTCCTGTCTTAGCTTCCCTCAGTGATAGACTGTGATCCAGATGTGTAAGCCAGATAACCCTTTCTTCTCCATGTTGCTTTTGGTCATGGGAGCAATAAAAAGCAAATTAAGTCAGAGTGTTTACCCATAGAAATTGACATATTTGATAAATCTGTAATTGATTTATTATTTGATCAATTTCTAGACATAGGAAAGTTCCAGAAAAACTGCTAATAATTTTGGTTGCCAAACACTTAATTGTTTGGCAAGTTATATTTTTAATCCATGGCATCTGTAAACATCACACTATGAGCAACAAAATAACTAAGCATATTCTCCTCCAGAATATCTGTGTGATGCACATCATATCCTCACTGTCACATTTGCATCTTACTAGTTAAAGATACACAAACATGTCATCTAACATTCCTGTTTTCTAAGAGCTAGTTGGGACCCCTCCACCAATATCTGCCACCTCCCATACCCATCTGTGGGAAGGGATAGAAGTTTTGCATTTCATTCCCTGCATGAGGCCTGCATGGTAACCCACCCCCACTACAGACTCTGCTTCCAGCCATAAAATTTGTCTTTCAAAATATCATCATATCAAAGAGATCTCTGCATGCCCATGTCTATCAGTTGCACTGCTCACAGTGTCTAAAATATCATACCAGCCTAGATGACTCTCAGTTGATAAATGGATAAAGAGAATGTAGAATAACACAGGAATAGTATTCAACCATAAAAATGATTATGCCCTATCATTTGAAGGACCATAGATGGAACTGGAGGATACCAAGTAGGATGGCTAATTTTGGTTGTCAATTTGACCACATTTGGAAATAACTAAAATCCAAGCAAGTGGGCACACCTGTGAGGAATTTTTTGGTTGGATTATTTGAGGTGGAAGATCCACCCTAAATCCAGATCATTTTAGGTCAGAAGACCCACCCGAAATCTGGGCCACACCTTCTGGTGGCAGCCCACATAAAGGACATGGACAAAGGAAGCTCTGCTTTCTGTCAGCCTGCCCTCACTCTCACTGGTGTCTGTCCTGACTCACTTCTTCCTGATGTTAGAACCTGCTTCTTTGGGATTTCAATGAGGACCGAAAAGTGGCATCTCTCTAGGACCTCCCTTGGACTCCAGCACCACCTGATGGGGACTAAACAACTACTGGGTTCTTGGCCTTTCTGTCAGGAGGCAGAACTTGTTGGGACACCCAGACCATAGCCCATAAGCCACTCTAATAAATCCATTACATATGTACATATATGGTCACACACACACACACACACACACACACACACACACACACACACACATACATTTGTTCATTCTATCGGATCTCTGTTCCTTAGAGAACCCTGACTAGTACACTGTCTTCAGTAAAGTAGGCACAGGAAGAAAAATGTTGCATGTTCTCTCTTATATGTGGATGTTTTGAATAGATATGAGTAGAATAGGATTACTAGAGGCTGAGAAGGTTAGGAGAATAGAGGGAGCAGGTTGGATTACAGGTGCCACAAAACACAGTTATATGGGAGGGATACAATCCAGTGTTCTGCAGCATGGTTGGGTAGCTGTACTTCACAACAACCTACTGTGTTTTTATGATGAGCTCAAAGACAAGAGCTTAAGGCTTCCAAACAATGATAAAGAGAAGAAAATCATCATCCTCATATACTTAGACACCTTGTATGCATGTACTGAAATATCATACTTCCTCACAAATATATAATTGTATGTATTAAAACTTTGAAAATGCTTAAGGGGATAGAAATAGCTATGTTAACATCATCATCATACACTAATATCACATATACATTCTTCTCTTCATGCAGTCCACCCACTGCATCATCACACTGTCATCTCTAGAAGCACAAATGATCCCCAGAAGATCCTTTTGTGGATGCCACCATCTCTTCATGATTTCCCTGTCCACAGGCTTTAGAGTTCGAGAATTTCCCAACAGTGAGAAGCATCAGAAATTGGGAAAAAGATAGGAACACATTTTATATATATTGTTTGCAAAATGAATTCCCCTAAGATTGACATCACTAAATATCTATTACAATCTTTATAGATGTTCAACTCGTCTTCATTTTTCTTCACTGTTCTGCAGTCAGAAAGCTTGCATCTGAGCACAAATTTGTTCTTGCAAACCAGTTGCACCTGCAGGGGCTAATTAGAGGGGCAAGGATCCAGCCACGCTAGCAATTAGGCAATTCCTCTGTGCAATTTCTTCCCTAAGAACAATGCTCACTTCTAGACAGCACTGCCCATTTCAAGTGGATTGTCGGCATGGTGCAGCTGCCCTCCTCAGCACCCTTGCACGGCCTGTCCATTCACCACAAGATAAGTCAAGCCGACAGCCAGCGTGCAGCCAGAACAGAGGCCTTGCTGAACGTTTCTCCCTAGCAGAAGCTGACTTGGGAGAAATGGCTTGACCTAAACCTCCAGACTACAGCACTCAAGGTTTCAGGAAGCTATGTGAGCTTTTCCTCATCAGCCTTATTCTACTTCATCTGTCTCATCTTGCACTTGCTCTACCTCTTGAGGAGTACTCTGTACTCCAGCTATGTACCTCTGTGCTACCCTCTGAATATGACATAATGAAGGTACCACCAAGTGTTGGGAGGTGGCCAGCTGCTCTCCTTTCTCACTTAGCTCAGTTGTCACTGTTCCTGAACAGACTTCCCAACACCCCAGGTGAGGATGGTCACTACAGTTTTGGTACTTTGGGTGTCTTAGTTAGGGTTTCTATTGCTGTGAAAAGACACCATGACCATGGCAACTCTTACAAAGGAAAACATTTAATTGAGGTGGCATATTACAGTTCAGAGGTTTAGTCTACTATCATCATGGCAGGACATGGCTGCATGCAGGCAGACATGGTGCTGGAGAAGTAGCTGGGAGTCCTACATCTTGATCCAAAGGCAACAGGAAGTGAACTCTCTGATACACTGTGTAACTTGAGCAAAGGAGGCCTCAAAGTCTACTCCTACAATGACACACTTCTTCCAACAAGGCTACACCTCCTAATAGTGATACTCCCTTTAGGGGCCATCTTCTTTCAAACCACCACATCAGGCAATGTTGTTTTACCTACTATATGACAACTGAGTTATTCCTTGTATTTGTTTTTACAGTTAGACTAGAAATGACCTAGAGTAGAAACAATCTCATATTCATTCAATTTGTCTTTGAGGCCAGCTTACAAAGCCTACAGTGTGGAAAAATGAACTTGGCCTGTCCCTGAAAGTCAATGAACTTGACTCCTTTAGCCAAGCCATAGGTGCTGCTGAGAAAGTCTCAGGGTACATGTGGGAAAGGTTAGGGTATAATAAGGTATAGGACAGACCAAAAGCTGTCTCAGCCCTGTAATCTATACTCAGAGGATGTGCCTTCAAGGGAGGTGCAGGAGGAGCCCTCGTCTCCATTGGAGTAGAGTGAAGAATGATGGTACATCTTGAAAGGCCTACCTGTGTCCTCTGCATTACTTTAACCTATAGTGGTAAAGTCAGCCAACTAAATACAGCATTTCCATCCAAAGGTGGATTGTACAAAATTAGTTATACTTTGTAATTTCCTTCTCTGACTTAAAGCACCATCATAAATCCAATGGCCCAAGTTAGCATGGGCCTCTTCCTACCTGCCATCACAGTGTGAGACTGTCTAGGAAGCCAGAAGCCCATAACCACCTGCTTGCTTCCTCTTTGCCCTTGTCATTCATTTGGACCACTGGAACTACCTCCAACTCACTTCTCCACAATTATGAAAGCTTCTGGACTCAGTCCAAAAGCCTCACTGACTCCCCACAGCAGTGGGATCCGAAAACAAAACTCATGTTCAGGAACAGAACCAGGGGCTTCCTGTTGGAAACCTGATCAGGGTGATTCAATGAAAGAAACCATCAGGATAATTGATGCACATCAAATCTCTACTCCTTCAGAATACAGTAAATATAAAAGAACTCATCAAACCGAGTGAAATCTCTGAGCATATAAGGCAAAAGCTGATGCATTGTGTTGAGCAGCAGCCAACCAGTGGCGATTGCAGAGGAGGATGAGCTTCAGAAACAGCTTGTTGCCAAAGACTAGATACATCGTCGGTCATGACACCCAGAATCTGAAGACTAAAGCAAAGTAAAATTTGGCTGAGGTCGATGGGAACTGCCAGACGACAGTTTACCTCCTCCCCACCCTGCCATAAACCCGCACACCATTGGAAGGAAGAGCTGCAACAGAGCCCAAAGCCTGTGGAACCAGGGTCCCAACACTCTTCTGTGGCCAGAGAGGACAGGGGCTGAGGCAACTACTTCCCAGGCTGCTTCTAAGGTCAGTGGGAACCTACAGAAGGCCCCTCCCCTCATCTCCCCAACAACACTGCCGAGCCAGAGATTGCATCAAGGAGGGAACTGAGAACTACATCCAGTTGTGCTCTACTCAGCACAGCCCTGCTAGAAACTCAATCAAACGATAACTGGTCCAAACTCCACCGAGATAATGCACATCTCAAACTGGTTTAATAGATTTGAGTCAGATTGGAAAACAGTACCTATCCCAGCAGCATAGTTTGCTACATGAAATGTCACAGAAAGGACCAAAAATTCAAAACTCATCCCACCAAGGAACAGATATTAACCAATTTGGTTTAAAAAGAAAAACTCTGGAAATCAGTGTGGTGGTCTCTCAGGTAGAGAGGAATTGATCTACCTCAAGGTCCAGGTATATTACTCTTGGACCCAAAGGTTGCTTCATCCTAGCACAGAGATACATGGTCAACCATATTCACTGCTGCTCTATTCATAATAACCATAATTTGGAAATGACCTAGATGTCCTTCAATGGAAAAATGGATAAAGAAAATGCAATACACTTATACAATGGGGTATTACTCAGACATTTTTAAAAAGTGGAAATCATGAAATTCACAGGTAAATGGCTAGAACTAGAAAAAATTATCTTGAGAGAGGTAACCCAGACCCAGAAAGACAAATATGATATGTTTTTGCTTATATGTGGTTATGAGATGTTAAATCAATAATAACTAAGCTACAATCTATAGAACCACAGAGGTTTGGCATAGAGTAAAGGACAGGGTGGGAAACACAGATAGATCCCCCTAGGAAAGGAAAATAGAATAGTTAGTTCTGGAAGTATGAGGGGGGATAGAATGTGAGGATCAAGTAAAGAGGGAGAGAAAAGTAGGGGATGAGAGAGGGAATACAGGGAAAGAGCTAAAATTAGGGGCCATTTGAGCAGTAGTATGGAAACCTAATACAGTAGAAGCTTCCGTGTGTGTGTGTGTGTGTGTGTGTGTGTGTGTGTGTGTGTGTGTGTGTCCGTCCAATCTAAATGAAATTGCCAAAGAGTGGGGGAGACAGAGTCCCAATTGGCCATCTCTTGTCGCCAAATGAATCAATCTTCCAGTACCAGTATTGGGTTACATTCTAATTGAGTTGTTGGCCAAAGAGGTCCCATGGGAATCCCAAACAGCCCAGACTGTTGCCAAAACTATAGGTTACTTCAATCGACTGGCAGCGAGGCCCCATTGCTAAAGACAACACCTGTACAACTCATCGAACATGGAGAAGTGAAGCTGGTGCCTACATAGTCTTCATCCCTATGTGCTAGTGTTGTTGGTACAGGAAGGTGCTCTGCATGCTACCAAACACAAACCCTTTGATGGACAGTGGTGCCCTGACTGTAAGATACGCTAGGGCAATGGTGGCACAAAGTCTGTGGAAGTAACCAACCAACATCTGATTTGACTGACAGCTGACTCCATGAGATGAAACCCATACCTGACACTGCTTGGCTGACCAAGAACTTGAGACGAGATAACCCAGGGAACTAGAGTAAAAACAAAACACTACTTGTCTCAAAAAAACAAACAAACAAAAAAACACTAGTAATAAAATGACTCCTAATTACATTCTGCTATACTCATAGATCAATGCCTTGTTCAGCCATCATCAGAGAGGCTTCCTCCTGCAGCAGGTGGAAAAAATACAGACACCCACAGCCAGACAACAGGCAGAGAGTTAGGGACCTTGGAACACCTGGGCCTAAATGGGATGTCTTTATCAAATCCCTCCCCTCAGGGATCAGGGAACCCCAGGAAGAGGAGGAGAAAAGAGTATAAGAGCCAGAGAGGACAGAGGACACCAGGATAAGGCTCTCTAAATCAACATGATCAATGCACATACGAACTTAGAGACTCAGGCAGCATGCACAGGGTCTACATGGGTCTTCACCAGATAGAGTTCTAGAGGTGAGAAGAGAAGTGAGACATGCCCTCATCCCTACCCAGAAGTAATCTCCAATTGTTAACCACTTGCTAATGAAAGTTTAGTCTCCTCCAAGAGAGTCTCACTGGGGAAACAAACTGCTCTTAAGAACAGGATACATAGCCAGGCAATGTGGCACACACCTTTAATCCTAGCACTTGGGAGGCAGAGCCAGTTGGATATCTGTGAGTTGGAGGCCAGCTTGGTCTACAAAGCAATGTCCAGGACAGGCATCAAAACTACACAGAGAAACCCTGTCTCAAAAACAACAAAAAGAACACGATACATGCCAAGCAGTAGATAGACAACAGAAAATGAACTCAGAGGCACCTTTAGAGGTTCCTTGTCTCATAAAGGGCTTTTCC